>NW_012153596.1:399888-423189 GCF_000956105.1 Propithecus coquereli | reverse complement strand
GGTGGCGGCGGCGGTGGCAGCGACGGCGGCCCGGGCGCGCCTCGCCTCCTCCTTCCCAGCGGCGGCGGCGGCGGCGGCTCCAGCCGCTCTCGGGGCCGCGGCGGGCTCAGCGACTCGCCACTGCGCTCTGACTGTCCCACTCTTCCCGGGCCGCGACCGGCCGCCGCTTAAGAACGACTCCGGGGTGATGTCACCGTCGCCCCACCCCCACGACCGGGCGGTCCCCTCCCCCTCCCGCAGCCTCCTCCCGCTCACTCGTCACTCCGCCCACCTCCTCCCAGGAGGAAACACCGCTCCAGCGGGAGGCGGGATGGCTGCTACCTGCGACGCCCGCCAGCACCTCCTCCCCCGGGTCCTCGCCGCCTCACCCCAGGTTCCCGGCCTGGACGGGCGCGGGTCTCCCAATTTGTCCTTGCTAGCTGTAGAAGAGCGGCTCCCTGGCCCGCTTCCAGCCATCCCCGCCCCCTTCTCCCCTATGCTTGCAGGCCAGAGCCTGCTCCTCCCGGGTCTGCCTGGTCCCTGCTGTCTGGCAGCCAGCCCCATCTCCACCTCTCTGGCGTGTTGGGTACCAAGGTCTCAAGCTTCCCCGCTCCCTGCGCCCCCATTGGCCTCCTGAAGGGCTGGGCCAATGGCTGGCCTGGAGGGGAAAGGCTGGGGTGGCTGTACCTGTCTCCAGGTGTGCTGTCCTGCCTCCGCATGGTGTTCAGCTCCCCACAACCCTGGGGCTGCAGCCTTGGACCCTGGAGGAGGGAGGTCAGGGTCCCAGCTCTTGGGGTGACAGGTCTCTGTGAGTTTCCGAAGTAGGCAAAGGGAAGCCTGCCTGGTTGAGGAGCAAGGCTAGAGTTTGTCACCAAGATATACAAGGGGACTGTGTAACTATCCCTGTTCTGCCCCCTCTGCCTGGTGTGGGGACGGTAGGGACAGCTGACCTGGGGAAGATGGGGCAGGAATAGGGTAAGGCTGCCCCCTGGTGCCTGTGGGGGGGCACAGACCCTTCCCCAAAGGCCTGGGCTTGGAGCTCCTGCTCCACACCCCCAGCTCCTCTGCTCAGGGACCCCCAGGCCTCCCCAGCCAGAGCAAGTTGTTGGGCTCCCTCCCCACCACCACCTGAGCAGCTTGCTTGGAATTTTCTAGGGCCGAGACTAGCCTGGGAGACTAGCAGGGAAGGAGGGGATCACTGTCCTGGCTTGGGAGGTAGAGTGTGCCCCCCTCAACCCCAGGGCCCCTGATCTGAGTGCAGACATTGCAGTGCCCAGATGGCTCACCCGGTTAAGCTGAGTCCGCAGACAGCCTGCCTGAGCCAGATTGAGCCTGCTCGGTGAGGGAGGGGCAGCCTGCAGGAGCAGCCCCAAGGGGTGTGGATGGGAGATCCATGAGGCCTGTGCATCGGCTGACAGGGGCCTCTTGAGGTGGCAGGGTCACACTGTTCATCAGAAGTCCCTGACTTGGGTCTTCTCTGGCCCCGCCCAGGACTGAAGCTGGTCTGGAGACAAAGAGGCAATAGAGAAATGGCCCACAGATGGCCTGCAGAGCTGGGGCCACCCAAGGATCAAGGACAGAGAGGGAAGAGGACAGCCCAGCCAAAGCACAGGCAACCTCTATGGCATTTGAGAGAGGAGAGAAGAGGACCTCGCCCCAGCAGGACAGGGCGGGGGCGGAGTGATGCCAATGAAGGGAGGGCTGTGACCTGGGTGAGGGAGAGGTGTAGGCAGAGGCCATGGACTTGGGCAGGGGAGGTGAGGGTGTGGTGGGGTGCAGGTGACTCTTTCAAGAATTCGAGATCTTGCTTGTCCAAGGGGAGGGTGGAAGGGAGAGAAAGCATGCCTTGAAAAGGACGTGGGTGAGCTGATGACACTTTGAGGAAGTGGCCACTGCAGCGGTCCCTCCTTTGCCCTGTGCCTGCTGGCTGGGAGGGGAAGCAGGTTCCAAGGCCAAGGGCAGGACCTTGAGGGAGCTGGCACCTGGGATTGCTGTTGCCTCTGTGGGATCACAGGCTGCTGAGGGAGAGAAAGAGGTGACTGGGCTGGAGGTGGCTGGGGACAGAAGTGAAGGGCAAGGTGGCTCCCACTGCTCCACAGACCACTGCCTTCCTAGGGTGTCTCCAGACTCTCAGAGCTGAGGCCTCCACATTTGGGGGGGCAGGTCCAGCAGGCCCCCAGACCTGACTCAACAGGGCCAAACTCCCCCTTGCCCCCCAACCTTGTATCTCTCGGTCCCCCTCCCTGCAGCTGTCCCCCACATCCTGCTTCCCACCCCTGCTCTGACAGCAGGGCCTGCAGTTCCCTACGCAGACCCTTCTGGAAAGCACCCGCTTTCCTGCACCCACTTCCAGCCAGTGACCCCCTGGCTCTCCTGGACCCTGCAATGGCAGTGGCCTCTCCCTTGTGGCCTGGTGCAGCTGGAGGGACCTTCTTGAAGCACAAATCTGACCAGTCGCACCCCTGTCTGAGCTCTTTCTCTGGGCTTTTCTATGCCCTGGAGATGAAACTAAATTCTTCTCCAAGCCATACAAGATCCGTATGACCTGGACTTCGGCCTCCCCAGCTCGGGCCACTAGCGAGCAGCGCGCTCCCTGAGCTTCCCTCCATGCTGGGCCTGCTGCCTGGCTTCCCTTCCTTTGCAGGCTTTCCTTTGCTTCTTCAGGACTGCCGGTCCAGGAGGCCAAAGGGGCTGCGGGAGCCCTCCCTGAGCCAGCCACCCTGGGCTGCCGCCACCCGGGCTGGCTGGGCTGGAGTTTTCCGGAGCAGAACCCCGAGCTTTGGCCTCCCACACACTGACCAGCTCGTGACAGTTAACAGTGTTGCCTGAGGCAGCTCCAGGAGGTGCTGAGCACCAGGGGGACAAAGGCAAAGGGATTTCCAGCCCCAGGTGGGCTCTCTCGGGCATTCTCTGGCCATGTCAAGGCACATCTTGCCCCCTCCCAGAGGCAGCAGGGGCTGGGGAGGAACACGGTAGACCCCCCCAGGTCCCCAGCTGAGGGCCTGGAAGCTGTCCCTGGCTGGCCCTGTCCAAGCATCTGTCTGTCCTGCCAGGCCTTTGTGTTCTACTCACGGAACGGGGTTCCGAGCATGTGCAGGAGGGACTGGGGCGCCCAGCCCAGAGCTCCTACTGTAGTTCTTGGCTGAGAAGCAAACTGTTCCCTGGGGTAGAAGTGACAGAGGGGGAGCTGTACCCTCATCCTACAGTGTCCCAGAAAGTAGGCAGCCTTTTAGATCCCAGCTAGGGCTGAGCGTTGGAGTAGGAGCTGAGGTGGAGGGGTGTGGTGGGGGGCTGGAGGGAGGGCTCCTGTTTGTTGGGGAGCCCTCTGGGCCTAGGGCAGCTGGGTGGGCAGCTGGAGACAGGGTGGGGGTGCCTCCTCTTCTGGAGGCACAATGAGCTTTGGAATTAGAATTAGCTGGAAACAAAGAGAAGCCAGAGTCCACCTGGAAGGGCTTTGTACTTCCAACTCCTGGGAGGGGGCTGCAGCCAAGCTGGATAGGGGAAAGAATGGGCTGGGGCAGGGGTCGTGATGCTGGGGGGGGGCAACCCGAGAGGCCTGGGGCCTGCGGAAAGGCGGATCAGGGGCCACCTACTCCCCGCACCTCCCCACCCCGTGCCCTTGCCTACCAGCTGCGCCCCTTCACACAGACCCTGTGAAAGGAGTTTTGGGTTTGGTTTTTACCTTTTATGTCAGACTAGTTTTAGATGTACAGAAAAATTGTGCAGACAGTGCCAAGAGTTCCAAGTGCCAAGAGTTTGGCCCCTCCCAGCTTCCCTGTGATGAACCTCCTACAGCAGGGTAGGGTGCGTTTGTTGCACTTACTGAATCCACGTTGCTCCATTGTTATTAACTAAAGCCATAGTTTATTCAGATTTTCCTAGCTTTTCCTTAGTGTCCTTTTTTCTGTGCTAGGACCGCAGCCAGGACCCCACATGGCACTTAGTCGTCATGTCTCCAGAGGCTCCTCTTGGCCATGACAGTTTCTCAGCCTCTCCTTGCTCCGGGCGCCCCTGCCATTCCCGCACCATTAGACTGGCCTCAGCAGCTATCACTGTCTGTGTGACCTTGATGGCCCGCCCACTGTGAAGTGACTCTTGGGAAGGACGCTTAAGGAGTGGGGAGTCTTGGGCAGCCTCCTACAGAAATGATGTGGGATTCTTCCACCTGGGAGTTTTGTTTACTTCCCCACGTTGATTGATTTAATCGTTTATTTATAACAGTAGGAGTATGGATTCATGGATATTTATCTCATACTTTTGGTTATAATCTAATATTACTCTATTATTTTGTTGTTCAACTTTTCCATCTTTGACCACTGGGGGCTCTTTCAGTTGGCTCCTGTGTCCCTCTGACACACCTCCTCACTGCGTGTGTACATGTGGGTTTGAGTACTTCCTTACTTTCTCGCCCAGGCCCATCTTGTATGTTTCCTGCCCCAGTCCTAGAATCAGCCATTTCTCCAGAGAGCCATTTTCTTGGAGAATGGTATTAGAAACTAAGATCTGGGCTCTAGGTGCACTCATTGCTACTGGAGTACTGTTGCTGACAGAGCAAGGACATTTATATATGTACTAACCCACGTATATACACATATCTATAAACACATACATATGCATCAGTATCTATATTAAACTAAACACTAGCTTGGTGTGGTGATGCGTGCCTATAGTCCCAGCTACTCGGGAGGCTGAAGCAGGAGGCTCCCTTGAGCCCAGGAGTTCCAGGCTGCAGCGAGCTGTGATCATGCCGCTGCGCTCCAGCCTGGGTGACAGAGCGAGACCCTCTCTCTTAAAAATAACTAAAAACTGAACACCAGTTCATATTCACTGATGTCTACAGCTCTGCTCCATGACCACATGGGTCACTTGAGCCTCCTCCAGCGGCTCGTCTAAAAGTGAAGACCCTGGCTCCCAGCACTGGCCAGCCATGCGAGAGATAGTTTGATCCAGCAGGAAGGTGGAGTGGTTTCAGCATTGTTAATGTATACCCTCATGGGGACCGACTGTATCAACTAGATCAAGTGCTATGTGTAGTTCATTTCCAAAGTGCCCCTTTCAGCCCAACCCTCTTCAGTGAGGCTGCTTTGTAAATTTCTAATACAGTGAGACTCTTTTATCACAGTCTACATTCCATCCTGGGTTTCCCCAACCTCCTAAAACATTATTTTAAATTTGCATATATTAAGGGTTCACTGCCCTAGAAACCCCCTGCGCTGCTCCTAGTCAAACACTATCTCCTCTCTCAGATCCCTGGCAACCACTGATCTGATCTCTTTTCTGTCTCCGTGGTTTTGCTTTCTCTGGAATGTCATATAAATGGAATCATACAGTATGCAGCTTTTTGTCAGATTGCTTTCTTTCCCTTAGCAATATGTGTTTAAGACTCATCCATTTCTTTGCATGGCTTCCTAGCTCTTTCCTCTTCATCACCAAATAGTATTCCATTGTTTATCCATTTGCCTACCGAAGGACATCTCGGTTGCTTCCAGCCTGTCATGAATAAAGCTGGCATAAATATCCAGGTGCTGGTTTTTCTGTAGGCATAAGTTTTCAATTTAGTCAGGTAAATACCAAGGAGTGTGATTGCTGCATCGTATGGTAAGAGCATGTAAGCTCTGTAAGGAACTGCCAACTGCCTCCCAGAGTGGCTGCACCACTTTGCGTCCCCTCAGCAATGAATGCACATCCTCATCGGCATCAGGTGTTGCCAGTGTTCTGGGTTTTGGCCATTCTAGTAGCTGTGGTGTCTCCTTGTGGTTTTAATTCGCAATTCCCTAAATGATATGTGATGTTAAACATCTTTTTATATGCTCATTTGCTATTTGTATATCTTCTTTGGAGAGGCTTCTGTAAAGGTCTTTGGCCCATTGTTTAATTGGGTTGTTTGTTTTCTCACTGCTGAGCTTTAAGAGCTCTTTGTATATTTTGGATACCAGTCCTTTATCAGATGTGTGTTTTGCAAAGATTTTTTTCCCAGCCTGTGGTGTGTCTTCTCATTCTATTAATAATGTTGTCTGCAAAGCAAACATTTTAAATTTTGTTACAGTGCCATTTATTGTTTTTTCTTTCATGGATCATGTTTTCCATATTGTATCTAAAAATTCATCATCAAGCCCAAGGGAACACAGACTTTCTCCTCCGTTTTCTTCTAGAAGTTTTCTAGTTTGGCATTTTACATTTACATCTGTGATCCATTTCGAGTTCATATTTGTGTAAGATGTCCACTGAAAGGATTTTGAAAAGCTCTTTATTCACCACCATCACCCAACACACACATATGCATTTTGAAGTTGACGTCTATAGGATTTCAACAGATGTTGAAACAGTTGCAAAGGGTGTATGTAATTTCTGGTGTATCATCCATACACAATACAATCATTTAAAACCAAAACTGTGCTATCACTTTTTACACAAGGCCAGTGGCAACTAAATCATCTGGTGAATTGATAGCTGCCTCCCTCTCCAACACCCACCCTGCCCACTTTGGAAGTGGGTCCTTGTCTTCTGGCCTTGGTTCCCTATGCTGCCCTCAGAGATGTCTCCGTGTGCCATCTCTCTTCACGTGGGCAGTCTTTTATTACTCACACCATCACACTTCTCTGAAACACAAATATATGTGTATAGATTCCATTTCTTTTTGTAACCCATGACCATGGAGTGGAGCCCTGATAATGTTTCTTCTTCTGGCTTGATCAAAGCTGCCTCATATTAGACACTCGGATGAATAACGAACTGTAGGTATGCACAAACAGCACTCACCTCCAGCTCCATTCCTATTTTTTCTTTTTTAGGTGTGAGTCCCAGGAAACCTCAGTCGCCTAGACGAGCAGCTGGGGTTGGAGCCCACACTCCTGAGTGCCAGGGCCCCTGGGGCCTCCAGCCGGGAACCGGGAGGGGGATTGGGAAAGGCCAGGGCGCAGGAGCTGGCAGGGGCCTTCTCACATTTCCTGGTTTTTGGATAGAGTACATGTGGGATTTGAAGTCTGGAAAAATGATTTTAAAAAGGTCCTTCCTGCCTCATGGGCCCTCTTGAAGCCTTTGTCATGCCAGGGGCCCACAGATTGCTGTGAAGACTGGCATTCAGCAAGCCACTCCTGGACCCTGCAACTTGGCAGAGCCCATGTGACACTGTGGATGTGCCTCTGCCAACAGCCAGGACACCTGCACCCCACCCTGGGAGGGGTGCCAGATCCTCGGTGGGGCTGGATGGGGGCGAGGGCTGGATCAAGGATTGAATTCAGTCACCCAGCACTTATTTCCTGAGCACCACCCTGGGCTGGGTCGGCAGAGACATTCCGGGAGCTGATGTTTTGGTGAGGAAGACCTGACAAAGAAGGTGATTTTGCAGTGACGGACCTTCTGAAGACATGGCAGGTTATGTACTGGAGAATTGGCAGGGAGGCCCGCTGGAGGGGGGCATTGGAGCTGAGCTCTGGTGGACCAGGGAGCTATTTATTGCAAGAGCATTCTGGGCAGAGGGGTGGCCAGTGCAAAGATCGGCAGGTGTCTGCATGGTGTGTTTGCGGGCCAGGTAGGAGGCCAACATGGTTGAGGAAGGCACAGTGGCAGAGGTCACTATAAGGACTCATGCTTTGACTTGGAGTGACATGGAGAGCCGTGGGAGGGTGACATGGTCTCAATAAAGGGAATGTTCTGGCTGCTGGGTGGAGAAGAGAATGAGGGTGAGGGGCTAAGGGTGGAGGCAGAAAGAGCCCAGTGAGTGCTTAGGCTAAAGTGGCAAGTGGCTGTGGCAGGGTTGCAGGGACCGGAAACTAGGGAAGGAAGGAGGCTGTTTCAGACCAAATGGCCCAGACGCCTGTCTGAGGAGAGGATGTTGAAGCAGAGACTGGAAGGCGGCGAGCCACGCCAATATGTGGGTGCAAAGGCCCTGGGGCCGGGCCTGGCCAGGGCACATGGGGGCTGGAACCGCCGCTGGACGCGGCCGAGCGACCGAGAAGCCCAGGAACCCGGCGCTGCCTTAGAAGGCCTCCCGCAGCCGAGGTCGCGCTCAGCCAGGGACGCGCGCGGAGGGGGCGGGGCCGGCGGGGAGCAGCGAGGCGCTTGGCGCGGCTGCCACTGCGCGACGCTGCGGCTCCGTTCCAGGTCCGCACCTGCCGCCTAGGGGCGCTCACGCGGGGAGCTCCAGGCTCCCGGCCACGGCCGCCGTCGCCCCCGCGCGCCCCCGCGCACACCTGTCATGCCGCGCGCCGCCCCCGCCCGCACGCGCTCGGTCCACGCCGCTCAGGACGCAGCGGCCAGGCTGCCGAGTGCCGCCAGGTCCGAGCCGCCGAGGGCCGGGCTGCGCCTGGGCGGCCGCGTGGGTGGCCGCGGTCTCGGCAGGTGGCTGTGCGCGAGGGTCGCCGGTGCATCTCGGCGGGTTGCGGGCCTGGGTGGCGCATGCCTGTGGGCGCTCTGCCATGGGCGGCGGTCTAGGCGGGGGTGGGGTGGGGAGGGGTCTGGGCGCTGTGGATGGGGGTAGGCCCTGAGAGACCGGGGCGGGGGTGCACGGAGACTTCTGGAAAGCGTCCGATGGAGCTGGCTCGGATGTGTGGAGGCAGAGAAGGGGAGTCCAGGCGCTGGTCGCCGTCAGGGTGTCAGGGTGGGGGCAGCGCCGGATGGCAGCCGTGTACCTGGGATGGGGAGGTGTGTGTGTGGTGGCCTCCGTGGGAGGCGTCCATCTGGGAGTGTGGACCTGGGCGGTGGGGGAGGGGGTGACTGGGGGCGGGGGATTCCCTGAAGGGCAGAGGGATGAGGGTGGGGGAGGAGGCTTCCCCTCACCCACGGGGCCCTCCCTCCACCTCTCCTGTGCCCCTCCAGACATGCTGCTACTCAAGAAACACACGGAAGACATCAGCAGCGTCTACGAGATCCGGGAGAAGCTGGGCTCGTGAGTGTGTGTGTGTGTGTGTGTGAATGTGTGTGCGTGTGTGTTTGGTGGTGGGTGTGTGAGATGGCGTGTGGGGGCGGTGGTGGCATGGGACCAGGGAGGGCCCTTCCCCCCCCACTCTCGCTCTCCCCTCTCCCTTCCTGCCTCCCACCTTCTGGCTCTGCGGCAGGGGCGCCTTCTCCGAGGTGGTGCTGGCCCAGGAGCGGGGCTCCACACACCTTGTCGCCCTCAAGTGCATCCCCAAGAAGGCCCTCCGGGGCAAGGAGGCCCTGGTGGAGAATGAGATCGCCGTGCTCCGCAGGTGCGCAGCAGAGAGGAGAGGAGCCCCTTGGTCTGTGAGATGTGCCCTCCGCTCTGGTCCAGGCCTGGCCACCAACCTGCTGGGGGGCCTGGGGCAGTTCTCTTTCCCTGTCTGGGCCTGCATCAGCAAAACTAGAGGGTTGATATTGATCTGTGCTTTTCAAATGGGCTTTAGAAGTGTGTGTCCCAAGGAAGGCCTGGGCTCGGGGCTAGGGGTCTGTCTGCCCTCCTGGACTGGGCAAGGGTGGCCTCTGGTAGGGCCTGGGGAGCGGGGCTGGGAGGAGGAGGAGAGGGACAGGGGCTATCCTGGGGCCCAGGGTGAAGCACTCCTGCCCTTTGCTACGGTCCTGGAGGGGGCCCGTGGCAGCCCACAAGGGGCTCTTTCTTGCTGTTGCAGGGTCAGTCACCCCAACATTGTGGCTCTGGAGGATGTCCACGAGAGCCCTTCCCACCTGTACCTGGCCATGGAGCTGTGAGGAGGGCTGGGGCAGGTGTGGGGGCCGGGGTGGGGGCTGAAGCTGGGTCAGCTGAACCCCTGGCTCCCCCCAGGGTGACAGGTGGTGAGCTGTTTGACCGCATCATGGAGCGCGGCTCCTACACGGAGAAGGACGCCAGCCACCTGGTGGGTCAGGTCCTCGGCGCTGTCTCCTACCTGCACAGCCTGGGCATCGTGCACCGGGACCTCAAGGTGCCTGGCCCTGCCCATTTCCCCGGATTCATGGCTGGGACCTTTCCCAGTATCTCTCTCCACCAAGGGTTTCAGGAACTCGGGGGTGCCAAGCCCTTACTCTGTCCCCGCATCAGGGCCATCCCAGGACTGACCTGGCCCTTTCTCTGGTACCCATGTGTTGCAGCCAGAAAACCTCCTCTATGCCACCCCGTTTGAGGACTCCAAGATCATGGTCTCTGACTTTGGACTCTCCAAAATCCAGGCTGGCAACATGCTAGGCACTGCCTGTGGGACCCCAGGATATGTGGGTAAGTGAAGGAGGGCACCTTCAAGCTTGCTGGGCGGTGGGATGGGGCTGGGGGACCCCGGGAGACTGCGAAGTCTGTGGTACCTATTACCTCTGGGTGGCCCATTCCTGGGCTTGAATCGGCTGAGCCAGTGCTGACCAGCATGGCGTGTGTGTGCGTGTGTGTGTGTGTGTGTGTGTGTGTGTGTGTGTGTCTGTCTGTCTCTGGCCCCCAGCCCCAGAGCTTTTGGAGCAGAAACCCTACGGGAAGGCCGTAGATGTGTGGGCCCTGGGTGTCATCTCCTACATCCTGTGAGTGACTGCCGGGAAGGCTCGCCTGCCTGCCTGCCCCTGCTGGGTTGGGGAGGGTGGGACAGCTGAGTGATTCATCTGTGGGTGCCAGGCTGTGTGGGTACCCTCCCTTCTACGACGAGAGCGACCCTGAACTCTTCAGCCAGATACTGAGGGCCAGCTATGAGTTTGACTCCCCTTTCTGGGATGACATCTCAGAATCAGGTGAGCCTGGGGCCAGCCTGCGCCCAGGGTGGTGGGGGGAGTGGGGTGGGGCCAGCTGAGCTGGCCTCCCTGCTCCAGCCAAAGACTTCATCCGGCACCTTCTGGAAAGAGATCCCCAGAAGAGGTTCACCTGCCAACAGGCCTTACAGCACCTTTGGTGAGTGGGACCTCTGTCAAGCTGTCCCAGGGCTAGAGGGACCACCCCTCAGACCACCCCTCTTACCCCAGCCTTCCCCCAGGATCTCTGGGGATGCAGCCTTGGACAGGAACATCCTAGGCTCGGTCAGTGAGCAGATCCAGAAGAATTTCGCCCGGACCCACTGGAAGGTCAGCATGGAGAGGCCCTTGGCTGCCTGGTGGCTGCCGCGGTCCTCGCAGTCTTGGGGCTGGGGCTGAACGTGGCCTGACCTCCCTCTCTTCCTGCAGCGAGCGTTCAATGCCACCTCGTTCCTGCACCACATCCGTAAGCTGGGGCAGAGCCCAGAGGGTGAGGAGGCCTCCGAACAGGGTATGGCCCGACACAGCCACCCAGGAGGCCTCCGGGCTGGCCAGCCTCCCAAGTGGTGACGCCCAGGTGTGTGGGATGGGCCCTCTCCCCTGGGAGCTGGCTTCTTGGAGATCTTAGCTGGTGGTGGTGCTCCGTGTGGCCAAGATCTAAGGGGGAGGGGAGGCCCATAGACCAGAGGGCTGGCGGAAGAGGGCACAGACAGAGGGGAGGCCCCAGGAGGGCCAGTGGGTGCCCTGCATCGGGCAAAGGGGTGGGGGGCGAGCAGGGCCCTGCTCTGGACAGCCTCTGTGAGATCCAAGGCAGGACCAAGGCAGCGGGCACAGGACAGGTGGAAGGCGGCTCCTGACCGCCCCCTTCCCTCTGCTTCTCCCCTAGCAGGTGCCGAGGCCAAGTGGACCGACCCCAGATTTCCTTCCCTTGGGCCCTTTTGGTCCCCTCCCCCACCCCCTGACTCTGAGCTAGCCTCTGCTGGAGTTTGAGATGTGGGTGTGGGCAGGGGTGGGGTGCCCCCCAGGCTCTGCCATTGCTGAGGGGCAGTGGCTCCCCTCCCCTGTCACCGCCGCCACCCCTCCAAAAGCGGAGGAGGCCTGGGCAGACACGTTTCAGGAGCTATCCTCCCTGCTTTGCTGACTGTGAGTGGTCTTGCTTGTGTTGTGGTCCTCCAGCCCCCTCCGAGTTTTCCCCAAACCAATAAAGACAGAGCAATGGGCCAGTGGTGAGTTGGGTGTGGGACAAGTGTGGAGGGGACGGGGGTCATCTGTGGGAAGGAAACCAATGGGACTGCGCCACGCTACCTTGTCCACTGCCACCCAAACCTCTGCTCCCTTGCATCAGGGCAGACGAGCTCTCGATTGTCCAAGAACTTCCTGTCCCCCCCCCCCCCCCCACACACACACAAAGCACCAGCTAACAGCAGCCTGGCCAGCCAGCTCTGCCACCCTAGAGGTCTGGCTGCGCAGCCTTGTGGCCCTAGGAGAACATCGGCTACCAGCAGAAGGGGGTGACAGGGGACCAAATGGGGGCCCGAGCAGCGCTGGCTCCAGGTCCCAGGGATGGGCTGCAGTGCCCCTGATGTGTAGGGCCAGGCCTGGGTGTCCCAGCCAGGATCGTAGGCTGGGAAGGGTTCACAGGTGCATGGAGGGCGACCCGAGCCCAGGGCTGTCTCCTCCATGGCTGCTGCCTCCTCCCCGCTCTCCATTCCTTCCTTCCTCTTCTCCTGGCCAGACACCACCTCGTTATGCAGAAAGATAGGGAACCCCAGGGTCAGAGGGTGAGGAGGGATTCCTTGTACAGGAGAGGGTGTCACCGGGGGCCTCCATGCCTGTGCTGGGCTGGGGCTTTGGAACTCATGGGCTCTGGCCCAGGTGGATCTAAGCTGGCAGCTGGACCCCTGGGAGCAGTGACTGGTTGGTTATGGCCTCTGGTGTGAAGAGCCACAGCCTGTCCTCTGGTTGGAGTGGTCCCAATCCCTCAAACCTCCAATCTGATAGGCCAGAGCTCCAGACGCCTGACTTGCTGGGCTCTGGGCCTCTCCTGGCCCTCTAGGCCTTTCTCCTAGGCCCATCAGGGGAAGACCCCCGGGCCACTCGTTGGCCCTAGCCAAAGTTCCAGGCAAGCTGGTTACCCCTTCCCCAGCCAGCCCCCAGGGTGTGAGCCCGATGACCTGTAGCCTGGTCCGAGGATGATCGAGAGGACCCCTCTCCTTGTCAAACTTCAGGACCCAAAAGGAGGTGGCAGGGCCCAAACCAAGGCTGGCTGGGTCTGGGGGCAGAGGCTGGGGTGGGCTTCAGGGTTGGAAGCCAGGGCTGGGGTTGGGGGGGCCCTCCCAGGCCATCCTTTACCCCAGGCTTTGGGTCCTCCCATACCTGCCTGCAGTCCTACTCTCCCCAACGCACAGCCACCTGTCGGGGACCTGTCAGCCAGTCCCATGGCCTCCTCACCTCCAACGATCTGTCCTGCCTCTCCTTGCCCCCCTCCTGGGGCTTTGTTATCTGCGGGCATTGACGTCGTCACCAGCATCCGTGTTGCTGGCTCTGCTTGCCATCTTTTCAGTTGTTCACACTGGGCTTCCACGACACCTGCTTGTTCTTTGTTCATCAAATATTGGCTGGGCCTCTACTTTGCCGGGTGCTGGTCATGGCTGGGCCCACGAGGCCAGGTTCCTGCCCTCCAGGAGGAGGCCCTCTAGTGGAGGGGTGGTTTTACCGGGATGGAAAGAATGATCTTCAAGGGGAAAGCGGCGTGCTGGCTGCTCCAGGAGCCCTGGGCAGCAGTGCCAGAGCCAGCCTTCCAGAAGAAATTGGCACGTGCTCAGAGATGCACAGCTCTTCCAGTCCAGGCATGTGGCCAGATGGCTTCTGCTGCGTTGGGGCCCCAGCTCCAGGCTGCCCGGACACAGGGTGCAATTCCGCGTCCTGTCAGCAGGGTGCACCATGGTCTCATCTTTAGACATCCATTAGCCACCTCTGGTTCCTTCAGTACCTGGGCAGCCTTTCAAGTCCGTTCCTCCCGCCCACTGCCCCTTGAGATCCTGCCTGGGGAAGTCCACACTCCGGGGAGAGGTCCTGCCCATCTGGGAGCGGAGCAAGAGGGGGAGACCCCAGGTCAGGCAGAGGCGCACCCCTCCTTCATCTCTCTAAGACCTTCCCATCCAAGGAGGGCAGTCTGGGTCACCTAGGCAGTGGGGTGCACAGCCCGGAGACAGAAAGGACTGGTTTAGCCCAAGGTGGAAAGTGGTGTGTGGGTGGGGAGACAGCCAGGGAGCTGGGGGCGCCACTGTGAGGGCGCTGAGGCTGACGGCAGGAGGGACTGGCAGACCGAAGCCTGGCAGGGAGGGAGGGGGCCTTAGTCTAGAGCAGCGGGGAGCCCGGCAGGGCTTGGAGCCAGAGAGTGCCCTTACCCAGCTGAGGTTAGACGCTGAGCCTGAGCTGGCTGTAGAGCTCCAGCGCTGTGACTCCAGAGTGGGCAGAAGGAAGGGGATTCGGGGAGCCCATTGTTCTGACATCCTTCTCTTTGCAAATATGTATCCAGCTTTATAGCTGATATTTATGGGAAGTCTATTCCTTCTAATGAAAAGAATGCTAACAGTGACTCTTCATTGAGCACTTACTGCATGCCAGGCACTGTTTTGAAGAGCTTCACATGTGTTAACTTGAACTTCACCTGTGAGGTAGCTACTATCATTACCATCATCTGCACTTTATGTATGGGGAAACTGAGGCATACAGTGGCTAAGTAACTGAGCCGAAGCCACACAGCTGTGGCAGAGTGAGGATTTGACCTCACACTCTCCCACTGCACCCTCCTGCCTGCCTCCATGCAACTGAGGTCTTGCCTGGGCCATAAGAATTGTGGGGAATGGAGGAGACAAGTGGGCAGTTCTTCCCACTCTGCCCTTTGTGAATGCAAACTAGTAGCGTGCTTCAGGAGAAGGGACGCTGTGCTGTGTTTGAGTTTGGGCTTTGCAGGTGGTTTGTGTTGCTTTTAACATCCTCTGTGCATCAATTTTAGGTCCTGTTAGATGGGGACCTAAACCTAACATGGTAGGTCTCCACGGTGGTAGGGATAGACCATGTGATTGGGGCTCTGCAAAGACCCCTCTAGACTTCAGTGTGAGGAAAGGCCCGGGAGTCGGGCAGGGCTGGTGGCTGGGAGACATGTGTGGGCCATGTGGGGAACAAGGCAAGAGACGTAGGGAGCCTGTGCCAAGGCAGCTGAATTGGGGCTGGAAAGGGGAGCTGGGGCATGGTGGACTCGGCGAAGGCAGGGGCTGGGGTAGGTTGCGGGCGAGTTGAGAACATTGCCAGGGAAGCCAGGAGAGAGGCAGGGCTGTTCAAGAGATGAAAGGGCAGGCCAGGCACCCCCGGCCAGGCAGTGGCCACGTTGGCACTATACGCTGCGTGTCCCTTCTTGCCACGCATGGTTTGGGCACATGGCAAACATGTTCTCTGCCCCACCCTGCCTTCATTCCGGCATCCTTATCTCCATCTCCAGCCCCAGGTGGGGAATGTAAGAAATGTGGAGTGTACGAGAAGTAACGAAGAACCCAGTGTGGTTGGCCGAAGGGCCTGTGAGAGGAAGTGGCTACAGATCAGCCTAGAAAGTGAACTTTCTCAAGAGGGCATTGGGAGCCACTGAAAGGTTTTAAGCAGAACAAGTGACAGGATCAGATTCTTGCTTTAAGAGAGTTTTTCAATATTTTTCAGCCCTATCTGGCCCCTTTTGAGAAATATAAAAACTTCAAACCCATATCTCCAGATCTCCTCCCTCACACCCTGCGGAGATTTCTATAGTTTTCCTCAGCCCCAGGAGCCAAGTCTGAGCAGGAGCCCAACTACTCTTTGCCAGTTTCTCCTTGTACTTCTTTCAAGTGTTGCTTTTTGTATTTTTAAGTTGTGTTATTAAGTGCATATGAGTTGAGAATTGCTATATATTTCAAGTAAGTTGACTATTTGATCAAAATGTAGTGACATTCATTAGTACTAAAACGCTTTTCCTTCGTAGTCTACTTTGCCTGATATTAACATAGCAACCATAACTTCTTATGATTAATATTTGCCTGGTATATCTTTTTTCAATCCTTTTCCTGTCAAACTTAAAATTTGATTTTTATTGAGATATAACTCATGTACCATAACAGTCGCCCTTTAAAATGTATAATTCAGTGGTTTTTAGTATGTTTACAAAGTTGTGTAACCATCACCACTACCTAATTTCAGAACATTTTCATCGCCCTGAAAGGAAACCCCGTATGCATTTACAGTCACTCCCCACTTACACTCCCCCAGCCCTTGGCAACCACTAATCAACTTTCTGTCTCTGTGGATTTGCTTATTCCAATATTTTAAATCAATGGAATCATCCCATATGTGGGCTTTTGTGTCTGGCTTTCCATTAGCATAATGTTTTCAGGATTCATCCACATTTGTAACGTGAATCATAACTTCATTCCTTTTTATAGCTGAATGATATTAATACTGCATTCTATGGATGTACCACATTTTAATTATCATTGATGGACATTTGGATTGTTTCTACCTTTTAGCTATTGTGAATAAATGCTGCCATGAGCAGCTGTGTGCAAGCTTTTGTGTGGACATATATTTTCAATTGTCTTGAATATATACCTAGGAGTGGAGTTGCTGGGCCATATGGTAACTCCATGTTTAACTTTTGAAGGAAATGCCAAGCTATTTTGCAAAGCAATTGTACCGTTTTACCCATTCCCACTGGCAAAGCACAAGAGTTCCTATTTCTCTACATCCTTGTCAACACTTGTTATTATCTGTTATTTTTAAAATAGCCATCCTAGTGTGTGTGAAGTGGTATCTCATTGTGGTTTTCATTTGCATTGTTCTAATGACCAATGATGTTGAGCATCTTTTCATGCACTTATTAGCTATTTGTATATCTTCTTTGTAAAAACGTTTATTCAAAACTTTTGTTCATTTTTTAATTGGATAATTTTTTATTGTTGAGCTATAAGGATTCTTTATGTGTTCTGGATCCTAGATCCTTATCAGTTATATGATTTGTAAATATTTGCTTCGTTCTGTGGGTTGTCGTTTCACCCTTTGTTAGTGTCTCTTGATGCACAATGTTTTCAAATTGTGATGAAGTCCAATTTATCTATTTTTCCTTTGGTTGCTTATGCTTTTGGTGTCATATCTAAGAAACCATTGCCTAATCTTGGTCACAAAGATTTACACCTATATTATCTTCTGAGTGGTTTAGCTGTTACATTTAGGTCTTTGAAACATTTCGAGTTAGTTTTTTTATATGATGTGAGATTAGGGTCCAACTTCATTCTTTTGCATGTGGCTGTCCAGTTATTCTAGCACCGTTTGTTGAAAAGCCTATTTTCCCCCCATGGACTTGTCCTGGTACCCTTGTTAAAAATCAACTGAACATAAACCTAAGGGTTTTTTTTTTCTGGTCTCTCAATTCTATTCCATTGATCTACATGTCTATCCTTATGCCAGTGCCACACTGTCTTGATTATTGTAGCTTTGTGGTAAGTTTTGAAATTGGGACCTGAGAGTCATCTAACTTTGTTCTTTTTCAGGAATATTTTGGCTATTCTGGGTTTCTTCCATTTCCATATTAATTTTAGGATCAGCTTATCAATTTCAGCAAAAAAAGGCAGCTGGTACTTTGATGCAGCTTGCATTGAATCTATAGATAAATGTGGAGAGTGTTACAGACTGAATGTTTACATTCCCCCCAAATTCATGTTGAATCCCTGATCCCCCATGTGACTTCATTTTGAGATGGGGCCCCTAAGGAAGCAATTAAGTTTCAACGAGATCATAAGGTCTGAAAATTTGACATTTTCAGATGTTAAATCAAGCTTGCATTCTTGGTATAAATCCCACTTGATTGTGGTATATAATCCATCCTATATGTTGCTGGATTCAAGTTTTAAACATTGTGTTAAGGATTTTTTGCATCTATGTTCATGAGGGATATTGATATATAGTTTTCTTATTAATTATGTCTTTGGTATAAGGGTAATATGGGGCTCATAGAATGAGATGGAAAGTGTTTCTACTCCTCTATTTTCTCAAAGAGTTTGTGAAGGATTAGTATTGTTTCATCTTTTAGTTATTTTATAGAATTCAGCAGTGAAGCCATCTGGGCTTGGATTTTCTTTGTGGAAATATTTTCAGTTACTAATTCAATTTTTTCACTTGTTATAAGTCTATTCAGATTTTTTATTTATTTTAAAGTTGGTTTTGGTCATGTGTCTTTCTAGGAATTTGTCCATTTCATCTGAGTTGTCCAATTTGTTGGCATAAAGTTGTTTGAAATATTCTCTAAAAATCCTTTTAATTTCTATAGGTTGGTAGTGATAGTGCCCTTTTCCCTTCCTGATCTTGGTAATTTAATTCTCTTTTTTTCTTGGTCAGTGTAGGCTAAGATCAATTTTGTTGATTTTTTCAAAGAACCAACTTTCGTTTTCATTGATTTTCTATATTGTTTACCTGTTTTCAATTTCATTGGTTTCTGTGCTCTAATCTTTATTTCTTTCCTTCTGCTTGCTTTGCATTCATTGTGCTCTTATTTTTTCTACTTTGTTAAGGTAGATCCTTAGGCTATTGATTTGAGATCTTTCTTTTTTGCTGGTGTAGGCATATTTAAAGGTATAAATTTCCTTCTAAGTACGCTTTACCTGCATTCCATAAATTTTGATATGTCGTTTGTGTTTTCATTATGTTCAAAGTCTTTTAATTTCCTTTACTTTTTCTTTGACTTGTGAGTTATTTGCAAGTGTGTTGTTTAATTCCCAATTTGGGGGGAATTTCCAAGATTTCTTTCTTTTTTAATTTCTAATTTAATTCTGTTGTGGTCTGAGAACATATTTTGTATTATTTAAATCCCTTTAAATGTATTGAGACTTGCGTTATGAACTAAGTTATGGTCTATCCTGGAGAATGTTCCATGTGCATTCGAAAAGAATGTGCATTTGGCAGTTATCGAGTGGTGTGTTCTATAGGTGTCAGGTCAGACTTGTTGATAGTGTTGACAAAATTTCCCATATCCTTGCTGCTTTCCTGTTTAGTTCTAGCAATTATTGAAAATGGGGCTTTGAAATCTCTGACTATTGTAGCTGAATTTTCTCTTTCTCCTGTTAGTTTTTGCTTTATGTATTTGGGACTGTGTTGTTAGATGCACATATGTTTACAATTATTTTATCTTTCTGATGAATTGACTCATTTATCATTATGATATATCAGTTTTTTCTCTAATAATATTTATTATCTTAAAGTCTATTTTATCTGATAATAAAGCCACTCCAGCTCTCTTATGGTTACTGTTTGCATGGTTTATCTTTTTCTGTCTTTTTACTTTCAATCTATCTGTATGTTTGAATCTTAAGATTTGTCTTTTGTAAGCACTATATAGTTAGTTGAATCTTGTTTTTCTTTTTATTTATTTAATTGTAGAGATGGGGTCTCACTATGTTGCCCAGCCTGGACTCAAACTCCACATCTCAAGCGATCCTCCTGCCTCGGCCTCCCAAAGTGCTGGGATTACAGGTGTCAGCCACTGTGCCTGGCAGAGAGACTTTTATATAAATTCACCTATTAACCATTATTGACTGCTCTTCATTTCTTGCTTTGAATTCAAGTTACTCACTGGTGTCATTTCCTTCAGCCTGAAGAACTTCTTTGGACATTTCTTGCGAGGAGGCATACTGGCAATGAATTTTCTCAGTTTTTTTTTTTTTTTTTAATCTGGGCATGTCTTTTCTAAAACTTCAATTTTTAAAGCATGGTTTTATCAGATACGGAATTTTTGCTTGATAGTGTTTTTTTCTTTCAGTACTTTGAATGTGTCATCTCACTGCCTTCTAGCCCCCATTGTTCCTGATGGGAAGTCACATGTTAATTTTATTGTGGTTCTCATCTACGTGGGTCATTTTCTCTCTTGCTACTTTCAAAATTATCTATCTTTAGATTTTTTTTTTTTTTGACAAAGTTTCAATCTGTTGCCCTGGGTGAAGTGCAGTGGCATCACCACAGCTCACCGCAACTTTAAACTCCTGGGCTCAAGCAATCCTTCTGCCTCATCCTCCCGAGTAGCTGGGACTACAGGTGTGTGACACCACACCCAGCTAATTTTTCTATTTTTGCTAGAGACAGGGTCTCGCTCTTGCTCAGGCTGGTCTCGAGCTCCTGACTTCAAGTGATCCTCCTACCTCAACCTACCAGAGTGCCAGCATTACAACATGAGCCACTGTGCCCAGCCTATCATTAGCTTTTAACAGTTTGACTATGAAGTGTCAAGGAATGGCTCTCTTTGTGTTTATCTTACTTGGAATTAATTGAACTTCTTGGATCTGATTAATGTTTTTCATCAAATTTTGGAAGTGTTTAGCCATTATTTCTTTAAATATTTATTCTTCCTCTTTCTCTATCTCCTCTTCTTCAGAGCCTCCAATTACACATTCTTTGGTATGCTCGATGCTGTCCCACAGATCTGTGTGGCTCTGTCCATTTTTCCTCAATCACTTTTCTTTCTTTTTAAGATTGCATAATTTATATTGATCTATTTTCAAGTTCACCAGTACTTTCTTCTGACATTTTTAACTTGTTCTTGAACACCTCTAAAGAAGTTTTCATTTCAGTTACTGTACTCTTCAACTCCATGATTTCCATTTGGTTTTTTTTTTTTCATAATTTCTATATCCTTATCAAGAATCTTTGTTTGTTGATTCATTGCTATAATACTTTCCTTTAACTCTTTAAATATGGTTTTCTTTAGTACTTTGAATATATTTATAATAGCTGCTTTGAAGTCTTCATCTGCTAATATCAACATCTGGGAATACTCAGAGGCAGTTTCTATTGACCATTTTCCTGAGTGTGGGTCACACTTTACTGTTTCGTTTCATGTCTTGTAATTTTTTTGTTGAAAACTGGATATTTTAAGTAATATTTTGCAGCAACTCTGGATTCTGATTATTTCCCCCCTTCCTGGAAGTTGTTGCTGTGTGGGTATGTGTGTGTATATGTGTTTTATAATTTGTTTCTTTGTTGTGTAATTTTTCTGGGCTAAATCTGTGAAATCTGTCTCCGTGCAGTGTGCAGTCACTAGTGTCTCTGCTCAGATTTTTTCCAGTTCAAAAAGATATATATTCTAGTTTAAAATTTTAAGCCTGGCCAGGTGCAGTGGCTCACGTTTGTAATCCTAGCACTCTGGGAGGCTGAGGCAGGAGGATCGCTTGGGGTCAGGAGTTCAAGACCAGCCTGAGCAAGAGCAAGACCCCATCTCTACTAAAAATAGAAAAAAAAATTAGCCAGATGACTAAAAATAGAAAAAAATTAGCCGGGCATGGTGGCACACACCCATAGTCCCAGCTACTCAGGAGGCTGAGGCAGGAGGATTGCTTGAGCCCAGGAGTTTGAAGTTGCTGCGAGCTAGGCTGATGCCACGGCACTCTAGCCTGGGCAACAGAGTGAGACTGTGTCTCAAAAATAAAAAAATAAAAATAAAGAAAATTTTAAGCCTGGTTTCCTAGGGCTTTCCTGTATCTGTCTAGCTTAGTGGTTGGCCCATGATTGTACAGAAGATGTGCTTAACACATCTTGAGCCAGTAAGGCTTGTGTTCTCTACTGATGGATCTGTGTGTGGGTAGGAGAGCTCTTTCAATGTTCAGGCTATTTTCAGGTCTTCCAGGTTTTACTCTCTACTGGGCCCTTTTGTGTATCCTACATACAAGTGCATAGCCTCAGGGCAGTCCAGGAGAGCACAAGTAGCTTGGGACACCATCAGTCTCCAGTCAGACAGGAATGTGCTTGCCATAGCCACATGCACAACCTCAGCCTAGTAGAGCTGTTAGCCCTCCCCTGCTGGCCCGCCTCCAAGAAGTCACGTCCACTGACAATGCCACTGGGTGTGGGTATTGCTCACTAATCCAAATTGAGCTCCCTTCAAACCCAGGCAGAGAAGCTGCTAGTCTTCATGGCCTGCCTTGCCTTGGCAGAACCTCCATGCCAAATAAGCTGGGAGAGATGGGAACAGCTCTAGACCAGAGTGCCACAGACACCCACTATTCTTACCCAAAGTTCAGCTTCTCAGATTATCATATACCTTTGGCTTATTTCCAGTCAAAAAGCTTACTTTTGTCAGTTTTGCTCAACTTTATAGGTATTTGGGGTTATTGGCTGATATCCTCATTTGGCCATAGCTGGAAGTCCTGCCCTTTCAATCTTTTTTTGTCCTATCCTATAGATGGATCTCTTAGAAACAACTTATAGCTGGATTTTTAAACATCCTGTCTTTAACTGGAGAATTTAATCTATTTATTTTGCTTGGCGATTTTTAGATGTATTTCTAACATATATGTTATGCTTTCAACTTATTCTAATGTTTCTATTCCTTTATTTCCCTCTCTTGACTTCTTTTGGATTAATTGAGATTTTGCTTCATTATTTGATATTTCTTTACAATTTTGGAAATAAAACAGTCTCTTTATTTTCTAGTTACCCTCAAAAATTCAGCATGCATATTTCTGTTAACAAAGCTTAAAGTCATTCAACATTGATTTGGCCATGAGAGAGTGACAGGATCCAGAATTACCCTCTCACCATAAACAACTAGAAAACTTGGCAAAATATATGAACCAATTATTTTCAGATGGTGGGCAACAGTCAATGAGAGACTATGGTCCCTGAAAGAAATGAAATGAACTAGGTGAGCTCTGCCACCCAGGATTTCTGGCTGAGGTAGAGGAAGCATAAAAACGTGACCCATCATGAGAAGAAAAATGAGCCAATGAAAATGGACCTAGGGGAGTTTAAGTTTCTGGTCCAGCATATCAGGAGCTCGGAAGTCATCAGTATGTCCTAACAAGAAATAAAAGCTGAAGAAACATAAAATCAACAACTCCTCTTAGATCTATCAGAGAATTGAGGCCACCAGATAAACTGCTGCCCCCCAAACTGGAGAGACAGACAGATGCATACAGCACTGTAATTACTGAATTGCTGGAAGCTCAGGGCAGACTAGTCTGAAAGTTAAACTCCAGAGAGAGGCCTGTCTTAGGAGGGCACCCATACTTTTGTGAGTTTTACCTCTAGGAGCTTGACCAGGTTCTCAGAGTGAAAAAAAAATCTCCTCATGCTTCTTCCAGGGGGAGGGAAAAGTAAACATTTTGAGATGTGTCCAGAGCATTCTCTTCTCCTTAACAAGGCCTGCCCTCAAGAGAAACTATTTTACCAGAGCCTAACCTGTGAGGGTTTTATCAGAGCCTAACCAACCTGGGGAAAGGGAAATACCCAACTCCAGCCCCTTGCAGCCTGAAGGGGGCACGATCCTAGAAGCACTGATGAAGGTCACAGTCTGGGACACAGGCTTCACCAAAAGACTAAGACCTAATTACAGGAGTAGAGAATGCCTTCTCTCCCTCTGTACCTCACCACCACATCACTAAAGGCCTATTTGCAATGGTTCCTTTTACCCAGTACAGCATGTCCCACTTTCTTTTTCTTGTTATTTTTTTTAAAAAAACAAGGCTGGAGTGCAGTGGCATAATCATAGCTCACTGTAACCTTGAACTCCTGGGCTCAAGCAATCCTTCTGCCTCATCCTCCCGAGTAGCTGGGACTACAGGTGTGTGACACCACACCCAGCTAATTTTTCTATTTTTG
>NW_012153596.1:228358-399838 GCF_000956105.1 Propithecus coquereli | reverse complement strand
CTTTCTTTTTCTTGTTATTTTTTTTAAAAAAACAAGGCTGGAGTGCAGTGGCATAATCATAGCTCACTGTAACCTTGAACTCCTAAAAAACAAAAAAGAGAACAGAAAAAGAAAAAAAAAAAAAACAGAGAGAAAAAAAAGAACAAAACAAACAAAAAACCCAAATATAACCTCAAATTCTTGGGCTCAAGTGTTCATCCTGCCTCAGCCTCCCGAGTAGCTGGGACTACAGCCACACACCACCACACCTGGTTAATTTTTTAAACTACTTTTTGTAGGGACAAGGTCTTGCGATGTTGCCCAGGCTTGGCTTTCAAAGTGCTGGGATTACAGGTGTGCGCCACCACACCCAGCCAAGTCCAACTTTGAACAAAAAAATTAGAAGGCATACTAAAGGGCAAAAAACAGTTCAAAGAGACAGAACCAGCACCAAAACCAGACTCTGAAATGGCAGGAATATTGGAATTATCAGACCAGAAATTTAAAGCGACCACGATTAAAATACTAAGGGCTCTAATGGAAAAAGTAAACAATATTCAAGAACATGATGGCCACAATTAGCTGCAAGGGATGATGGGAAATAAAATTTCTAGCTGGGAAGCCATATACGCTATTAACCTTTGGTCATTTTCTTTCTAAAAGGCATAAGAGAAGAGTGGATACTGGGTGACACTCATCAGTCTCTTCCACAGTATCTTTCATCACTTTTGGAAAATTCTCAGCCATTGTCTATCAAAATACTGCATATTCCCTATTCTGTTTATTTTTTTTCTTCTAGAAATCTAACTAAATATATGTGTGACCTCGATCTATCTTATTGCCTCTTTGTGCTGCATTCTGGGTAATTTTCTTAAATCCATCTTCCAGTTCACTATTTTGCTCTTCAGCTGTGTTTAATATGCTATTTAACCCATATCTTGAATTTCCAATTTCAATCGTATATTTTTAATTTCCAAAGTTCCATGTGGTCCTTTTTTCAAGAGTCTGGTCATTTTATATTCTCCTGTTCTTTTGTTATACTTTCATTTCTTTAAGCATATTAATTATACTTATTTTATAATCTGTGTCATATACTTTCGAAATCTGCTATCTTTGCAGGATTGATATTTAAATTTATGTTTATATGTTTCTGTCACTCATAGTGGCTTGTTTCCTTGTAAATTTTATGCTTTTTTTCATTATATATTTTAGAGTTTTCTACAGTAATTCTCTGAGGCCTGTGGTTAAAGTATATCCCTCCACAGAGGATTTGTGCTTGCTTCTGCTGGGCACTCTGGGGCAACACTACTTCTGGACCACTTCAATTAGAACTTTAAAAAAGTTTATTTTCCTAACGTTTTAAACTTTGCTATTTTTATTAGGCTGTCACAATCTAAGTAAAATCTGTGTGTAAGATAATCAAATGCAGCTTCAAGACAAATCCAGGACCCTCCCCCCTACACTGTCTTTATGTACCTCCGAGAGAGAAATTCCGGAGCATCCACTACTCTATGCCTAGACCACTCTAAAAGAAAACTTCAGCTTGTGGATATAAACTCTCGGGAGGTGGGGGCGGGGGGTTCCTTTTATTCCACTTCCACCCAGATCCAAGGTAAGCACATACCCTTCACCTCTTTCTTTGAGGTATTTTTTTTCTAGGTCACCTATTAGTTTTCTGTTGCTGCTCTAACAAATTACCACGAATTTAACGGCTTAAAACAACACAAATTTATCTCTTATGTTTCTGGAGGTCGGCAATCCAAAATAGATTTCACTGGACTAAAATCAAGGTGTCAGTGGGGCTGCATGCCTTGAGGCTCCTGGTTTGGGGCACAGGAGATGTCCCCGGCTCTGGGCTAGCCCTGGAGCTGGCTCACCGCTCTGGACTCAAGGATCCTCGCTGTTTCTTACTGCAGAGCCTTCCTCATTTCCCCAGCAGCTAAGCCATTCACTCGCGTGTTTTGAGATTTCATCCCACGCTTCAGGGTTTTGGACCAGAGGGCTTCTCTGGCCATCTGGCCTACATTGCTCACAAAGCCTCCACTACGTTGTCAGGCCGCAATTGCTCCACCCGCCCCCAGCTGCCCTCCCACTCTGCCACGTCTCCGCAGTGCAGAACCCCAGCTTTAGAGACCCTTCCAGCTACGGTGTGGAGAAGGTATTGGCGGAATCCCGAGTTGAGGAGAGATGCTGGCCTCATCTGTCACTTTAGGTGGCCCAATGGCCTTACGCAGGGCTCTTTCTGCCCCCTACCCTGGGCCTTTGCAGCCGAGATTCCAGTGTCAGTCAGAGGGACACACACTTGGACATGCAAGTCTGCCCGTGTCCCTGCCCAGCTCGGGTCCTGCACTCAGGAGGCTTCATGGCAGAGCTGGGATCTGACCCTGTGTGATGTCTGGGGATCAGCTGCTCAATCCCACTGTCAATTCCGGGCCTGTGGCAGTGCATACACACCGCAGAGCTTACTCATTCACTGTGCCTACGGTTCCTGGTTTCTTCCTCTCCAGAAAGTCGGCTCACTGCTGCGCCTGGTCCCTAGCACACAGTGGCGCCCAAATGGATAGTGAACAAAGAGGGACCCAGAGATTGGGCCAACAGGCAGCACCACCACCAGATGAGAAATGATGACATGGGGTGGGGAGTGGGGTGGCACTTGAATGCCTCACCCTTTCCACTGTGGGCAGGCAAGAGACTGCGAGGGCCTCCTGCCTCACCTTCCCCAAACCTGCCAAGACACTCAGGAAGCAGCTTCCCTCTCTGCTCAGTATCTTAAATAAACCCTTTATTCAGGAGGAACAATGAAAGAAAGCAACTGTGATGGGGATTACAAAAACAAGCACAGGCCCTCCTCCAGGTTCAAGGACTAGAGTCCGCTGCGTGGCAAGGACTGCCAGCCCTAGACTGGGTGCGAAGTGGGCTCACATGCGCGTGTGAGCGCAACATGCACACACACGAAGGCGCCTGCCACCCGCAGGGGTGGGACTGCAATAAATGACTCTGTGTGTCTGCAGCTTGGCCCCTTCCCCGCCCCCAAAACCGACAGGGCTGTGTGGGCCCCGCAGCAGCAAAATCGAGCCTCCTTCTTCCCCTCCCCCTCCCGGGCTCTTGCTCTGAGACCCCATCTCCTCCGGTGGCAGTTTGACCACCCCCAGTCACAAAGAGCCCCAGTGATCCCGTCAAGACATCTGGGGGAAGAGGAAAAAAACAGGGTGCCAGATGTGTGGAGGGGAACCTGTCCAGTGCTCCCAGGCTATGGATGCCCGGTGGCTGCTCCACCTCTGGGTCCACATCCCCTGGAAGGCCCTCAGCCCCGAAAGGCCCAAGCCCTTGGCGGAAAAGCAGGGATGTGACTGCACTGGTGATGGTGGCGAACTCCCCAAGTGGCAAGTTAGGGACACGAAAGGGACTAGGAGCCAGTCCCTGTGGCAAATGAGGTGGCACACACCCTTCTTGAAGGGGGAACTGCAGGGAGGCCCAGGGCCCAGCAGAGCTGGCCGAGCACCCAGGGCCTGGGCTGGGGAACAGGCAGCCACCTGGAATGGTTCCTCAGATAGGGAATCCCCCCCGCAAAGAAAAAAGTAACAGTCGAAGAAGAGGCAGGTTCTGGAGCGTGGCCCCGCCTGAGAGCAGGGTGGGTCAGGCGGGCGGCCCCAGGGCCGGCCCATAGGCACGTGTCGCAGGATTCCCGCGGATGTCTCCAGTGGGCAGGGCAGGTCCCTGCTCAGCCCCAAGCCTCCCTCCACAGCCGCGTGAGGTATTGCGCCGCCGCCCCGCCCGGCCCCGCCCCTGCCGGCCGGGAACACCCACCGGGCCTGGGGGCCCTAGGTGGGGTCCAGCTGGAAGACGCCATCGCTGGTGGGGGTGGTGAAGAAGGAGGGCGGGTCGCAGGCGGAGTCCTGCCCGCCGCCTGGCTCCCGCTCCCGCTCCCGGGAGCGCCGCTCCTCCAGCCGCAGGCTGCGCTCAAAGTCCAGCAGCTGCCCCATGAAGTTGAAGTTGGGGGAGATGTTAGACTTCTTCCTCTTGACCAGGTCGTAGGCGTCGTTGAGCGAGAGGTGGAGCTTCTGCATGAGGTAGGCCACGGTGACCGTGACAGAGCGGCTGACCCCTGCCAGGCAATGGACGAGCACCCCGCAGTTCTGGGACAAGGCCTCGTCTAGGTGGGGCAGGCAGGGCGGGGGAGACCAGAGGGCTAGCGTGAGGGAGGCAAAGGCCTTCCGGATGGGCCCCCGGAGCCCCCGCCCTGCCCTCGGAACAGTCCCGGACGTTTCCCTGGCAGCCTCTGGGAGCTGGCCTGAGCTCTGCCCGCCCCCCAGAAGTGCCATCCTGGCTCTGGGCTCTCAGAATGGCAGCTAAGCCTGGGAGGAACTGTCATGAGGGAGAGGAGGGAGAAATAGGAGAGGTGGGAGCCGGGCCTGGGGGGTGGAGAGGTCGGAAGGAGGGGTGGGCCAGGCAGACTCACCAATGAATGCAATGGCCTCCGGAAAGAACTGGGACAAGTTCTGGCTCCAGTGGTCAGAGATGGGGATCTGCTTGTAGTGAAAGTCGCCATTCTTCTCAAAGAGGTTAGGGAGGTTGGGGGTGACATTGAGGATGTAGCGGATGCCCAGCTTGGCCAGGCTCTCCAAGTTGGCTGAATCCCGGGCACTACCCAGGTAGAGGTTGGGCAGGATCTGGACAGGGAAGGATGGCAGCAGCCCCGCTGGGGGGGGCGTGGCACCTTCCGAATCCAGGCCACAGCTCATGGAGTCGCGGTCAGCCTCGGATTCCGCATCAGAGCAGTCGGAGCCCAGGCACAGGCCACCCAGCCCCACTACGGGCACTGGGCTGGGCATTGGGGTCACGCTCGAGCCAGCACGGCCATTGAGGCTGGTCTCACACAAGTGAGGACACTCGGCCTGGAATCGGCTGAAGCCACCTGTGGAGGAGAGGGGGTGGGTCCTGCTGGCCTGGTCTACTGGGCAGCCAAGTGCCCCTGGCTGGGGATAGGAGCTGACCCTAGACAGCCTGGGGGAGTTGCAGATGTCCCCAAAGAGAACAAAAAGCCTGCAGCCTGATCTATCCTGGTGGCCACACGGGGAGGATTGTGGGCACCCTGGGCACCCACAGTCAGCACTGCTGGCCACTCCTTTGGACAGCAAACACCCCGCATGTAGAGCCACCCAAGAGGATCTTACGCCCCCAGGGCTGAGCTGAGGCAGGTGTGAGGGCTCAACAGAGCCTAGATGTTACTACTACCAGCCTCAGGGAGGACAGCAGCCATCAGTTAAGAAGGGGAAAGGTTCAGATGGCAGTTCTCTGCCTGGGTGTCTCCTGATCCAGTGTGACTGGGAGCACCCTCAGGGATGAAGTGGGGCCCCAAGAGGTGGGGAACGTGGGAGAGAGTGTGACATTCCACCTGAATGGTTACAAAGTCCCAAGAAGCCAGCATCTGCCTCATCTACAGATACTACTATTTCCCAGGGCTGGGGGTGGAGGCCCAGAAATCTGCCACTTTATATATTTATATATCCCCAATATAGTCCTATGACCTTTCTTGGCGACAGCTAGCTCTATAGGTTCATGGAAACCCTGTTTCTGCCCTGGGCCTCTGGGGGGGGGGGGGGGTGGTATTGGGCTCAGCCCTCCCTTGACCTGCCAGGACTATGGAGGTGGGGGTGGAAGGTAGGTCCCTGCTGCCCTCTGAGTAGCTGGGGGAGGAGAGATACCATCACGGGGACCCTGGGGAGCCCACACTTGGTACTTTGTTCTTGAGCATCCTGTGAACTAGGTCAGGTCTGCCCAATTCTTCCCATTTTCCAGACTCAGAAACTAGGGCTTCCAAGGACGAAGGAAGGACTTGCCCAAGGTCACACCCAGGCTCCCCTCCCCCAAAAGCAGCCCGGCAGATTATCAGGGGAGACAGTTTCACCTCCACTGTAGACAAACTGAGGTGGGGGTCGTCCAATGTCAAATTAGTTGCGAATCTCCTGGGAAAGCAGGGCCCTGCCTCCCTAGGCCCGGGTCCTCCCCTGGCCGGTGCCCGCCACCCCGCTGCTGCTGCACCTACCCTGGAGGTAGTAGGCCAGGTAGCCTTCCTCCCGTAGCTTCTGGAGCAGCGTGCCCAGCACCGACTCGGCCTCCCACTCCTCGGCCTCGGCCTCCCCGCGCCGGCGCCGGCCCCCGCCCTGGTCGTACAGGAGCACCGGGGCGGGCGGGGGCGGCTGCAGCGGCGGCCCGGGCAGGAGGGCGCGCACCGACAGGCTCCCCCTCCGCAGGCGGCGCAGCAGCAGCGCGGGCAGGGCCACGCTCAGCGCCCCGCCGATGCGCGCCGACTCGTACAGCTCGCGGCTGCGGCAGTCCAGGAGCAGCAGCCGAGGCCGCGGGGGCGACAGCTCCCGGCGCAGCCACAGGCACGAGCGGCCCAGGCCCTCCATGGGCGCGCGGCTCCCTACACGTCGGGCCGCGGGCGCTGCGGAGAGAGGGAAGGTGCGGCGTGAGCCAGACTCTCCCGCCCGCCCGCGGGCTGAGAGGGCCAAGACGTGAAGCCAGCCCCTTGTCCCAAAGCCGGGCGCCCAGGGTCCCACAGGGACACCCCTCCACCGCCTGCTTCTCTTCTCGCGCCCCTCCCACAGTGAGGACAGGCAGAAAGGCACCCCAGGAAAAACATCCGAGGCAGCCACTCTGGCGCCCGCGGGAAAGAAAGCGTGAGGGGTCCCCCAGAAGATGGCTAAGCATCTATCCGCCCCTTCGAGACTCATCCTGGGGTGCCCCAAGGCCACAGCCACCGCCCTCCACACCCCCTTTCTGCTTCTCTCAGCCTGACGTGATCATTCCCCAATTTCGAGCTTCCGACTTTGGGGATGTGTGCGTGTGAGGGGGTGGGGGTTCAAGGCCTAGATCGCCCTCACAGCCAGGTGGGCCAGGGGAACAGTGGTGGCACCAAGGTGATGGGCCTCGGCGAGCCCTCACTGAGTTGACTCTGTCCTGGCACACCGCCCCACGCTCCCGCCCAGGAGAGAACAAAAGGAGAGAGACCTGGAGCGCAATCCGGCGGCGGACGACCGCGCGTGGACGTCCCGGCCACGGCCACTGCCACGGCGGGGCGCCGTCCCTGGGCAGAGTCCCCAGGCGCGGCCGCCAGGAGGTGGGCGGGGCGGCGGAGCAGGCTCGCACTTGGAAGCCGAGCTCCCAGCCCGGTGCAGCCTGCGCGCCGGCCGCTTCCTGGCAGCGGGATGCAGCTTCCACCTTGGAAGCCGCTGCCTTCGGACATGGAGTTGCAGTTCAGAGGGGCAGAGGGGCGGGGCGGCGGGGCGGGCTCAGGGGGCGGCGAGCCAACGGGTGCTAGCCAAAGCAGTCGGGTGGTACCTGCAAGTAGCAGGCTGATCTGGGGCTTCCTTCCACCCAGGCGGGACAGGGTCAGGGCAGAGGCTAAGGGCAGGTCAGGGGCCCAACAGGGGATCAGCTGCAGCTCCCCTGGCCGGCGCCAGCCTGGGCCCTGGAGGCAGGGGAGGGGTGAGGACAAGAGCCTGGGCCCCTGCTCCAGAAGCTGCCTCCAACCCACTCACCCGGTGATCCTGGACCATCTTATCCCCTGCCTGGACTTCAGTGGCCCCATCTGTACAATGGGCTTATCATAGCCACCACCCTGGGCTACCATGGGATGCCACTGAAATCATGGAGGGGGGTAGGAAGCAGGCCCAGAAACCTACCGCTGCCTTCAGGCCAGAGCCCTGCCCAAGGCTGGCTGGAGGACTAGGGAGGCAGAGGGCAGCTCCTGGGCACCCCCACCCCTTCATTTGCACAGGCCTGGGCAAAGGCAGCCAGGAGCTCCGAGTCACCCCTGCCTCCTCCCTCCGCCTCCTTCCCTTAACATGCCCTGGACAGATCAATCTGGAGGGAAGTAGTTTCTACTTAAATATCCCCCACATCTACGCTCTCCCCTGTCCCCTGCACTGGCTGAGTGCTCACACTCACCAGCTCCTGGCCAGGTCACCATCACATCTTCCAAAACAGTCTCCCTGCCTCCATGCCTGTCTGTGTCAGCTTGCCCTCCACCCTGCCCTGCCTGCCCGTGCCAGAATGCCATTCATTCAACAAAGGCCGGTGGCCTCCCTCCTTGGCCTCGGTGGGCACAGGGCAATGAACAGGCAGGACACACAGGGTCCCTGCTTGCCCAGTGTCCTGTTGATCTAGCAGGACAGATCAACAATCAGCAAGGAGGCTGGACAAGCTATCAGGTGAGATAAGTGCTGAGACAATGAAACAGGGTCGGGGGAGGTTTCTAAAAAGCCAATAGGCTAAATGTCCCTTCTCTACTTAAAGCCCAGCAAAAGCAAATAACAGTGTTGAAGGAAAATGTACGACAGATAAGATAAAACTCATACAAATTAATCAAAAGATTAAGACCCTGGTAGATAAATAAGCAAGGAACCTGAAAAGACTGCATACTGCATGAAAGAGGGAATGCAACAGGGTAAAAAATATTTGGGGGGAAGGTTCAACCTCAGGCATGGAAGGAAAGCAAATTCAAAAAACAAGGTAACAATAACAAACAAGGTAACACATCCCACCTACTACATTAGTGAAATGTTCTCAAAATGAGAACACTCAGTGCTGGCAAGGCTGCTGTGAAAGCACGCTGTTCTTTTGCTGGAGCATTATATATTGGTATGGCCCTTTTGGAAACTAATCTGGCAATATCAAGAGCTAGGAAAAAAAATCCAACCCTTTGGCCACTTATGGGAATCTAAGGAAGTAAAGCAAAAGAAAGCAAAGCTATGCACATAGGGATAGGCACCACAGTGAAAAATGTGGTGAAAAATGCAAAGCAACCCAGAAGTCCAGCATTTAGAGAAATGAAGCCCAGTCGGTCCGTATGTCTGTTGAGAAGACTCCTCTTATGAATCACAGAGTGAGATGAGAGTGTGTGAGATAATGGTAAGGGGAAGAGTGCAGGTCACAGAAAGCTAGGTCACCTCTAAGGGGCCTCCAGTTTGCTCTTCTCCTTTCCACTCCCACAGTGGGCCACCAGCGTGGGACTCCTAGGACCCTGGTAGTGGGCTCATCTCTGGCCACACCCCACCACATCCCTGACTCTAGATCAAATCCAGACACTTGCAACCAGGGGCTGTAGGCACCTGGGCTATGACCCTCCTTCCCTTCTTGCCCTGTGAACATGACCCTAGGCCACCTGCCCAGATTCTACTCACTCTTCATGCCCTCCAAGGCAGCCTTCCAGTCTCAGGGGCAGCCTGGAGGCCTCCCTTCTGTGCCCCACTCCCCTTCTCAGTGTGCTCCTGGGGCAGAAACTGTCTGCTACCTTCTCCCGTCTCCCACACCCCAGCTCCACAGTGGCAGAGGTGGGTACCAGCTGTGGGTCTGCAGGGTGGGACCTTGGGAGCGGGGAGGGGTTGAAGGCACCATGGAGGTTCTGCCATGTGCCAGCCTGGTTGTGGATAGTGGGAGTGGCACAGGGCTGCGGCAGGCAGGGAGCTGGAGAGAGAGAGGATCGCCAACCCAGGGAGACAGTAGCTCCTGAGGTGCCCGGGTTGCTCTCTGGAGAGGGCTCCCTGGAGGAGGTGAGGGGAGCTGGGCTGGGGAGGAGGATGGAGAGAGAGGGGCAGCCTTCGCCATGGCGAAGGAAGCGGAAGCCTAGGTTCCCACAATCTGCGTCTCCCGACGCCTGAAGGGTGGCTACCCTGCACCTTACCCAGATCCCTGCTGGCAAGCCCTCCAACCCGGGAGAGCGCTAGGGAGTGGGGGATGAGGGTCAATCTCGAAAGTCAGTGCTCAGTGCTCGGCGCCTGCAGCGCCGGCAGCGCCAGGAACAGGACAAACGGGAACCTGTTGCCACCTCCGCGCTGCAGGGCTAAGCGCAGCCAACCACCCCCCTGGCCGGGCCTGCCCCACTCAGGCCCCCTGTAGCGCCTGCTCTGGGCGCCAGCCCCGCCCCACGGCCGCTCTCCAGGAGGGCTGTGCTCCGTGCTGGGGGCGCCGCGCCGCGCGCCCTGGCATCGCCTGGCCCCGTCCGGCGGGCGGCGCTAGGCCGCACGCTCCCTGTTCGCCGCAGGGTGGGCGCTGAGCCCGCCGCCCCCGCCCCCGCCGGGCGCCCCTGGCCTCCGCCCGGCCCGGCCAGCGCCCTCTGGAGGCCTCGGGGACGCCGCCGCCCGCAGTCCCCGTGCGCGCCGCGTGCGCCCTCTGGTCCAGGGAGCCTCCCGAGTGCGGCGCCCCCCCTTCCCCCCCGAAATGCACTGTTCCCGCCGGCCCGAGTGGCAGGATTTCGGCTGTCGCGGCCCGGTCACATGGCCAGGAGCACAACTCCCAGCGACTGCGTTCCTGCCAAATCCAGTGTCTTTTCCACCAAATCCACTTTCCGCTGGGGATGGCTTTCTGCTTTTCCTGGTCGATCTCCTCGCGGGACTGGGAGTTCCTCCAAGGCAGGAACGGGTGTGTGCCCGGCCCCAAGCTGGCCCCAGCCCCCAGTGCAGGGCCTGGCACGCGCCCGGCGCTCACGGAAGAAATGCTCGTTAACAAAGAAGGCATGAATGAATGAAACCAATTGTTGCCTGAGGGAGCCCAGGAGGGTGCTGCTCCTGCTTTTTCCTTCTGCCGAGCACACACTCCTCCTCCACCCCCAGACACGCACAAGCACACGTGCACACACAGCCCTCCCCCCAACACACAAGCAGACAGGCACACAGTGCACGGGGACCCCAGCCCTCAAGGAACCGACCTACTATGTGCATGCCGGGCACTGGCGCCCCTTTGGTCCCACCTGGGCCGCCTCCATTTCAGCGCCTCTTTCTGCTTCCTCCCCGCCCCCTCCCCGTGGCCTCTCGCCTCCCCATCTGAGTACCCTACCTTGGGCCCTAAGTGCCTTCTTTATCCCTTAGGGAAGAGGCCAACTCAGTCGCTGGGAGTCTCAAGGTCTGTTTAGGTAGGCACTTGGGGGCCCAGGCTGGTGAGCCGCTGCCAAAGGAGAGCCAGAGGTGCCTGGCAGGGATGCCACCAAATGCTGCAGCCTCTAGAGCCCGCGTGCCAGGTGTTGGGGGAGAGTGGTGGGAGGGACTCAGGGATGGCTGGGGGTGTCGAAGGCGATTTGCGGTGGGGGCGGGGCAGGATGCTGGGGAGTGTGCGATCCAGCAGGTGTGCAAGCATAATGGGGCGTATTAGTGGTGTTGGCGATGCTGGAGGTGTGTGCCTGGGGAGTGGGGAGTGTCAGCCGCTGGCGTGTGGGTTTGTGTTGGGACTTCGCTCTGGGGTGGGTGGACTGCAGTGTCTGGGCTGGGAACGTGGGTGGGGTGTCTGTAATGGGCATATGGAGAGTGTGAGGTGGTGGGGGCCTCGTGGGGGGAACTATGTTGGTGCAGGTATAACAGAGATGTGTTGGAAGCGTGTGTGCGCGCTTGGGTGTGTACTGGGGCGTGGCAGGGTCTGGGATGGGTGTTTGCGTGAGTTGGGGACAGTGGTGAGTGATGGGTCAGGGGCTGCTAGTGTGTGCACTACAGGGACCAAGGTCCGTGGTGCGTGGTTTGTGCGCGCGCGAGTGTGCAGCCCGTGTAAGTGGCAGGGGACCCGGGAGGTGTACGGGCGGGGCGCGGGGGTGTGCGGTGGCAGGACTGAATGGGTCTTGCAGGGGCTCGTGCGTTGGCCTCGTGGGGTGAGCGTTGGTAGGACTTTGGGAGTGCAGAGTGGAGGAGTGCACGTCGGGGGACGGCCAGGCCTGGTGGGGGTGGGGTGGGGTGGGGTGGGGGACCCCGAGGCGCCGCGTGCTCTGCTTACCTCCGCTCCGCTCCGCTCCCTGCGCCGGCTCTGTGCGTCGCGGCCGGGAAGTTTCCAAAGCTCTGGCGGCGGGAAGCGCCACCGCCGCAGCAGAATGCCACCGGAGCCCCGGGCGGCGGCCTCGCCTGGAGCCGAGGGGCCGCCGCCGCCGCTGCGGAGGGAAACTCCAAATCCCGCCTCCGCTACCGCCTCCTCCGCCTCTGCCGCCGCCTCCTCCCCTCCCGTCTTCTCCGCCCCCTGCCCAGGAGGGGCAATGTCGCCCGCGGCGCGCAGGGAGGGAGCGGGGTGGGGCCGCGGCCTGCCCAGCGTCTCCCTCCACCTTCCACGCCCCCGCCCGCCTTCTTCCCACCTGCAAGCCTCTGCCCTCTCCGTCCTGCCCGACGCGCCCTGCGGCGCCCGGCCCCCAACAGCGCTGCTGCGTGGGGGCTTCTGAGCTTGGGGCGCGGGAGTGGGGTGGGAGGACCTGACCTAGGCTGGGCCTGGGGGTGGGGGTTGCACCGCAGAGTCTACACTGGCACCCCAGCGAAGGGGTCCATCACGGACTGAGCACAGCTTGGCCCCCAGGGCCACCTTCCGCTCCCACATTGGGGACAGTATAAGGTCCTACTGACAGCGCTGCAATTGCCCCTACTCCCCCAGGTCCCCCCCCTCCCACTGTCTCCTCTCATTCTCTTATGTCAGATTCTGGCTAATAGTAACGGCATTTGAGTCTCAGTGTCTGGAAGGGGTGGAGCCAGGAAGTTGGGGGAAGGGCTGGGAGCGAGTGGGGAGGGGGTGTTGTCACCAGGTCCCCTTTGCTTTCTTCTGTACCAAAGGTTACAAGCATTCCTGTCAAGGACCTCATTTTATCCTTACACCAGTTCTGGAAGTCAGAGGACATCGTTCCCATGCTACAGCTAGGGAAACTGAGGCAGTGGTGGCATAATAATATGGTGGCAGTGCTGGACTGGGCTCAGGCTGGCTGAGTTCAGAAGCCTACAGCCTCTGCCAGTGTGAGTACAGAAGCCCACAAGGCCGGGCCTAGCTCACTGCTGTGGGGGAGGGGAGGCAGGGAGCCGGCAGAGGCATGGGCCCTGCCTTTCTGGGGCTCCCAGGCCAGAAGTGTGCAGCCGGGCCCACACCTGCAGTGGGGAGATGCTAAGAGCCAGAGGCTGTGGGGTGTGAAGGGCTGGCTTCTTGGCCCAGGGAGAACAGAATACAGTGGGGCCAGGCAGGGTTGGGATGCCAGCAGCCACTCCATGGATGGCGCAGCCAAGGCAGGCCTGGCCGCCTGGCTGTGTCTGCAGCAGCACTGCATTGCCCTGAGTCATTACCCCTGGAGAAGAGAGGAGGGCAGCAGCTTTGCCTCTCAAGCCCAAGTTGCTGTCCCATCTCTGGCCTCAAATCTGGGATGTACATTTGGGGAGAGAAGTGGGCCCTCCTGGCTCTGCTGCAGTTTCAAGCCATGATTTGTGAGCTGGGGAGGGTCCTGCCGCTGCCAGCCTGGCATGCCCGCCCTGTCCTCTTTGACTTTCCAGCCTCAGCCTCAGCTCAGCGCTCCCAGGTGGAAGCTACGGGCCCTGCAGCCCTCTCGCTGCTCTGGCCTTTCGGGTCTGCCCTGTGGACGACACCCACTGGGGCCCACCTCTTCAGCATCAGGGAGCTGAACTGCTCAGGACTGGGGCTTGGACCCGCCAAGACAACCCCACATAGGCCAGCAAACGAAACTGGGTGCAGGTTCCCTGCCGCTGGCCCTGTGTTGGACGGTCCGCATTGCCAGTTGTTCAGAAGTTATGGGACCTTTTCTAAGAAATCGACATATGATAAAAACTGTGCCCTAAAAAGATGGGGTTGTCTTTCACCCCCTGGGTGGTCCTCCTGTTTGGGGAGGAAGTATAGCAGCTGTGTCCATGGCTGGGGCACTCAGCTGACCCTGGCAAAGGCTCGGTGATCTGACTCAGAGCAGTTTCTAGAAAGGTTGGATAATCATCCCCCTCCCACCATCCTGCGCTTCAGTGACTCAGGGCTGAAAGGATGGGGGAGAAACATTTGAATAATACTGCCCCCCACCCCTGCAAACTCCCACCCAGCCCTCCCACAGTCTCTGCTCTCCAGGCAACAAGACCCACCCGTTGCTGGAGAGAAAAAAGCAAATGACCAGAGATGTCCTGTCCAAAGATGCCCCGGGAGTTTTAAGCCACAGGCCTGCTGGGCCTTTGGAGACAGGGCCTCCCTCCTCATTCCCAGGGTCTGGGGATTAAAATGCAGAAACTTCTTGAAGGAGACTCGAGTGTGAGTTTGAGTCAGAGCATGGCGGGTACAGCTGGGCCTGCCTCTCTGAAGCAGCCCGGTTCACCTGCCCAGGTCCTGTCTGCTTCTGACAGAAACCGCAGGGGGAGGCAGCTGGCCAGCCCCAGCCCTCACCCTCTCCTCTGTGCCCCTGCCTCGGAGTCTATTCCATGACCCTTTCCACCCAGAACCCCAAGGCACTCAGCACTAGCTCAAGGCCACCAGCAGGTCACTCCCTCTCTTCCCCTCCTTGGGGATGGCCCTTAGGAAGTGGCCATCTTGTTTCTTACCCAGATCCCTTGCCCTCCTGAACCCTAAAGGTCCTTCCCAAAGACCCTGAAAGTTGCCCACAAACTGCCAGCCCCGGGCAAGGTGCAGGGGCCAGGAAGCTGGGCTTTGCTGGAAGTGGAGAGGCCTTCGGCCTGGCAGTGCCAGTGGTGGCTGGCCCAGCTCTGCCACTCTCACATGGTAGGCCTTTGGCTGAGGGCATCAGTACCTGTTAAGGGGCACTTTTTTCAGGTTGGGATTCTGGGACATTCTCCAGGCCAGGGAGGTTTGAGAGAAAGGCCATGGGAAGGTGAAGCCTCACACCTGGCCCAGGGGTTGGCACAATCCTGCCATAAGCCGGGTACCCTCCTCAGGGCTTTGCCCAGGGTCCCCAAGCTGGTTGGCTACAAAGGTTCCCGTCTGCCCTGGGGGCTCTGCTGGCACCACTTCATCGCTGGACAAGTTCGCCCTCCTCCTGCTCATCTCACCCCACTCGGAATCTGTCGCTTGCACAGGAACCCTGCTCACATCTGGGGGGCCTGGCACTTGGGTACATGCACACCCGAGACTTTTCTGAGTAACCACTGTGTCCTACAGAGAGCAATATCTGCCACTGAAGCCGTCTGCTCACATGACAGCCGCCCCCTGGCCGTTGTTGCTCCAGCTCCTCCCTCTGCATCCCTCCTAGATCTGAAGCCCTCCAGCTAGCATCTTCTAGATGCATCTCGCTTCCAGTTGCCATGCCTTCCGAAGCACATTCTAGACCCTGTTCAGAAGCACCCTGCCTGCCCGCAGCAGCTCCCAAGAGGGCCATGCCAGAGAGATTTTAAACAAAATGGCCCTGTGGCAGCTCCCAAATCTACACTTGCAGGCCAGTCAAAGGCAGGCCGGCTCAGCCGCTGAGCCCTGGGGGTGTGAGCACCAGACAGGGGCCGGAGAACAGCCAGAGAGACGGGAGGGGAGGGCAGGGCAGAGAGAGCCAGCCTGTGCCATGGTTGATTTCTGGGGACCAGGACCTCGAGAGCCATTAGCACCCCCATTCCAGGAGGGCTCAGGTTCAGGTTCAAGCCCTTCTGGCCAGCGGCACAGGCTCCCCCTCCTTGTCTTGTCCTACCGAAAGGCAGCGCGCGTGTCTGGATGTACGTTACAGATGATATAATCCTGTCACCGGAGAGCCAGCCGCCCACGCCCACTGGCTGGACAGGCAAAGGGAGGCGTGTGGAAGGGGAGGGAACAGATGAGTGGGGCCACGGGAGAGGAGGGTGACAGGATGGGGCCAGGAGATTGGGGGCGCCTAGAGAGGGCGTGCACGGACCCGTCAGCTGCCCTGCTGCGGACCCCCCTCCATTGCTCTGCCTGGCCCAGGAGTAAGGCCTCTGTGAGTGTCCCACCTGCCTTTCTTGCCACATCTCTGTGTCCCTCCCTCCCCAGGAATGTGCCCCTCCAGTCAGGCCATCTCATACGGAACAGGAAGCCAGGGGCTCACTGCCACCTCTCACCCTGGCTCACATGTCTGTGGGGTGGGGAGGCTGTGAGCTTCTCTCACAACGTTCCTCAGGGGCCTCTGCCCCCTCTGTCACAGCACTGAGCACCCCAACTGTCCTGCCTATTGGCTCCCCCGCCCGCAGCACTGCAAGGCCCACCCGTCAGGTTGCCTGAGCCACTTGCTGCTCTGCGGTCAGGGGGCACCTAGCACTTCTCCTACCCACCGCTGCCACTTGCCCAAGGCCCTGCAGCCATCAGTGGCAAAGTGGGAGCCAGAACAAGAGCTGTGGGTGTGCCAGGAGTCACCTTCCAGGCAAGGAGTCAGAGCTGACTGCGCTCTGTGGCCTCCAGGAGGAAGACTCAGGGTGGGGTCCTGCCACCCCATTGTCATGCACCCCGCATCCTGGCTGACCTTTGAAGCCCTGCTGTCTCTGAAGTTTCCAATTGGCAGCTCACAAACTTCAGGACCAGCTTCCTTGCAGGACCCTTGGATAGTGAGAACAGTGCATCTGGGGACAGATGTGAGTTTCCTCATTCCTGGTACTGGCACCAATACTGTGACCATGAGAACGGGCAGCACCGTTTGCTGCTGGCACACTGGGTACCCTGCGCTCTCACCGAGCCCTCCCGGCAGCTCCGGACGAACCTTACGGATGGGGAAGCTGAGGTACAGAGAGGTGATGCTCTCAGGGTCCCCAGACTAGCAGGTAAGGAGCCAAGGCCAGAGTGACACCTGCCACCAGCCAATCTGCAGCTTCCATAGAGGGGAATTGCCTCTGTCCTCAGGTCCTTGGGTCTTTCTCTTCGTAGGCTTGGGGGCAGGGGCCTGCGTCCCGGTAAGCCCACCCGCCCGGCCAGAGCAAGGAAGGAGGCAGCTCCCTTCTGCTCCAGGTTGCGGGGCTCCGGAGAGCTGTGAATGCAATCCGAATCAACAGAACCCACTTGCAGAGAGGCCTGCGCCGCCCTTGAGAGTGGGCCACCCCCACCAGGTTGGAGTCCCAGGCTGTGGCTCCAAAGCACACGCACCCCAGCCTGGACAAGGGCCTTCTCTGTCACCTCTCCTAGCCTCATGGCCCCCACCCCAGGCTCTCTGCCCCCTAGTTTCCTGTCTGAGCAGCTTGCCACAGGGAAAGCTCGGGATATTCCTGCCAACTCCATGGGGACGTTCCCATCTAAATTTAGAGAGTAGCTATTACCCCTCAGTACCTGCTTCCCACATTGCTAGCTGATTTGCATCGGGTGAGGAGAGCAGTGCAGATGCAGCCACGTGACCTGCCTGCCCCTCAGGGCCAGCTCCTGGGCAGAAAGGAGGCTGGGGAGGAGGGGGAAGGGCAGGACGGGGTGGTAGTGATGCCCAGGGATCAATCACATCCATGTGGGTGCAAAGGGGTCAGCCAAGGCCCCCGCTTGGGGCCAGGCACACAGCCTTGCACTGTGTCCTGCCTACAGATGATGGGGTAACTGTCTTCAGAGCTGTCTCCCTTCTGTCACCGTCCACTGTGTGCCCAGTGCCATTTCATTCTCACAGAGGCTTTGGGAGTTAGTCAGTCAGTCCTGGCCACTCCGCTGTCACCACCTGGAGCAGTGGCCTGAGATTTGTTCTTCTCTGCATGCCGAGCTGCAGGGAGAGCTGCCGTGGCTGGCATGGGATGGGACCATGAGGGTGACACAAGGTTCAGTTGTTGAGACACGCCCTTGGAGAGCTGGCCAGAGCCGTGGGCACCGGGGCCTCCTGATGGCGCCTGTGGCCTGAGCTGCTGTTCTTCGCAGCCTCAGAGGGGCCAGCAGGGGGTCCGGGATGGGACCCCCAAGGCTATAAGCCTAGGAGGACTTCCCACTCATCAGAGCGGCCAGCTTGGGACTGGCTGCCTGGAGGAGTGAGGGCCCCGACCCTAGAGGGATCCAAGCAGAAGCTGCAGAACAGCCTCCTTTTTGCTACCCCTCTGGTGCTGACCCCAGACAGAGGGAGGTGCTACAGATATCTGAGGAGGGCCTGGGTCCCAGCTGGGCCCTGTTCTCTGCTCCCCATCCCTGCTCTGTGGCTGCTGTGCCCACCCCTCCCCGTCTAAATTGTGCTTCAGTGGAGGTATCTTTAGGAGCTTGGCACACCCCCACCGCGCACATGTGCGACAACACTTGGGGATCCAACATGGGGGTTCTTGGCCCTGGTGAGCTCCCCGGGCAGCGGGGCAGTTGGCAGGCCAGCACCTCTGCCCACACAATCCGAGGCCTCCCCCTCGGCCCAGCCCCTGCCATAGGAAAGGCTCGGGTCCTTGAGGAGGCTGGCCCCGGCCAGGACCCTCTGCTTGCCCTCCAAAGGGTCTTTCGTGTTCTCATAGCTACCTGGCCCTTCTTATTTTGCTCACAGACCTGGAGGAACAGGACTTGGAGGTCCTCAGCCCACTGATGTCCTGTTTATGTTGGTATGTAGTTGTTCGTTCATTGTTTTTGTCGTCATTGCGGGAGGGCTGAGCGTTGGGACCTCCTATTCCGCCGTCTTGCTGACATTGCCCTCACGTCCGCCCCGGGGACACTTCTCCACCCACGCCATCAACCAGCACCCGCACTGGCCCACAACACCCGCTTCTCCCACTCACCGTGTCCCAGATGCAGATCCCGTGTGCTCCTCTCTCGGTGACAGCCCATCTAGCCACCATGTGCCTGGGCAGGCTCGGCAGGCTGCAAGGGAGAGGAGTATCCAGAGGTGGTGCTCAGGAAGGGGGGACCTGTGGTGCCCAGACATCCTCTCTTCCTTAGCCAAGCCTGCCCCTCCCCCATGTCCCCCACCCTCCAGTCACCACCCTCGACTCTGCGTGAGTCCTTCCATCCTCACATCCCTGAATGGCTTTCCAAATGCCTCCTGAGCATTTGGAAACTCTTCTGTGCCGCCCTGTGGCTTCCGAGCAGAGAGCCCCCTTGGCCTGGCTTTCTCCCTCCCCAGGCCAGTTGGCATCACTGGCTTCCAAGGTGGTGGCTTCCAGATGTGACTCTACCCTCCTGTCAAACTCCAAGGCCTTCAAGGCTCTTCCTCCCCCTACCCTTGGCTGCTGGCTCTTGATGGCCGATCACTCTGACCAGGGAGTGGCAGGAAGTCCCGGAGGGGCCGGGCTGGAGCTGGCTTTTGCCACTCACACCGTGGAGCATCTCAGCAGTTGTAGTCCTGGCCACCTGGAGCCCAGGCTCAGCGGGTCCAGAGTCGGCCTCTCCACTTGTACCCGCGACCCTGTCTGCACCTGGGACGCTTTCCCACGATACCTGCCACGTTTCCCAACATGCTCCAGTCTCGCCCTTCCTCACCTAGTCATCTCTGGACGCCGCCTCGCTCTGGTCCCGTCTCCCTGCTCTGCACCCACCATGCTCCTGGTTTCCTTCCCTCCACTCTGGCCATTCGTCCCAGGCTCCGTGCCCCTTCTCATCTCTCTCCATATGTCCCACTGGATGACCTCAACTCCTCTCCTGGGTGATGACTGTAACAGTGTCTCTGGGCACCACACCCATAACTCCAACTGCCTGCGGCCATTGCCTCCTGGATGCCCCGTGGCACTTCAGATGCACTGTGTCCAAAAGTGAGCTCACTGTCTTCCCTCCACACCCCATACTTAGGGGCTGCCCTCAGCTCCTCTCTCTCCGTTACCCCTCACATTGCAGGTTCTGGTGGTTTTACCACCCCACGAGCTTGCAAATGCACCCCCTAGGTCCCTGCCCAGGCCCTGTCCTCTTGCCCCTCCTCCACACCAAGGCCAGGGTAGTTGTCAGTAAGCAGATGCAGTAGCTACCCCTCCCCTCCACGCCTTTCAGTGGCCCTCACTGCCTAGAGGACAAAGTCCAGCTTGCAGTCCGGAGTGATCCTCCTGTTCCCCTCTGGCCCCTCTCCCTTCCCTCCAAGCCCACGTGCTGGCTCCAGCTCACTGCTTGCAGTTCCCAGAATGTACCAGGATGTCTCCTGTCCCTTTGACTTATTCTAAATGAGGTCACGTTCTGAGGCTACTATAGTCCTCCCTCTGCTCCCCACAAAATTCACATCCATCCCATGTGCAAAATACATTCACTCAAATGTTCACTGTTGTGCCTGTGTCCTCTTACCGTACGTGCCCCTCCACATCTGCACTGCACCATGCATGCTGTCTTCCCTTTGCTGGGGCCACCCAGCACAGGATCCGACTGTGTCCTGCCAGCCCTGGACCACTGCGGCCCTTGGCTGTGGAGCTGCATCTTGGAACAGACAGAACATTTGGAGGAGAGGGACCATGTCGCGTTGGCATCTATCTGTAGGGCTTTGCACCCAGCCTGGCTCTGGAGTCGGGCCCTAGCAATGTGTATAGACTGGCCGCCAGCTGGCCCCCTGTGCCTCTCACCCTTCCCTGGAGCGGGAAGCAGTGCTCCAGCACAATCACAGGAGGGGCAGGCTCGGGGTCTCCCCCAGGGGAGGGCGCAGGGGGTGAGTGAATCCTCTAGGTCCTGGTCCCCAGCTCCAGCGGTGCTCTCCCAGCACCTTCCCCGTGGGGAGCCTTTGGCAGCTGTCCCCCTCCCGCTGCCTGCTGTCCCCTCCCCCAGCTCTCAGCCTCAGTGGGCCTTTGTCCTGAGCACACGGGGCAGGGAGGGGGGCCCGGGGGAGGGGCTGGGCTGGACCCCCATGGGCTGTGGGGCAGGCTGAGGGGGAGATTGGAACCCCCCTGCAGGACCCCCACTCCCTCCAGGCACCTCCTGGGCACTGCGCTGGGCACGGGCCTTGCCCTCCCTCACCATGTTGCTGCTTGGCCCAGTGCCCTGGGACATAGGGTGTCCCCTACTGGCAGTGCCCTCCCCTCACCCCCTTCGGCCTCATAGCACTGGGGCACGTCCCTCAGGTGTCACCCTGCTTCCCTCCCTTGTGTTGTTGGGGCTTCCCTTTCTGCCTCCTCTGCGCCTGGCTAGCTGGCGAGGGCATGGACGCTGCGGATGTCTCTGTGCCCCAGCACACCTGGCATCGGGCCTGACTGCCACAGGCGCACCATACATGTCTCTTGAGGGAACCGTGTCTAGCTCTGCCAGCTGCTAATCCCACCCTGCTCTGTGCCTGGCCAGGCCGTCGGGGTCCACGGAGGACTGAGAACTGGGCCTGCCTCCATGAGACCCCTCCCACAGGTGACACTTGAGGCACATCTCACTGTCCCAGCCCTGGCTGGCAGCTGTCTGGTCACCTGCCCCTGCCCGGGAGTCCTCCCACTCCTGCACACTCTTGGCATCATCATGTGGCCTTGTCCCGCCTCCAGGTGAGAACTCCGAATTTCTGAGGTGGGACCAGATGCCTGCCTTCGAATCCCCTCCTCCTGTGCTCTGGTGCACCCCAAGGCTCCCCCAGCTCCTCTCCCATGGCCCCTCACCTGCCTACCTGTCCCCACTTCTGTTCCAGGCAGCACACTGGGTCTTTGCTGCTGCCCCTATCCTAGCCTTTGTTTCGGCCATTCCCCTTCCCAGAACGCCCCCCAGACCGCCCTCGGAGACCCCGCTGGCCTTCCTGGCCCAGCCCAGCCTCACCCTCCCCAACCTCAGGGCTCTCACCTTCTGCCCCCTTCGGCGGGTGCCCCAGCACCCCTCGTGGCCTCACAGTGCTCCAGGTGGCTGTGAGCTGTCTCAGAGAGCCGAGTGTGTGCTTGCCAAGGCTGGGCTGGCCACAGGCTTCCCCCTGTGTCCCTCAGCTGGCCTGGCCCAAAACTGGCTGGCCACCCCCCAGGTGCTGGCTTGGTGTATGCTGGAGGAGGAAAGGGGGCAGGGGCAGGAGGAGGACCAGCTGCCATGTCATCACATTGGTGGTCCCTGGGACACCTCTGCCGCAGGTTCCGTGACCAGTCAGCTGCAGGCCTTGGTTACTGAGGAAACCGAAGCCTTGTGTGAGTGCTTGTCATCTGGGAGGAGGGAGACAGGCAGAACACGCCTCTGTGAGGGACTGGGCACCCAGGCGATGGCACAGAATCCCATTGGACAGCCCCAAAGACGTGCACTGAGAGCCGGGCAGACTCCCATGGCTGCAGGGGCCTGGGTGGGACGGGGCTGGATGGGATGGTGAAGCTGGCCCTGTCTGGGGGCCCGGGCTTGCTGTGCGCACACAGAGCTGGAGCCAGCAACCACAGCATGTGCTCACATGGGTGTGCACACACCTTCACAGGGACAGCAGCACGCCTCTCCAGCCATCCAGGCAGGCTGGCCAGGGGCAGTCACTGTTGGGATGTATGTATCTGATATGGCTGCAGCCAATGAGGCACCATAATAAAAAAGACTGAAATTCTCTAACAGAACATTGGTAGAGAGCTCATTATGGGTTGAATTGTGTGCCTCCCTCCCAAATCCAATGTTGAAGTCCTAACTTCCAGCACCTGGGAATGTGACTGTATTCAGAAACAGGGTCTTTGCATGTAATGAATTGAGATGGGGTCACCCTGGAGTGGGATGGCCCTAATCTATATGACTAAAAAGGGGGAGTGTGGACACAGACATGCACAGAGATAGCCCCATGGGGCAGAGACCTACAAGCCTCCGGAACTGGGGAACAGTAAATGTCGTTTTCAGCCACGCTGCGTGTGATATTTTGTTATAGCAGCTCTAGAAAACTAACAGACCTGTAGTATTTTCAAAATGCTCTCTTAAGTGTTAGATCATTTAATTCTAAAAGATCCCTGTGAGGTAGATGGTCTTAGAATTTCACAGATGAGGAAAGTAAGCTTCTGAACATTTGAATGACTCGCTCAGACTAATCCAGTCAGTTTGAGGTAGACCCAGAGCTCAATTCAACTGTTTGGATTTTAGATGTAGATGCAGTGGAACACGGGAGCTCTGCAGTCTCCCAGCTTCCTGATGCAGTCAGGTTTTAATGTTCTTTTAAAGTGTACGTTAGTCAAGCCTTGGGCCTGAGCAGACACTGTTGACTGAGTGAGTCAGGCAACGTGCCAGCCCTCTCCCATGCACCAGCCTGCCCCTGAGAAATTGATTCCTTTTAGGGAGAGAAATGGGCTTTCTTTTTGTGCTATAAATATTCCTCTCAACACTGCTTTAGCTGCATTCCACAACCTTGCTATGTTGTAGTTTTATTCTCATCTGTTTCAGTGTATTTAAAAAGTTTTTCCTTCAGACTTCTTCTTTGATGTGTGGGTTATTTAGAAGTATGTTGTTTAGTTTCCTGGTATGTGGAGAATTTTCTGTTATCTTCTGTTATTGATCTCTAGTTTGATTCTATTGTGGTCAGAGAACACACTGTATGATTTCAGTTCTTTTTAATTTGTTGCTGTTTGGCTGGAATATGGTCTATGTTGGGATGTGTCCCATGGGCACTTGGAAAGAGTGGCATCCTGCTGTTGTTGGGTAGGGTGTTGGGTAGAGTGGGTGACAGAAGAGGGTCTCAGGGAAAGGGAGATGGGCTCAGAGGACATGGTTTTGCTTTCTTCAGCTATTCTGTACCCAGACTCAGGAAAAGAAAGGGCAGCCTGCACCCCCTCTGCCCCTCACCAGGAGTGAACATTCTCACCCACTGGGAAACTCCAACATAATGGAGGCACAGATGGGGCTAGAGATTTTCATAAGAAACTTGTAACTCCATGAAGAGATATTTGGTGAATTGCTTATTCCACGTCTGAGACACACCAGATTTAACAAGCAATGGTGTTCATAGTTGACATTGAAACCAGCTTTTCCTAACTATGCACCCCAATGTAGTCCCTGGTGATTCGTTGTGTTAACCGAGAGCTCACCGTTCGGGAGGAGGTATGCTATAGTGCACACCACACGTGTTTATGGAGCGAGTGAATGAATGAGCCCGCTCACCTGGTTTCTGGGGATAGTTACTAGGATGGTAGCTGAGGATCCAGGAGGAAGTGACCCATCTTTGACGACTAGCTCACAAAATCCACAGGTAGGGCAGGACCAGGGAAAGCTCTGCAAGGGCAGGCCAGCGAGCTCATAGCAGGCAGGGGAACCGCATGGGGCATGGAAATTCGTGCCCTACTCAGGGACCTAGAAAGAATGTCTGTATTCCTGCAGTGCACTGTGCCCCAAGTGTGTGCATGTCCATGCACACATGCACCCAGTGTGTGGATATTCAGGGTAAAATGAGGCTGGAGACGTGGAAGAGCCTGGATGTGCACGGCCATGTGGCTGCTGCTGCAGAGGAGGCTGCTGCAGGAGGGAGATGGCAGAGGGGCGGCCTCTTGTTCAGGAGCCTGAAGCTGCTTTCCGAATGCCAACTGTGCTCCTAGAGTCCCTGAGGTGGAGCGCACTTGCTCACTGGCTCACGCACGCACACACATACAACACACACACGGGCCTCATCCACTGGCACAGCCCTCCCCGGGCCCTCACACGGCCTCCTGCCTGCAGTCACATGGCACACACTCCCACCACCCAGTGCGTGCTCACACACACCGCCTCACCTGCCTGACACATATACGCATGCACGCACAGAGCTCGGGGCCTGGGCTGAGTGGAAAGCAGACACAATGGCCCTTGGAGGTACTGCTCAGTGTCGCCTCTCACTCCTGGACCCCATTTTAGCTGGCAGCTGACCCCTTCCCTGGCCTCTTACACTGGCTCCTGGCCCTTTGTACCCTCCCAGGGGTGGGTGAGAGGAGGCCAGGCAGGGCAGGGTGGGCCCGTTGGGGAGCCTGTTGCTGGCCCTGCTGGCTTGGTCTTCACTGGGAAGCTCACCTCTGGGACCAGCCCCCTCCCCAGGCCACCTGGAGGGTGACTGCCTGACTCAGTCACAGGCCAATAGGCCCTGTGGAGCTGTCCTCTCCCAAGTCCTGGTTATGCAGAGAGCCTCAGGTCTGCAGGGCCCAGCCTCCTCTCTTGCCTGCATCGGGGATCAAGAGATTTTCACACGTACGAGAAAGGCAGAGGCCAGTGTGTGTCTGTGCACGTGTGTGTGTGTTGGGGAGTGGTGTGTGTGTATGTGTTTATGCATGTGTGGATGTGGCTGTGGTGTGAGTACACACGTGTGATGTATGTATGCGTGTGTGTGTGTGTGTGTGTGTGTAGCCCACCCCTCACCTAGCCCTTCAGGGGGTTGCTGGAGGAGAAAGCGCCAGAGCTTTCCAGAACCCCTCTAAGCAGCCTGCATGTGTGTGTGCTCCAGGGAGCTCACAGGCTTGAAGAAGTGATTTCACCTGGAGCCCCGGTAGACACGCTGAGGGCAGGGGAGCAAGGCCCGGTGCTTGGTGTGTAGCACGTGAGGGAGCCCTGTGAGGGAGGTGGGTCTGGCAGGAAGACGTGGGGGGGGGGGCGTCCTGGGGCGTCCCTGTGAAATGGTGGGTGGCTGGCTGGGCTCTCAGGGCTGGGGCTTGGCTGGAAGCCCAGGGCATGGAGTGGGTGGGCAGTGGGGGAGAGCGGCCCCGGGACTCGGCAGCCGCCTGGGCCTCTCAGTGGTCCCTTGAAGCTCCTGGCGACTGCCCTCTCCACCCAGCTCCAGCCCCGCGGACCTTTGCACTGTGCTGACACACATTCCATCTCTTCTGCTCATGACCCTGCGTCCCCTCTCTGCCTCCCCATGCGGCAAATGCCAGTCCCCTCCCCAGGCCCCTGCTTTCTGCATGAGGCCCTTGTAAACACCTCTCGCCCACACTGGCTTCCACCTGGGCCTGCAGGACTGCAGGCTGAGCCCTCAGGCTGGGTGGGCCAGCCTCCTGACCTGGCTGGTGTGAACAGGGGCTGAAGGTTGGAATCTGGGTGTGCTGCCCGGGAGGCCCTATCCCTGCCTAACGCAGATGAGGATGCCTCTCTTGTAATTCTTCATCATAAAAAACTGAAAAAATTCTAGAAGGGGGACTGATCTCCCGACCTAATTGTGGGCTTGTCAACATCTCCCTTGTTCTGCTTTAGGTCCAGGGTGCTCCAGACTGACCACAGCGAAGCTACCACCCCCAGTGTGGGCAGCGCAAATGGTCCCACACAATCCTGCCCACGGTGTCCCCTGGTCCCCCATTTCCAGGCTTGCGTGGGACCTGCATGCTCGGCACACAGCACCCTCCTGCAGTGGGTGTGGGGTGCACACCCAGAGCCCCCGGCCTGAGGCTTTCACTGCCCAGCTCCTGTGAAGGTTGGCTGCTTGCTCTCTGGGGACGGCCCAAGGCCAAAGGAAGCTCCCTTCCCAAGGTTGCCCCAGCCCCCTCCAGGTCCCAGATGATGTGGGTACAGAGCACCCCCCACCTCAACTGGCCCAGAAGGACTCCGGGCTCAGCCCGTTCCCTCGTGTGTGTGAACAAGTGTCCTGGGGCTGTCATGGCAAGTGACCACAAACAGGTGGCTTAAAACAGCAGGAACTTATTCTCTCGGTTCCGGAGGCCAGAGTCCAAAATCGAGGTGTTGGTGGGGCCTCGCTTCCTCCGAAGGCTCTAGGAGAGGGTCCTTCCTGCCTCTTCCAGCTTCAGGGGCTCCCGTGTTCCTCGGCTGTGGCCACATCGCTGCAGTCTCCACCTCCCTCTGCACGTGGCCTCCTCCTCTGTGTCTCTCTCTTCTGTCCCTTACCAGAACACCTGCCACAGGATTTAGGGCCCACCTAGATAATCTAGGATGCTGTCATCTTGACATCTTTAATTCAATTACCTCTGCAAACACCCCTTTTCCATATAAGGTCATGTTCGCGGCGCCTGGGTGTGAGGACGTGGATGCATCTTTTGGGGTGCTACCATTCACCCCACTATAGCTCTCCAGCCCAGGCCTGGGCCTGCCCAGCCAGAGCCCCAGTGAGGGGACAAGGTCGGGCATCAGGGCCCACAGTCGGGGGCCACAGGGGCCTCCCCGCCTCTGCTCCAGGAAGGGGCGCCGAAGCTGTGCCTGAACTTGGCCCCCCGGGAGCCTTGCTCCCCTGGCCGGAAGCTCCCTGTGTGGGTGTCCCAGCCCTTCCCCGAGCCTGGGATGGACAGCTCTCGTCCTGGGAGCACAGGCCTGCCCAGGGCTCCTTGCTGTGGGCCAGGCTGTCCTGGCCAAGGCCCAGGGTCATCTGAAAAAAGAAACCCCCAGCAGCTCTGGTGTTGTAAGGACAGGTACAGAGGCAGAGAGAGGGCCCACCTAGTGCTCGGTTTCCAATGGCAGGGGCTGGGACACAGGAGTCCTGAGTCTCAGTATATGAGGGGACCCCGGTGCCAGGTAAATGCGGAGCCCCCATGTCCCCATCCTCCAGATTGGGATACTCAAGCTCCTTGAACCTCCTTTTTCGACCAGATGCACATGTGAGAAAGGCCTCTTCCCCAGGGCCCCACAGCCATCCCGGCCAGCCCAAGACAAGGAGAGACCCCACTTTCCTTCTCCTTCTACCTGCTCCGCCCACTGAGTCCCACAGCTGGCCCTGGGGAGGGGCTGCCCCAGCTTCTGCTCCACTTCGAAGGCAGCCCACAGCCTCCTTGGGCCTGGCTGTCCCCCACTGGCTCGCACCCTCTCGAGGGGCTCCATCACTTCCCATAGGTGGCATGGCTTCACCCTGGGCCTCCCTGCCAGGGCCCCTGGGGACCCACTGCAGCTGACCTGCACCTGGGAGGGAGCTGTTTCTGTCCCAGCCAGCGCCCAGCACAGAGGGCAGCACCATGGCCGGGGGACAGTGCCCGCTCCCCTGCACCCCAGCTACCTTGCCTGCCTGTCCCGGACCAGCCGTGGATGAGGAGAGGGGAGGACACTGGAGCTGGGGGCAGCTGAGCCAGCCAGAGCAGGAGAGGGCCAGCTAGGGATCCAGGGCTCCAGGGAGGAGAGGGAGACTCCCCCTCCCAGCCCCCCAGTCTTCCTCCCTATCCCCTCCTCAACCACCCTCCCCTCCCCAGCTCTTCCCCTTCCCTTGGCTCAGCCAGTGGCTGCCTCACTCCCTGGGCTGCTGGTCTGTGGGGCAGTGGCCCCTTTGCATGTGGCTACCAGGCCTGGTGAGCATTAGCCCTGAGACCAGTGCCCCAATGGGTGGCCCGAGAAGCCTGGCCATGAGGAAGAGACTTGGAGCCAGGTCAGTGAGCAGCCAGACTTTGAGCAGGAGGCCCCTTACTGTGCCCCTGGGCCACCCCTGAAAGGCAGAGAGGGCACACCACTCATGTGTCAATGACAGCTGCCGATTGCTGGGGCTTCCCAGGCCACCCGTGTTCCCAGCTCTTCCTTCGTTCATTCATCCAGCAAATGCTGGAGCATGTGTGACGTGCCATGTGCTGTATTAGGTGCTGATATGGAAAAGTGAACAGAACCCAGTGACTGACATCATGGCACTGACATTCTAGCAGGGGAACCTGTCCTTCATGTCAAGAGCAGTTGCATATGGCTCAGTTTTGCTTGGATGCGGTCGATCTGGCCAGGGACCTCTGAGGAGGAGTGACTGTGGTTAGTGGCTCCCAATCCACGGCACACACCACCTCTGTGCTTAAGGGGCTCTTTCTCACCCTCCTGGGCTCTCCCACTGGGTGAGCATCCTGGGCCTGCTGTAACATATGACCACAAACTGGGGGTGCTTAAAGTAGCAGAAGCCACAAGTCTGATGTCGAATGACAGGGACATGCTCCCTCCCCAGTCTCCAGGGGAGGCTCCTTCCTGCGTTTTCCAGCTCCTGGTGGCTCCAGGCGTTCCTGGGCTTGTGGCTACATCAACCCAATCTCCACCTCCTTCTTCACATGGGCTTCTTTCTGTGTCTGTTCTGTCTCTTATAAGGACATTTGCCACTGGATTTGGGGCCCATCCAAATAATCCAAGATGAGCTCACCTTGACCTCCTTAACTTTTTACATCTGCAGAAACCCTTTTTCCTAATAAGATCCCACATGCAGGCTCCAGGACATGGATGCGTCCTTTGCGGACCACCATGCAACCCAGCATGCCCACTGTGCCTCACACCCTTTCTGAGGAAGCAGCCTGTGGGTGCTGCTGGGGTGGCTGCTCTCTGCTGAGGTGTAAAAGGGCTGAGTTCTGTGGTAGGGACCCCTTCCCCATCCTTGCCCAGCCACTGAAGCCATATGGTCTGTAGCCCTGGCCCACTCTGGCTCTGGAGAGTGGAGGGTCCTCTCTCTTGTGGCCTGGCTGTGTCTGTGGCTTGGCGTGTGTACAGGTAGGTGTCCCTGTGTGTGACTAAGAAGGGGTGGGCATCGGAGGAGCCATACCCTTGAGTTGACTGGGCCAGAGGGGAAGGGGCCAGTGCCCCTGCAGAGGGGCTGACCTCAGAAGGGAGCAAGGACAGGTCACCCAGAGGGACAGGAGGAAGCAGAGGGGGTGGGGGCACAGGTGGGGTGGTGTATCCTGTTCCGCCAGGGAAATGTGGGGCATGGAGATGGAGGGAGGAGCATGTAGAGCACCTTACAGCCCACTCCAGGGCTTCCTGGGCAAGAAAAGGGTCTTGTTCTCTCCCGTTCCTGTCCCTCATCCTTGAAGATTATGCGGCCACGGAAATGCCATTTACAGTTGAGCCAGGCAAACCACGGTTACTTTTCTTCCCTGCACAGCATTCTGTTTTCCCAGGAGTTAATAATTGTCCTCTGGGCTGCTGTTTGCTTAGCTTCCCACGCACTTATCACTAATTCAACCCCAGACTCTTGTCCGGGTATGTAAACGTTCGCTCAAGACGTTCAAACACAGACTACGCATTCTCGTGATTTCATCTTGTGGAGAAACTGCTCACGGCGGAGCCTCTACCCTCGCCTGAGGAAGCCCTTCCCCTCTTCTGTGTTGGAGACCTCAGTTTATGGTCACTTTTCCTTTTGAAACAACCACTGGTGTAAAGTTTCAAACACAGGTTTAAAAAGAGCTCGACCGGATATCAGGCACCTTGACCATCCGCCATGACCTTGAGCAGCCCCCACTCTGGATCTTGCTCCCACTGTCTCTAGAAGGACAGGTTTGGATTGTGGTTATTCATTAATCCTTCACTTATTCATTCAGCAGACATTTGTTTAGCAGTGACTCTTAAGAAAACAGTTTATCATGGAAAAGTTCAAACATAAACAAAAGTAGAAAGATTAGTTAATGAAGCCCCATGAATCGATCAGCTAGGGTCAACACTTGCAATTTGCCCATGTTTTTCATTTATACTTTTCTTTTTTCCCTGGAATATTTTTTAACTTGTTCTTTTCTAATCATTAGATCCACAGGAAGTTGCTGAGAAACTTCCAAGAGGTGGCTGGCCCCTCCTCGCAGGTTGGCCCACGTGGGCATCTTGCACAACTGAGGTGCGGTGTCAGGGTCTGGACGTGGCACCAGCACCATCCGAGAGGTGCTCCAGGTGTCACCCGAGGCATGTGCACGTGCACACACACTCGCGTCCCTACGCAGTTTCATCATCTGTGTAGATGCAATCAACATACAGAACTGTTCTGTCATCACAAACAGCCCTGTGCTACCTCTTTACAGGTGTGTAGTTTTGTAAGAAACCGCCAAACGTTTGTCCAGAGTGGCTGCCCCATCTTCCGTACTTACAGCAGCGGCTGCAAGACCCAGTTGCTGCACGCCTCTCCAGCATGGCTCTCATCACTACTTTATTTTACCATCTGCTAGATGTGTACTCTGCTGCACTATGGCTTTGGCTTGTGTTGCCCTAATGGCAATGATGTTCAACACCTTTCCTTGCAGCCCTTGAGGTTGCTGAGACTGAGCAGGAGATTCAGGTGGTGTCGGCCTAATCTAGCCTTCATAGAGTTTTCTAATGATCTTTCAGCCAGGGGTTTCAGAATCTAGATCCATTATTTAGGGTTACAAAATGGTGATTTTCCGATTCTATCAATCTACCGGTATTTCCTAGTTGGAATCCTATAACAGGACAGCTTTCCCTGATCAACTGTTTGGTCACTGAAATACAGGTGCTGCAGAAAGAGCGGGATGGACGTTGAGTCTTCTTTCCATACACTGCCCCTCGGAGTTCTCCCCAAGCAATTCCCAGAAGTGCCAGAATAACGTGCTACATTCCAATGCCATCCTTCTTCCTCTTGGGGCTCACCTTCGAGATGGCTCCCATGTCCCCTGCCACAGTCTGGGGCTGGTCTTCTCCGCTCCTCGCTGCAGAACTGGATTTTCACCTGGCTCCAAGGAGCCCTAGTTCCTCGTAGTGGGAAATGTGTTCCCCACTAAATTCGGCAGGCACTGCTCAATACAGTTTCAGATGTCTTTGCAATTCTTTTTGTCCTTAAGATATATCCCATTAGGTGTGTACGATCAAAATACTGTGTTTTCAAGACAGTTGAAACACTTCTACATGTGGTTATGCCACCTATTTTTATATGGTTTGATTCATTTGTTTCTGTTTGCTTTCGATTCTTAGGGATTGCTTTTGTCTTTCTTTTGGATTTTTTACATTATGAAAATATTTTTCATGGAACAATACGTGTATGTTTATATGCCCCCATTTTTTATACAGAAAATAGCATATTGTTGTGTCCTCACCTTTAGATGTGTCACGATGTGCTGGATGTGTCCCCGGAGACACCCTTCCCTCCTGCACTCGGGTCAGTCGCGGCTCGTTCAGCGGGGCCCAGCTGTGTGGCAGTTGTTTCCAGTCATTTGCTATTGTGAATAAGCACCTAGCCTTCACAGGTCTGTAACACTCTCTCCCTCCCTCCTTCCTTCATTACTTCGACACATGCAGAGTGCCAGCCGTGCCCCAGGTACCGGGCCAGGCTCTCTGGATGCATCGATTATGGAAGAGACTGCTGGTGGCTCCCCCATTCTCCTTGGCTGGGTCTATGGCTGCCTGAATAAACACTGAGCCTCCCTTACAGCGAGGCATGGCCATGTGGCCAATTACGGCCAGTGAAATTTCACTGGAAGACGTGGCTAGCACCTTCTGGGAAACTCCTTTCAAAGATGCTACTATTCTCCTTGTTCCCCTGTTCTCTCCTCCTTCTAGTCCCTTTCTCGTCCCCTCTCTGTTGTGATGGCTGGAGCTCTGGCTGCCGTCTCAGATCAAGGCAAGAAAGGCCACACCCCAGGGATCCTGGGGTGAGCTAGAATGAGCTGGAATGATCTGAAAGGCTCCTTGAGTCCTCATGATTTGGTGGGATGTCTGTACTAGCTCTGAATGCTTTACCTCTGGACTTCATTAATTCGCGAGACAAATAAATGTCTACCTTGGCTAGGCCCTCATTCTTAGGAGTTTTTTGTCATCTGTGTAGCTGAATCTAATCCTAAGTGACAGGAGAAAACGGAACAGACATGGTCCCTGTTACTATCTACTGGGAGGACACCCATTTCATGACATATCTAATAAGTAAATGTGTAATTATTATTGCAAAAATATCTATGAAAGAAAAATGCAAGGTCACCCCGTCAATAAAAAACCAGGAATGAGAAAGAGAGAGAGATTCATCTTTGGTGAATGTTTCCAGATTTTTGCAATCAGAAAACCAAGGAAGAAGCTATTTTTATATTAGCATGCATGTAAGTTTTGTTACATTTCAAAAGGTAAAAGTTGATTTCTGTTTCCATCAGTATTATAAACCAGATGCCCTGAATGACCCTTCGATGAAAATAACTAAAAATGCTAAAGAAAATATTTTAAAATCATCTTTTTAAATGCACCAATGAGATGGTGAAAAAGCAAGGAATCCCCAGAGTCCAAAAATTAAGTCAAAGCAGGAACCCGGAGAGGTAACTAGAACACTGAGGGCAACTGTCACCTTGAGGGCATTTGTCGACCCTGGTGACCTTGAGCTTCAGTCTCCACAGTTTGTGGCACCACCCCCCTCTCCTGACCTCTCCATGAAGGTGGAGCGGTAAAAAGGTGACGCCATGATTGTTACGAGGAACACTACCTCTTCACATCCCCAGACCTCAAGCCTGGCATGAGGGGGAGGGGAAATATCTCCTGTCAGTATCTGTACCCACAAGCCAGCACCACGTGGGTTTGCAGCTGGGATCTACAATACCCAGACAGGCCATAAACTCTGCAAACTGAGAATTTAGTTTAAAATGGTTCTGGGTTGGAGTGTTCCAGAAAACTGTCAGAAGGTAATGCAATTCCTCTCTGGAGGGACCCACCTGTAACCGGGTCTCAAGGCATTCCCTCTGTGAAGTTCTGAGGAGGAAAAATGTCCAGTGAAAAAGCCAAACACACAAGTAAAAAAGGCAACACAGCCCATGAGTGAGCACCAGCGGAATAAACTCTCACCGGCGGCAAATGCGGGAATTACCAGCTGGAGTACAAAGTCGGTATGTTTAGTATGTTAAGAGGAACCAAAGAGGAGGTTGAAAGTATCATAAAGGGCAGCATTCTATAAAACCAATCAAGTATATATGAAAGCAAACCAAATAATACTTCTATTAAGAAAAGTAAAAAATAAGGTAATTGAATTTAAAGATTCGATGAAGGACTTCCACTTCTGATAATAATGAATTAGTTAATTCACGCCTCCCTCCTAATGAGGGCAATTAGAAAAGCTGGAAAAAGAGAAAAATCATGTGCTTGAAGGCATCAGAGAGAAAAAAGAAGATGAAGAATTTCCAGGCCAGGGTGCACAGAAGGACAGGAACTTAGGGAGGTGAGACTGGCGTTTGGAGCTGCTTATCCCCTATGTGTGTTTGTAGATTCAGAATGAGTGGGTTACAGACTGGATAGGGCTTTTAACAGCTACATGGGGCTAGAAGGACAAACATGGTGGGGCAAGCGAACCTTCATCTGTATTTACAGCCACTCCCCATTGCTCACATCACCATATAGGCTCTGCCTCCTGTCAGATCAGCAGCGGCATTACATTCTCATAGGAGCGAGAACCCACTGTAAAACGTATATGCAGAGATCTAGGTTGCGCACTCCTTATGAGAATCTAATGCCTGATGATCTGAGGTGGAGCTGAGGTGGTGATGCTAGTGCTGAGGATTGGCTGCAATACAGATTATCATTAGCAGAGAGGTTTGACTTCACAATAAATGTAATGTGCTTGAATCATCCCAAAACCATCCCCCTCCCTGGTCTGTGGAAAAACTTGTCTTCCATGAAACCGGTCCCTGGTGCCAAAAAGGTTGGGGACCGCTGCCCTAGTGAATCTCTCTCATTTTGGTTGGGACCCTATAGGGCTGCTTCCTAGGAGTAAAGGTGACCTAGAAATAGAAACTCTCCCAGTACTTTAGCTAGCTTTTTATCTTCTCAATGCCCCAAACTAGATAAGGGTGACCTTAGAGTACTGTGTCCTCAGAAACTGGCAAAGCCAAGTGGAATCCTCTTTGGAGGAAGATAACATCGTCCTCACACTCAAATTATCACTAAAAAAAGTTTTGCATTTACAATGCTCAACAAACAATAAGAATAATTCGGCATATGAGGAGAGAAGCAATATGAATGAAAAGCAGCAGAAACAGCAGACAACAGAAAAAGACCCATAGTGTCTCCAGATAATGGAATTATCAAATGTAAACTTTAACATAAGCTACAGTAATCAAGACTGTGTGGTATTGCCATAGGAATAGACTTATACTAATATATCAATGGAACAGAATTCAGAGTCCAGAAATAAACCTATATATCTATGGTGAATTGATTTTTGTCAAGGGTGCCAAGACCATTCAATGGGAGAAAGAATAGTCTCTTTAACAAACAGTGCTGGGACAATTGGATATCCACATGCAAAAGAATGAAGTTGGACCCTAACCTCACACCGTATGTAAAAACGCATCAAAATGGATCAGAGATTCAAATGTAAACACTAAAACTATAAAACTCTTAGAAGAAAACAGAGGTGTAAATCTTGATGACCTTGGATCAGGCAGTGGTTTCTTAGATATTATACTAAAAGCACAAGTGACAAAAGATAAAATAGATAAGTTGGACTTTATAGAATTTGAACAGTTCTGTGCTGCACGTGGTACTATCAAGACAGTACAAAGACAACCTACAGAATGAGATACAGATTTGCACATTATATATCAGGTAAGGGACTTGTGTCTAGAATATATATAGAATCCTCCCAACCCCACGATAAAAAAACAAATGACCCAATTTAAAAAATGAGCAAAGGATTCGAATAGGTATTTCTCCAAATAAGATGTACGAGTGGCCAATGAGCGTATGAAAAGATATTCAACATCTTGGCCAGGTGCGGTGGCTCATGCCTGCAATCCCAGCACTTTGGGAGGCCAAGGCGGGTGGATCGTTTGAGCTCAGGAGTTCCAGACCAGCCTGAGGAAGAGCAAGACCCCGTCTCTGCTAAAAATAGAAAGAAATTAGCTGGACAACTAAAAATATACGTAGAAAATAGCCGGGCATGGTGGCACGTGGCTGTAGTCCCAGCTGCTCAGGAAGCTGAGGCAGAAGGATCGCTTGAGCCCAGGAGTTTGAGGTTGCTGTGAGCTAGGCTGATGCCATGGTACTCTAGCCCGGGCAACAGAGTGAGACTCTGTCTCAAAAAAAAAAAAAAAAATCACTAATCTTTAGGGAAGTGCAAATCAAAACCACCATGAGATACTGATTCACACTAAGGTGGCTATAATGAAAAAGACAAACAATAACAAGTGTTGGTGAGGATGTGGAGCAATTGAAACCCTCATGCACTATTGGCGGGAATGTAACGCGATGTACCTGCTTTGGAAAAATTTAGCAGTTTCTCAAAATGTTAAAATAGAGTTACCACATGACTCAGCAGTTCTGCTTATAGGTACATGCCCAATAGGCGAATCGTATGGCATGTGAATTATATCTCAATATAGCTGGCAGAAAAGATTGAATCCTTCTGCACCCTTCATCTAGATTCTCCAAATGTTGACATTTTACTATGTTTGTTTCATTCTTATCTCTATGTATCTCTCACTCACACACACACACACACACACACACACACGCGCACGCGCACACAGCTGTTTCCGGATTTTTTTTGAGTCAATTTAGACATCATGTTCCTTTATCTCTAAATACTTCGGCGTGTATTTCCTAAAAACAAGGGCCATTCTCTGATATAACCACAGTGCAGTTATCAAAATCACGACATTAACATTGATACAATACTATAATCTACAGACCTTATTCAGAGTTTGCCAATTGTCCCAATAATGTCCTTGCTAGAAGAGAAGCATATCTGATCATGCATTGTACTCAGTCAGCCCATCTCTTTAGTCTCCTTACATCTGGGACAATTCTTCAGTCTTTTTGTTTCATGACATTGACATTTTTCAAGAGCACAGGCCACTTATTTTGTAGCCTGTCCCTCCAGGTCCCTGCTAGCTTGTGTGATTTGTGAATCCTGTCACTGTTGGTAGGAAGAGCACAGAAGGGCTGCGTCCTGCTCAGCAAGCCTGTGCCATTACTGGTGGTGGTCACTTTGATCACTTGGTTAAGACAGTGTCTACTGTCAAGGTGCTATTATTTTCCCTTTGTCAGGAGACATTTTGAGACTATATTAATATTCTGTTCCTCAACAATTTGCGCCAGCATTGCAGGTCAGTGGGGGAAGGGGACGTTTTTTCATTCATTGATTATTTTTGCTTGAAACAATCATCACTACGATGGCTGCCAGATGATGATTTTCGATTTCCCTTATTCCTTCTACATTTATTATTTGGCTTTGTACCGCGAGGAAGAGCTTCCCTTCTCTCCCATTTACAGTCATATGTTGCTTAACGATGGGGATATGTTCTGAGAAACGTGTGGTTAGGCGATTTTGTTGTTGTGCAAACATCTAGAGTGTACGTACAGAAACCTAGGTGGTACAGCCTACCCCACACCTAGGCTGGATGGTACAGCCTGTTGCTCCCGGGCTACGCACCTGCACAGCATGTGACTGTGCTGAATGCTGCAGGCGACTAGAACACAATGGGAAGGATTTGTGTATCTAAATCTATATAAACATAGAAAAGGTACAGTAAAAATATGGCATTATAATCTTATGGGATCACCATCGCATATTCAGTCTGTCACTGACTGGACTGTCATTATGCAGCACATGACTGTATTTATTTATTTTTAATCAGTGTGAATTCATGCATTTCTGACTTTCTGTTCTTGGCTCCTCTTGGCTTTCCCTGTCCCCCATTTCTGAAAGCAGCCATTTCTCCTAGGATCCCTAGCTCATTCTGAGCGGATGTTGGCACTTAGAAACCTACTAGGATATTATACACACACACACACACACACACACACACACACACACACACACTACACCCATATGTGGATGCATACACACACACACGGACACTCCCACACACCTGATCTGTCTGTCTACGAGCACGAGTTCACACTGACACTGCTAATTCCAATCCTTCTTCCCATTGCGCACTTGTAACTTTCTCTCGTTGACAGCACTGGCTCCCATTACCCACAATACGTTCATGTATTTGCACAATCCTAGAATACTGAGAAAGTCATTTCGGAATTGTCAGCTCGTATCTCTGCAAAGAAGAAAACTACTCTCTAGAGTTCAAGATTTCTTTCTAGTTCTTTTTTTCTTCAGCCTGAGGGCATATAGGCCAAGTACTATGTTCAAGTTGCTTGGGTTAGTTCCTTTTCTCCCTTTCAGGGGGTTATGTTATTGCCTTCTCGTTATGCTGAGGACATGGGTTTTGTGTGGTTTTATTTGTGCTTACTTTTTAAAATTGATTTTTGTTTGGAAACTATGTTGAGAGTTCCAGATTTACATGGCTGCTGTTACCTTGGCTACCCAGAATTCTCCAGAAAATCAATGTTTTAAACATGCCAATTTTTCCCAATTTGATTTATAGATTGAATGTAATTGTAATCTAAATGCCATTTTTAAAGTGGAGCTTGACAAGGTGGTCTAGTCCTTAAATTTATAGGGAAGAGCAAAAGGCCATAGCTAAGACCCTAATAAAGAAGGAGGAAGTGGAAGGAGTTGGCTTATCAGATTCTAAGAATTATTATAAAGATAGTGTGGTGTTAGCACAAGGACGGACAGATAGACCAAGGAGACAGAAGAGAGAATCCAGAGCAGACCAGGTGTGTAAAGACTTGATGTGTGATAAAGCTGGCATCACGGGTCAGGAGAGGAAGAGGATTTTTTTCAATAAATTATGCTGGGACAATGGATTATCCACATGGAACATAAAGTCTGGCAACATCAAGTGTTGGCAAGGATGTGGAATCACAAGAAAGCTTACATGCTGCAGGAGGGCATACGAATGAGTACAACCACTTGGGAAATAACTGATCCTTCATTAGCAAAGTTGCAGGTGCATATTTCCTGTGGCCCAGGCATTTCCCACTGAAAATGATCCTTAGAGAAACTGGTGCTGGGCATCGGGATGTTTGTGCTATACAAAACGAGTGGAAACAATCCAACTGTCCTCTAGGCGGACCACACATAGAGCGGTTGGAGTTTAATCCCACAGCCGAATAGAGTGCTCAGAGGATCAATGGATCGCAGCCACTATAGCACCTCAGGAATACCATATTCTATGAAAAAGCAGGCTGCAGAACAATGCAGACAGTATGATTCCATTTATATAAAGTTCAAAACAGGCAAAACTAAAAAATATATTGTTTGGGGATGCATACAAAGGTGGTAAAACTACAGAGGAAAACACAAGAGCGGTAAATGCAAAATTCATGAAAGAGATCGTCTCTGATGTGGGGGAGGGAGGTGTTGGGGCAATGAGAGGGTCACCCAGGGTCCTTCAAAGGTAACGTTAGCTTTCTTTCTTCTAAGCTGGGTGGTGAGTGCACAAAGGTTCATTGGATTGTTCTTTACACTTGTACATATTTTGTAAATGTTCTTTTGTGTCTGCTCAGTATCTAGTAAAGACAATTTTAAAAAGTAAAAGTTCTGTTGAATTACCCATGGAGAGGCACCATGACTCCATTGTGGCTGAGAAACCTCAAAAGTCTTTGGCAGGCCCTGATGACTCTTCCAGGTAGCAGGTGAGAGTAGAAGCTGGGTCCCAAGACTGGGCTCGGACCCCTGGGGTCTCTGGTCACGGCAGCCAGTACTCTCTGGTAGGCCTGGGCTTTTGCCATTGGTAAATTGCAGCTGCCCCCAAACCTCAAATGCTCCCCACGTCTCTCTTCTGGGACGCCTCCCACTCCTACTGATCCAGAACTAGTGTCTCATTCTGGGCACAGCAGTGGCCCTCAGAGAATCTGTTCTGGCCCCTGAGCAGCCTCTGTACCTGGGCCACCTTGGTATTAAGTGCTGGGAACATTCACGCTGCCTTCTTGGGGTCCCTGCTCTGAGTCAGGGCCCAGCACCCACACTCTGGGAGGAGAAGACTCAAGGTTACATCTGCCCACTGGCTCTGTGTGCAGCCCCGGCCACCCACAGCCAGTTTGCCTAATGACCAGTTCACCTCACCACCGGTCACCTCCAAGCCCGAATTTGGAATTCAAATGAAGGAGTTTATTTTCACCTTTTATTCTAACAGCAGCTCTGGCTTAATCAGTTCTCTAATGATCAATTTGCCTGATTAAAAAATATTAAGCATTTTGAAAGCCATTCACCAAAGGCCCTTCCGTCTCTTCAGCTGGGTTAGGGGCTGCTTCCTCTCCTGGGGGCTCTTTCACATCTTCTCCCCTCCAAAGTAGCTGCGTCTGGCTCCACACTGTCTCCTCACCGAAGCGGCTCGCACTGGGCTGCCCCCAGCCCGTGGCTGCCATGCCGGGTCTGCAGGGAAGAGGGAGGTGAGGCAGCATTTCATGTCATTGTATCTAAATCACAAAGAAAAACTGCATTAGGACACACAAAATGAAGTACAAAATGCCTTAATAACATACACTTATTCCTGAAACAAAACAATCTTAGGAAAAGGACTTGATACGGAAGGCAAAAACGTTCTTAAGTGTTCCAGAGTACAAAAAGCAGAAAAGGACAAGGGTAAGGATGTCAGAAATGTGCTAAGTGCCTTTCCTGCTCATCTTGGCCTCTGGACCCAATGTCTGGGCTGTCCTTGGTGCAGGAGTCCCACTTCCCTGCGGTGGGCGAGGAGCGAGTTAATCCATTACTGGTGCTAGGAGCCAGCCTGAGTCCACTTTATTAACTACCAGACAAATAGACAAACGCAGGCTGCCTTAGAGGAATGCTGTGCTTTGTTTCTTTTTTTAATCCATAAGATGCCCAAAAAGTTGGGAGAAAATTAGGCCCTGCCTTAGGTGCAGACATAGCCCTTGGCCCAGAGGCTGCCATGGGCTCTCTTGGGACAGGACCCGCGCCAGCTCGTCCGCTGGGCCAGTAGCTGCAAGTGCAACCCGGCTTGTGGCCTCTCCGACTTGTTTGCGCCCATCCCTCGACCTGGAGGGCACAAACCAGACTCTCTGCCTAAGTCCTTCTGTTCCTCAGCACCTGGCTCTGACACTGCCTCCCCTAAGGCTCTGCCACCTGTGGAGGGCAAGGCCTGTGCCCCTCATTCTACCCCCAACTATCCCTCACAGAGAAGTTCTGTTAACAGTTTAATGAGGAGAGGGGTAACCCCCAGCCCAGTCAAGGGGTGGTTCAAAGTGTGTGACTTGGGGAGAAAGCCCCTCGCTCTCTCCCGGCAGGCCCTGCTCCAGGCTGCCTTCCCAGCGGGGAATGAGGTATGGCAGAGTGTTCTGGGGAGAGCTGGGTGTGTCTCCCTGGGAATGGGGGTGTACGCTGCATTCCTGAGGTTTCTGAAGGCAGGAGACTTGCTGGAAGGAATGGCGGACACCTGGGAGCACCAGGCATGGGGCTGTAGACAGTGGGGGGCCCTTAGCAAGGAGGGAACGAATCCTGGGAAAGGAGCAACCCCATCGGCTGGCATCAGCAAACCCAGGCAAAGATGAGGTACCCCTCACCCTGTCCCGACCTTGGTATAGACCAGCTTTGCCTGCCCCGGCCCGGGGTTGGGGGCTGGCAGCGGACGGACGGGAGGTCAGGCCACCCCTCCTCCATTCCAGTCCATTCCAGCCTTGAGGATGGGGAGGGAAGGCTTCCAATGGGATATGAGGCTGGGCTGAATTTTAATCACCAAAAAAGACCAGAAAAGTTAATGGCTGGGAGTGGGGGGAGGTGCCTGGACACACAGTGACTCGCATAAATAAACCCTGTCATGAGTTACACCAACAGGAAAGGTCTGGAATGGCCAGCAAAGCCCCAGAAGTGCTGGAGGGGCTGCAGGTGCAGGTGTGATTCCCGTTCCCAGGCTCCGGTGCCCAGCCTGGGGCCAGGCTCCAACGTGCCCTCTTCACTCCTGCCCCTTCAGATGAGGCAGGCAGGCAGCACTCCAGCTGGCTCTCTCCTTTCAAAAGCAGAGCCTGGTTGGCTCGTGGGCCCTCTGGACCCCAGGAGATGCTTTTCACTAACTGAGGCCAGGAGGCTGGGCTGTGAGGGAGCCCTTGAGTGGGCACAAGGGCAGCCTGAAGGTTTGGGGACCAGAGGGACTCAGATCCTGTTCCCTGCTCTCCTGGGAGGGTGGCAGACTGCCGGGTGGGCAGGGCTCCTGGGAGTTCCCTGGCCCGTGGAGCATATACTGGGCCCAACAGGGAAGCTGCAGCCGTGGGGCCTGAGCTCAGACCCACTAGCAACGTTCTATGCTCTTCGGCATCTGTTGTGCTGTGCCGGCTCAGGACCTCCCAAGAAGACAACCTCTTTGCTCAGTTTCTCTGGCAGGAAGAGAAGACGGGCTCCTCAGTGCTTATGACCCATGCCCGGCACCCTGACCAGCAGTGGGCTCTGTCTGAACATGTGTTGGCTTTAGCATCTGTCCATTTCGTTGCATAGTCTCTCCCCCAGGCCTTTCCATCTCGGAGCTCAGGGAGTGTGTGATGCCCCGGCATGCACTCTCTGGCCGGTGGCTGGATGGATCTCTGGGCCCAGAATTTTTTTCACCCTTCTCTCTCCTTTGGCAGCTTCCAGCTGCACACCCAGCCGGCACCAGCATCCCATTGCGGAAAATGCTTCCGCTGCAACAGGCTGCCTGGTAGCTGGGCGGAAACCATGGTAACAGGAAGCCGGGAGGATATTCCCGTCACCCCTTAGAAAGGGCAGCCTATTTCTGGGACCTGAGCCCAGTTATTCACTAGTTGCGTATTTTGCTGTGAATTTCAATTCTGGAGAGGTGGCGTCTAGGGTGCTGGGCCTGGGGTTAGCGGTGGATAAGTGACCCCCTCGCCCTTTCTCCGGAGAAGATTCAACTCCGGCCCCAGCCTCCCGGGCAGCGTGTAAGGCCACAGGGCCCAGCACCGGCCCGGTCGGATCCCCTCCTCAGCAGGGACAGGAGAGGATGGGTGCTTTGGGGTGACTGGGGCCCCCACCGGGGGCTGCCGTCCCCGCACGACCTCTTCGCGCTCTTAGGCCCGCAAGGGGACCATTAGGAGCCAGGGCCTGCCCGGGGCATCCTGCAGCAGGCGCACGCAGTAAGGCGCGTTCCCGTGGGCCAACACAGCGCTCCGACCCCGCTGCCCGCGAGCCCCACCGTGCGTGCGCACGCGCACGCACACGCGCACACTCCAGCTGGGTGGCTTTTGGTGTAGACGACTCTGCCCCCTAGCGGCAGGCTGCGGCCAGCAAGCAGGGCGGAGGGCAGGCGGCTACGACGATGCACTGCATTCCTTCCAGGGAGGTCTTGGGGATGAAGGAGCCTCGCAAGGAGACTGGCTCCAAGGACAAAAACACAGGCCGAGCTTGGGGCGGAAGATCCCAGGAGGGGCTCGCGGCGGCCCGCTGCCTTGGCAGCCCCTCTTTCCACCTGCCACCCTCTCCTTGGGTGACCCCAGTTCCTCTCATGGCTGCCCAGACCTTTCCCCTAGGGGACAAACGCAAAGGGGACCTTGGCTCCTCAAACTCCACGTGTCCCAATCAAGCCCGTCTTGTCCTGCCCACACTTACTCCTCATCTCGGAAACCGGCACCTTCACCCACCCAGTTGCCCCAAGCTTGATCCCATCGTCCCTCCTCCTCTTCCCCAACATCCATCTCCTCACTGATCTGGGGGTTTTACATCCCAAATAGTTTTTGAGTAACCCACTGGTGGTAGGCAGAATTTTGGCCCCCATGACCTTTGGCCCTGATGTCACTCCCATGAATATAATACATTACATGGCCAATGTATAGTACATTCCATTGCAGATGTGATTAAGGTTAATCCAGTCAGTTGACCTTAACATAGGGAGATGAGCCAGTACAAATAGAGCTCCACTGGCTGAGGCCAGAAGTGAAAGTCAGAGAGATACAAAGATGGTGGGAAGGGCTCAGTGTGCCATTGCTGACCGAAGATGAAGATGAAAGGGGGGTCACATGTCAAGGAAGTGGGGACCTCAGTCCTACAGCTTCAATGAACTGAATTCTGCTAACACCTGAATGAGCTTGGAAGCAGAATCTTTCAGAGCCTCCAGATGGAGCCCAGCCCATTGGATGTCTTTCTTTCTTTTCTTTGCTTTTCTCTTTTCTTTTCTTTCTTTCCTTTTTTTTTTTTTTTTGAGACAGATTCTTGCTCTGTCACTCTGTCGCCCCAGTAGAGTGCAGTGGCGTCATTGTAGCTCACTGCAACCTCAAACTCCTGGGCTCAAGCGACCCTACTGCCTCAGCCTCCTGACTAGCTGGGACTATAGGCGCTCACCACCACGCCCAGCTAATTTTTCTATTTTTTGTAGAAACAGGGTCTCGTTCTTGCTCAGGCTGGTCTCGAACTCCTGAGCTCAAGCAATCCTCCTGCCTCGGCCTCCCAGAGTGCTAGGATTACAGGTATGAGCCACTGTGCTCGGCCCAGGTGTCTTTCTTTTTTGTTTGTTTTTATTTTGAAATTATTATAGATCCATAGGAAGTTCCAAAAACAGTGCAGGAAGGTCCCATCAGTTTTGCTGAGATATAATTTACATACCATACAATTCATCCATCTAGAGTACAATTCAACAATTTTTAGAATATTCACGGAGTTGTGTAACCGTCACCACTATCTTATTCCAGAACATTTTCATCACCCCGCAAAGGAACCCTGTACCCAGCAAGTACTCACTCCTCATTCTCCTCTCCCCAAAGTCCTGGAAACCATTGATGTCCTTTCTGTCTCTATGGATTTGCCTATTCTGATCTTTCACATAAATCATGCAATTTTTGTCCTTTTGTGTCTGGCTTCTTTGACTTACTATGAATATAATGGTTTCAAGGTTCGTCCATGTTATAGCATGGATCAGTATTTCATTACTTTTTATGGTTGAATAATATCCCATTGTATGGATGTGCCACATTTTGTTTATCTGTTCATCTATTGATGGACATTGGGTTGTTTCTGCTTTTTGGCTATTATGAAAAAAATCTGCTGTCAATATTTGTGTACACTATTTTGTGTAAACAAATGCTTTCAGTTCTCTTGGGTATATAACTAGGATGGAATTGCTAGGTTGTATGATAACTCTATGTTTAACCTTTTCAGGAACTGCCAGACTGTTTTCCAAAGTGGCTATAACTGTTTACATCCTGCCAGCAACGCATGAGGGTTCTAATTTCTCGATATCCTCTCCAAAAACTTGTTATTTTCCAGTTTTATTTTATTATAGCCATCCTAGCAGGTGTGAATGGTATCTCACTGTAGTTTTGATTTGCATTTCCCTAATGATAGTGATGTTGGGCATCATTTCAAGTGCTCATGGCACATTGTTATGGTCTTTTGAGAAATGTCTATTCGGATCCTTTACTCAATTTTAATCGGGCTATATTTTTATTATTGAGTTGTATTGGTTCTTTCTATATTCTAGATACAAGTCAATTATCAGCTGTATGATTTGCAAACAGCTTCTCCTATGCTGTGGGTTGTCTCTCCACTTTCTTGATGGTGTCCTTTGAAGCAAAGAACTGTTTAATTTTGGTGAAGTCCAATTTATCTATTTTTTTCTTTTGTCACTTATGCTTTTTGTGTCATGTATAAGAATGCATTGTCTCCTCCAAGTGCAGGAAGATTTACACCTGTTTTCTTCTAAGAGTTTTATAGTCTTAGCTTTCATGTTTAGGTCTATGCTCCATTTTGAGTTAGTTTTTGTATATGGTGTGAGTTAGGGGTCCAAATTCATTCTTTAGCATGTGGATATCCAGTTGTCCCAGCACCATTTGTTAAAGAGACTATTCTTTCTCCCATTGAATGGTGTTGGCACTCTTGGTAAAAACCAATTGACCATAGATGTAAGGGTTCATTTAAGGATTCTCAATTGTATTCCATTGACCTATACGTCCATCTTTACAATGCAGCCTTGATTCCTGTAGCTTTGTGGTAAGTTTTGAAATCAGGAAGTGTGAGTCTTCCAACTTTGTTCTTTTTCAAGATTGTTCTGGCTATTTTGAGTTTCTTCCATTTCCATGGGAATTTTACTATCAGCTTATCAATTTCTGCAAAAATCCAGCTAGGATTGTGGTAAAGATTGCACTGAATTTTGTAGATCAATTTAGAGAGTATTACCATCTTAACAGTATTAAGTCTTTTGATCCGTGAACATGGATGTCATTCCATTTATTTAGATCTTCATTAATGTCTTTCAATAATACATTGTACAAGTCTTACCCTTCTTTGTAAAAATGTATTTCTAGGTATTTTTTCTTTTACATGCTATTGTAAATGGAACTATTCTTGATTTCATTTTGGGTTGTTCATTGGTAGTATATAGAAATATAATTGATTTTTGTATATTGATCTTGTATTCTGAAACTTTGCTGAACTTATTATCTCTAATAGGATTTTTGGTGTGTACTCCTTAGGGTTTTCTTTATAGAAGATCATGTCATCTGCAAATAGAGAGAGTTTTATTTCTCACTCTACATTCTGAATGCATTTGTTTATTATTCCATTTGTTTGCATTCACCCTAATATTGCAACTGTTCTGATAGTTGCCTCCATGTCACAAGACAACTGGCTTCCACAGCTATTTCCCCAGCTATTAATTTAGACCTTCTGCACTGGCTGCCTGCCTAGAGAACCGAGGGTCTGACTTCCTTGCCCAATGAACAAACAGTAAGGACAAGGTCTCTGAGTGACTTCACCCATTCTTTTCCCTGAGTCCTTTTCTAGGTGTATGGGAAAGGTAGTGCACAAAGCGTGACCCATAAGCTGACCCATTGCGCACTTGGAGTGGCCCTGCTGAGTTGGTGCCCCTGGGTTCCTGGACTGGAATGGCAGGTCACTCCCCCTCCCTCCACACACTCCCTTCCATAGGAACCTCCCTGGCTTACAGCCCCACTTATCTGGTTCGTACATGAGACCCTCCCCCAGCTGATTTGACAGAATGTGGTTTCCTGTTTCACGGGGATGTGTTCACAATCTAGGCTTATTCAATCAGATTCTCACTCTGGACTTAGAACCTTAGAGTCAATCAAATGATGGTAGGCACACAAGTGTAAGTCTGGCTGCGCTGGTCGCATGATCAGAGATATGGCAGTGGGGAAGTCAGGAAGAGGGGCAGGGTGGCCGTGGTGTCAGCCCTGAGCCTCTGCAGTACAAGCAACAGGAACCCGGGGAGGCGGAAGCAACTGAGGTGGCTGGAGTTAGGAAAGTATCCGTGGTGCGGTATGTGGCGGAGGGGGCCTGGCAAGGATGGTGGCAAAACTGGGCAGGATTTCACTTTCCAGCCTCAGTGGGGGGAATTTGGAACAGCACTGGGCCAGGAGCTAAAAGCCTTACATTTTGAGTGGCACCGACATGCGGGGTGACCTCAGGAAGCCACCTGCCCTTCGATCTGATTTCCTCATCTGTATTCTTTTCACGTGTTTTATTTCCCAACATCCTGGGCCGAAGATTATGCCTCCTGGGCCTTCCTCCCTCCACCAGTAGGGGTTAAGAAGGGGCCCATGCATTGGAAGTGACACCCTCCTCCCTGGAAGCCTCAAGTTCAACAGCCGTCTGGAGAAGGCTCGGACACTCCCTTGCTTACTCTGCAGGATTAGTGTCTTGTGGCTGTTGTGACAAAATACCACAAACTGGGTGGCTTAAAATAATAGAAATTTAGTCTCTCCCAGTTCTGGAGGCCAGAAAGCCTGGAGTCAAGGTGTCAGTCAGCAGAGCCCGCTCCCTCCGGAGGCCCTAGGGCAGGCCCCAGGCATTCCTGGGCTTCTGCCTCCATCTTCACATGGTGTTCTTCTTTCTGTGTCTCTCCTGTCTCTTATAAGGACACTTGTCACTGGATTTAGGGCCCACCCTTCATGACATCCGCAGAGACCCTTTTTCCCAGTAAGGTCCTACTCACAGGCTCTGTGGAGGAGGGTGTGGACATGTCTTCCTGAGGGCTGCCATTCTGCCCACGAATGCCCCTAACTCAGTGCCTTATCCAATAGGACTGATCCCACAACGCCATTCAGCCCTGACTCCTGCCTGACCTCTCCCCACTTCCCACCCTCCAGTCCCCACATGGCTCTGCACGTGCCCTTGTCTGACTCTGTTGTCCAACCCTCCCTGACTCCAGAAAGCCATTCCGGGGCCTCGAGCTTGTGAACCACCAAAGGCAAGGCCTTTTCTCCAGATGTGTGCTTGTCTTCTCGCACTAGCAGAACCTGGGTGTCCCCTAAGGGTCTCTCTTCACTGGCGCCTTCTCAAAGAGTGGCTGTTTTTTCTCCCCACCCCTTGTACACTGGGACAGATACAGAGGGCCAAGGGAGCAGTGTGTGCACCTGCTCTAGCTAGAGGTCAGGCTCACTCCAGGTAAGATAGCTGTGGGAAGAAGAATAATGATCCCCCAAAGACATCAGGTCTTAACCCTCTGGGCTCTGTGAATGTGACCTCATTTGGAAAAAGTGTCTGTGCAGATGTGATTCAGTTAAGGTTCTCAAGATGAGATCATCCTGGATTAGGGCCCTAAATCCAATGACAAGTGTCCTTATAAAAAGGAAAGAATACACAGATACAAAGGAGAAGGCCATGTGGGGACAGAGGCAGAGAGTGGAGTGATGCGGCCACGAGCCAATGAATGCCTGGGACCACCAGAGCTGGAAGGGGCAGGAAGGAGCCTCCCCTGGAGCCTCTGGAGGGAATGTGGCCCTGCTGACATCCTGGTTTCAGCCTTCTGGGCTCCAGAACTGGGATGGAACAAATTTCTGTTGTTTTAAGCCATGAGATTTGTGGCACTTTGTTTTGACAGTCACAGGAATCTCATACAGAAACTAACACATCTGCACTTTGATACCTTTTACAAATACCCCATATGAAAGTAACACATTTAGGGCCACATCAATGTGTGACAATTTACTAACTAATAATGCATATAGGTAATCCTCCTTCCTCTGTCCCCGACATGTTGTCTCTGGCCTCCCTCAGCCATTTGCTCCCACGGGCACGCCCTAGACCTTGTCTTTACCAACAAGTGCAGCCCCTTGGAGTCTCAGTTACACAGGCTTCCCTCCCTGACCGCCACCTTCTGTCTCTCCAGCTTGTGGAGCTGGTCTCCCAGCCTCTGGCACTTGTGCGTCTTACCGAGATGATTAGGAGACCAGTGATGTCCTGGTCCCCAGATCCTGTCAGCATGTTGTCATGGATAAAGTGGATCTCTGTGATATCCTGGGGACAGCGAGATCAAGGCCCCTGGGGACAAAACCGTGGCATGGAGCCAGAGAACTGAAGTGTCCTAGGGGGAAGACGGTAAAGGTATAACGTTGCTCTCTGAGGTAGGTTGAAAATTCTGGAGTTCTCTGTTTATCAGAATGGAACTGCAAACCATTTCCTGCTTTGCTCCAGCTGGAGGATCACAGGGGGACCAGTAGCTGTGAGTGGAGTCACCATGGGGTTGTGGGACAGTAGCTTCTACAAGGCCCTTCCTACTGCAGGAGCCTCCGCTCCATGAGCCAAGGAGCCATGGCAGGATTCCTGGTGGCTGCTAAGTGGATCCGTCTGAACCATACATTCGGCGACTAGGGAAGTTGTCACAGGATGAGTGCAGGGGCCATCCGTGAGACAGATTCAGTGCTGTGGCTGGTGGGTCTGAGTGTGCAGAAACCCAGAGTGCAGTGCTCCACCAGCACCCACACGCCGGGGGCTCCCAGTCTCCAACGGGAGACTGCATGCTCTGGTTCCCTCCTACACTGCCTCCTTGCCATCACGAGTCCCTGGGCCTTTCTGTGGCACAGCATTGCCACCCTCACTGCAGCTATCCTCCTGCTGATGGATGTCCCCTGGCTTCTCAGTCCTTTGAGTTCACTTGTCCACATGGGGCCTTGCCTGCCCTCCCCAGCTGCTCTGCCCTCCAGCTTCCTTTGCTGGCCAGTCCTCCAGCTCTTCCTCGTAAAAGCCCTGCTACCCACAGGAAGATTTTGTCTTTGATGGCACAATTGCACGTGGTAATTTTTTAAAATAACAGCTTTATTGAGATATATTTAATAATTCACATACCATAAAATTCACCGTCTTAAACTGTACAATTTGATGGCTTTGAATATATTCACAGAGTTGTGCAACCATCACCATGATCTAATTCCAGAACATCCTCACCACCCCAGTCACCCCCTGGCTTGCGGAATTCCCAACTCTCAGCACTTCCCTCACGTCCAACTCAGGCACACACACAGGCTTGCCTGCACGCAGAGCTCGCTCTGTTATTCTGTTGAGCCCCTTGTTGCTGGAATCTCTGAAAAAGAAAATAATCCCAGGCAGTAGAGTCACCAAGAAGTTATAATCCCCCCCGCACCCCTACTTGTAAGGAAACTTCCACCTTCTTTCACCAAACCAAACCCTGACCCACCAGGTAAACAGAGCTGCGTTCCAGTAGCTGGTACTGCGCCTGCGGGCACCACGTGGGAAGGGCTGTGATCAGATCACACTGTGGTTTTTACAGAGGTCGCCCTGTGTGGCACATTTGGGGTGGGGGAGGAGGTGAGGCTGTTGCAGGGAGACCCTGTCCGTCCCCCTTCACTGCCGTGTTCCCAGAACCAGGCCCTGAGCCTGGCTAAGCAGGCCCTGGTCTACATGGGCGGGATAAGTGGCATGCAGATGGGGAGCATGGATCTCGGCGCAGGTGTGAAGCCTGGCCTAGGCACTGGCCAGTTTAGGGGTCATGCCCGTGCATGAGCCTGGCAGCCACTAAGTGCACAGGAGAGACTTGAACTCCTGTGGGGGCCCAGCCTGAGTGGGAGGGGAGTCAGGAGAGCAGGGGCACAGAATCCACGAGGGGAAAGTGTTGGGGTAGGAGAGCGCAGGTTGTGTCCACTCTGCAGACACAGGATGGACCCCACCCAAGATGTGGCTTGGCTGTTGAGAGTGATGGTGCCACCCCCTCAAAGGGATATGAAAAGTTCCATTACTCACATAATGAGGCTTTCTGGGGAAGCAGGGCCATTCCCCCAGGTTGGTCTACAGATGTCTTGAGAGGGCATGGAAAGGGGACTGGAGGCTTCTCCCAGTTAGGGGCGGGCTGGGGCACGAGTTCCCCCTGTGGTTTGAACTCCCCTCCTGTCTAAGGGAGCCAGCACCCAGGCTGTCGTATTGGCTCACCCGGCTGTGGGGCAGAAGGGGATGGGGAGGGGAAGGCTTCATGGCTGTCGGCAGTCAGAGTGGGCAGGCACTCTCATACAGCAGCAGGCAGGGACGCAGGGGGCCACAAGTGGCTTCAGAGATGACAGCGGGTGAGCAGAGGGCAGTGAGGAGGGGAAGAGAGAGGGAGGCTACTGGGGTTGCCCCGGGTGAGAGGGAAAAGGCTCCAGCAGATTCCCATGCTGGCCCAGAAGGTGTTGGCAGAGACAGGGAGAGGGAGGGCTGGGGAAGAAGGGGTGACCATGGAGCAAGGTTCTCCGGTATCGAGAAGGTTCCAAGGACAAGTGGTGGGACTGGACTGAGATCAGGTTGCTCTTCAAGTGATGGCTCCTGGGGAAAGGCTGCCAGGAAGGAGGCTAGGGTGGGCTGGCGCTTCCTGAAGACCACCCAGACTTTTGTGCAGCCCTGCCTACACGGCCTTTCCTCTTTCTCTGCCTTGTCCTTTGAGCTTCAGCTTGAGAGCCCCATCTTTGCAATGAGTCACTCACTCCTTCGATAATAGTGCCATTGTGAGGGGAGGCTGTGATGTAATTGGTGCAGGGCCCGTGGGAAGGATTAGATGAGGATGTGCTGGCAAACATTACACGATCGCTCTCCAGATTGCCATTGTCCCTGCCTTCATCGTGCACCTTCCCTGTGTGGGCCTGGAGATGAGACCCAGGCCTCAGCCATTGAGGAGTGTGCGGTCTGAGCCAGGGGCGAGGGGGCCAGGAGGATGAGCGGGATGCCACGTTTGGGACAATGGTGACAGGCTTGTCAGTGGGTGAGGTGCCACCTAAAGGTTTTCTGGCTCTAATTGGTGGCTAGTGAATTATTCATTTATCAACCACTGCGCCGAGGCTGCCTGCCAGGAGAGTGGCCTGTGACCCAGGGCTTTAAAAATTAATGTGTTCATTGAATCATTCCCTTGACTCCCATTCACACCACAAAAGGCCCGGGGGAGAAGGAGGAGTTCAAGCTGTGCTGTTTAACCGGCAAACACAGTGGGTGCAAGGGACGGCAGGCCACCAGGCCACGGGCCAGAGGGAAGCACTGTGTGATTTAGAGGGTTTGTGTAGGGGTGCATGCACATGTGCCTGTGTGTGTGGGGGGTGAATGCACGATGAAAGTGAGTGTGCGTGCATGCGGGGCATGTGTAATGTGCACAGATGTGTGTGGGAGGCCAGCAGGAAGCTGAGGGGCAGCAGCCTGATTCCCCAGGGCCCATAGACCCTTTAGGGAACATGAACTTGAACCTGCTGGATTGAGCTGCAGCTGGCCTGGCCTAGGGCATTGCCTGGTGGAGTATGGGGCCTGGCCTTAGCCAACAGGGTTGAGGGGAGATGGGCACTCTGGATGCTGTCCAGGTTTTAGCCTTGGGCCTGGGAGAGGGTGGAGCTACTCACAGCCTCGGGACAGGCAGTGGTAACAGAGTGCTCAAGGCATGGCAGGTGTCAGCAGCACAGGGGACTAAGGGCCCTGAGCTCCTCCACACACACACACACGTGTACGCACACATGCATACCTATGCACATATAGACAAGGGCGAGCTTGGTATATGTATGTGCGACAAGAATCCCTTCACTGGGCAGCGTATGTGCAAAGACGTTGAGCTGGGAAATCATAACCTTTAGGGGAACTGCCCAAGGCCCCTGCCATGAGTGGCAGAGTGCTCAGTTGATAGGATGACTCCGCAAGGACTGACATGTCAGGCTGAGGCCTCCGGCTTTCTCCTAAGGGTGAAGAGGCCCTGGAGGGTGTTAGGCAGGGCAGGGCTCATTCATCCTCGACTTTTAGGAAGGTAACTCTGGCAGCTGGTGTCATGGGCTGAGTGGCAGCTCCCTGAAAGATGTTTCCATGTCTTACCCCCCGGAGTCTGTGAGTGGGACCTTATTTGGCAAAACGGTCTTTGCAGATGTAATGCGGGGAAGGATGTCAAGGTGAGCTCACCCTGGATTACCCAGTGGGCCCTGACCCGATGACAGGAGTCCTGAGAGAAGAGGAGACAGAGGGAGACACACAGGGGAGGAGGCATGTGGAGACAGAGCTGGGACTGGAGTGATGCAGCCACAGGCCCAGGAACAACTCAGGCTGCAGAAGCAGGAAGAGCAAGGAAGAATCAATCCTCCACTAGAGCCTCCTGAGGGAGCAAAGTCCTGGTGACACCTGGATTTCAGATGTCTGCCCTCCAGAATTGTGAGAGGACGTATTTCTGTTGTGTTCAGCCATCCAATTCGTGGCCATTTGTTACAGCAGCCCTAGGAAACTAGCCCAGCTGGGGTGAGGAGAGGACCTGGGGAGATTGGAGGAGGCAGTGGGTGCTGAGGAGGGAGACTGAGACTGGACAGGGGATAGGAGGTGGAGACTTCTGCATCATCACCAGACCAAGTCACCTGGCAGAAGGCCTTAGGGTGCAGTGGCCTTTTCCTCTCTCAATGCTCCCAGCTGTTTCAAATCATAGCAATTATCTGAATGTATCTGAATGACCAGAGTGGCTGTCATTAGCTTGAGAGTCCCTTTGGTGCTCTATGTCCCTAACGCCTGATGCACAATTTCATTTGTGGAAGACACAAATGAAATATGGGATGGTAAATATGTGAGTTCAATATTCAACATTCATTCAAAAACATTTATTAAGCTTCTGCTGTGTGCCAGGCTGGAAAGGTGAGCGGAAACCACATCCCTAACCAATCCAGGGAGGCTGGAAAATCCAGACGCAAACACCCTTAATGCCCCCATTAGAAAAGACCTCTTCACATTTTATGCACAGCACTGCATTTCCTTCGGGTCTCGACTGCATTCGGGATTTACGACACTGACACCTTCCCCTGTTAGTGGCAGCTTGCCTACTGAGACGCTGACATCTCAGCAAGAACTCCCGTAAGCGCCCCTCGCCCAGGGCTCGGCAAACGCTGCCAGCTCTCCCGGTCCTAAGCCACGCTGGGCCACCACAGCCCAGGGCGACACCTTAGTCGGGCTGCGGGGACTTGCGGCTCAGGTGACTGGAGATACCCTCGGGCTCCGGTTCCTTCTGGGGACGGAGCTCGCAGCTCTCCGGGGCGGGGCGTCGGCCCCCTGGGGCGGGCTTATGGAATTCGGGGTTGCCATGCGTTTCTCCCGGAGGCGGGGCATGAGTCTCCAGGGAGCGGGACGTGCGCCTCGCGGGGCGGGGCGTATGGTGTACGCAGGCCGACTGGCACACCCTGGCCACAGGGCGGTGTCGGCCTCTGCGCCTGCGTCTGCACTTGCGCGCTCGGCCGGGCAGCCTTCTGTCACGCAGCCGCGTGCCCACACCAGGGGCGGGGCCTGCGGGGCGGGGCGCGGCGGCCGCGCCCGCCGCGAAGACCCCTCCCCCCGGAGGCGGCCTCGCCTCGCCGGGGGCACTTCTCCTTCCGGTGGGGGTCGTGGGGGTCGCGGGGCGGGGCCTCATGGAGGCCGTTAGGCCGGAGAGCGGCGGAGGAGGGGCTGCGGTGCTGGGGGCCGAGGGGCGGCTGGCGCCCGACGCGAGGGTGCATTTCCGCGTGACGAGGTTCATCATGGAGGCAGGTAACCGCGGTCGGGGAGAGGGCGGGCCCCGTGCGGACAGGACGTGGAGGCCGGGGGCCGCGGAGCTGCAAGATCACAGCGCCGAGCCAGCGGGCCGGGGTCAGCGGTGCTGGGGGCCGCTTTGCGGGGCAGGCGCGGCTGGGCAGAAGGAAGAGGCCAGGCCTTCCGGGCGTGACCCGCCTTGGCGGAGGCTGGGAGGCCAGGCTCCGGGCTGTGGGCCTCCTGCCTTTCCGCCACGCCCGGTTCACTAGGCAGGGGGTCGCAGGTAGACGATGGTGTCCCAGTTGCACAGATAGGTGTGCAGGCCCAAAGGAGACAGTCAGGGACAGGCCTCCAGCTAGGTGGGGGCCAAGCCAGGGCGCTCGCAGCTCTGTGGAGTCTGCCACACCTGTCTCTCTGTGTACTGGGAGACTGTATGGCGCTTGGTCTCACGAAGCCTTTCGGAGTACGCTGTAGGGGAGTTCCTGTTACACGGAGGACCCAGGGTGCAGCTGGAGTCCTGAACTTTTCCGGGGCATCCATTGTGTTGTTGGGTGCTCTGTGTCCAAGGCGACGTAAGGAAGCCACGATTCCCGTAGAGACACTCTTTTTTTCCATCAGTAGTATCTCATTTAGCTGGCAAACAGTCATTTCTTACCTTTGCTGCTTTGTATGCACTCTTGCAGGGGATGTTGGGCAAGTGTGCTTTCAAGTCAGGGTCGACAGAAGGTCTGAGGAAATGGTGCAGGACCCTTAATCCCAGTGATTTATAAATTTACTTTGATTTACAAGAAGAGTTGTGAAGTGTATTAAGGAAGGATGGCAGTGTCCCCTCAGCCGCCACCATCCGTCTGCTCAGAGTCATGTCAACAGCACCACCTTACCTGGCGCCTCCTAGAATGAGGGGTCCCATGTAGGAATTGCCTACATTAGTGAAGTTTAGATCTTGAAATGCGAAAAGCTCTTTGAGCATCACTTCTGTAGGACTTCTCTGTAAATACATTGCACATACCTTTGCCCTTTGTAGGAGACTAAATACCAAACCCCCAAAGATATCCCTGTCCTAATCTCTGGAACCTGTGAATGTCATTTTACATAACAAAAAGGACTTTGGGGGTGTGATTAAGGACCTTGAGTTGGGGAGATTATCCTAGGTTATCACTAGCTTTGAAGACCGAGGAAGGGTCCATGAGCCAAGGAACACAGGCAGCCTCTAGAAGCTAGAAAAGGCAAGGAAACAATTCTCTCTGGAGCCTCCAGAAGGAACCAGCCCTATCGACACCTTGATCTTAGTCCTAAGGCTAGTTCGGGACTTCAGACCTCCAGGATTATAAGAGTATAAACGTGTGTCATTTTAAGCCCCTGGATTTGTGGCGATTTGTTACAGTAGCTATAGGGAACTAATCTACCTTCGTAGATACAGGATATTGAACATCATCTTAATGGCTGATTGTTGGCTGCTCTCCACCTTCCTCTGTCAGTCTGTGGGATGAACTTAACCTTCTCTTGTTAATACTAGTCATTGTGAATTTGCTTGGGTTCTGTAACCCAGTGCAGTGATTTCCTTAGGAGCTGTGCAGGGGTGGGATGGGGGTGGGCTTTAACCCCTAAATAAATCCACTGCCTTCTGCTCTGTCCACTTGCATTGTGTTGGTCTCCTTCCTTGGTGCCTGGCCGTGGTAATAAATGTTGCTTTTTCTCTGCTCTGCCTGTGGTGTTGGAAGTCACCCTGCTTGCTTTGCTTGCCTTTTCTAATCTGTGGACCAGGACACCAGTGCTGAGTATTGTCTGTGACTTCGGAACTGGTGGCATCTGTTTGATGGCTCAGAGGCCTTTTCCCGTCTGCTGTCTTGGGATTTGTGTTAGGTGAGCTGCAGGGTGGGCGACCTCCAGTTAAATGCTTGCTAAGGTGAAAACAGATGCACAGCAGTGTATAGTTCTTTCCAAGATTTTGTGCAGAAGCTGATATGCCAGTTGCTAACTGAGTGGTAGTCGGAACCCTTATTTCTCAGAGTGCGGTCTGTAGATCCCTGGCCTGGGCATGACCTGGGGGCTTGTCAGAAGTGCAGAATCTCAGAACCCCAGACCCACTGAAGGGGACTCTGCATTTGAACACCATTCCCAGGGGCTTCGGTTGCCTATCAGAGTCTGAGAAGCCTGGGGACCCAGTGAAAGACCCAGCACCAACTACAGGCTTTGCGGAAAGTTCTTAGTCTTGCCTGAGCAGGGTCCTCTTCCAGCTGCTGTCCTCACTTGAACAGTGAGTGAGCGCTGGATTGAAGTACCCTCCTGCTTGCTTTCTCTCTGTAGGTGTTAAGCTGGGGATGCATTCCATTCCCATTGCCACTGCCTGCACCGTTTACCATAAGTTCTTCTGTGAGGCCAACCTGGATGCCTATGACCCTTACCTGGTCGCTATGTCTTCCATTTACTTGGCTGGCAAAGTGGAGGAGCAGCACCTGCGTACTCGTGACATCATCAATGTGTCCAACAGGTACTGGCTTTCAGGCCAAGGCATTTGGGAGGGCTTCCTGCTGTCCACCCCAGAGGGGAGGGCAGAGAAGGCTCCCACTTGGCCCTGCTCTCCAGGGGTCAGCAATCAAACTTGGAAGGAGGAAGCACCTGAATGGCCTCAGATCAGGGCCAGAAACACTAGCAGCCAACTGGGAAGGAGCCTGGTATTAGGAGCCTGGGGTATCTGTGGGAGAGAAACCTGGGCCAGATTACGGGGAGCCTGAGAGGCTTGAGCAGAGAGAGCTCAGTGGGTATGTCAGCAAAGGCCAGGCTGGAGCCGTAGACAGGGACGGCTGGAGGTAGACGGGCACGCACAAGAGGGAACCTCCTCCCAGTTGGGCTGTGTGGGCCTGCAGGCCTGAGTGCCCCACATGGGGAGGGTGTGGACCCAGCAAGGTTGTCCTCTTACTTAGCCGGTGTGAGAAACCAAGTCCCAGTTGCTCAGGATCCTTTCTTGCCTTGCTGTGGGCACATGGGCAGCACAGCTGGGCCTGAGCAGTTGACTGCTAGGGAAGGATGCAGGTGCCCAGCCAGTCAGCAGGCTTCGCCAAGGCCCCGGGGGCCCACGAGAAAGCCACGTGACTTGTGCAAAGTTACTGACTAGCTGTGCGTCATGGGCCTTTCTAGGAACTCTAATCGTTAGGAAAGAAAACTATTTTGTTCTGCTTCTTTTTAAATAAACAGGTAATGGAAGAAGCACTCCCTGCCTCCTAACAGCAGGTTCACAGTGTACCAGAGAGACTAAGACAAAGACAGGAGGACCTAGGGAGGGCGGGTGGAGTCCACCCACAATTACCTGGTCCTCATCAGGGGAGCAGTGGAAGGGGACATGGTGCAGAGCCCTAATTAGGGGTGCGGGAGGCAAGGGGGTTCTGTGGGGAGATTGCAAAATGAGTGGGCAGCTGGGAAGGATGAGTCATTGGCAGAGAGTTTTGATTGCTTGAATGTGAATCCTGTTCACGTGCATCTTGGGGGTCTTGCATAGGTGGGAGCGTAGTGGGTATAAACAATGTAAATAGGATTGTGCTTAGAAAGATCTGGGAGGGAGGAAGGAAAGACAGTCTAGGAGTATAAAACTGAAAAACGTTCACTTTTCAGAGTACATCATACTCGTGATTTGATTAAATGCGTTTCTTGGGTCCAGAGTGAGAGCCCTGGGCATTGCCCCAAGGTGACGAAGAGTCCCTAGTGTCAGGCTGACCATGACGAGAGGCACAACCGGCTGGGTGTGCTGAAGCTTCAGCTTCCTCTGGAGCCGTTGCAAAGAGCCAATCCTTGCACTCGACATCTTGCTGAATGATAGAGGATGGCCCATCCGGCTCAAACTAGGAGCCAGGTTCTCTGTTCACTACTGTTTTCATTCTGTATATTAGACACGTAGATGAAGGATTATCTTATAAAAAGTGTAATGACAACGACCCTATGTTCATCTACCGCAGAAGGACACTGGAGGGTGTTTCTGGACATCATGTGACTTAAGGGCTTGACCAATTCAAGCCATCTCAGGGCAAACTTCTCCAGTCATCGTAAGCATTGTCATTTGTCTACACAGGTACTTCAACCCAGGTAGCGAGCCCTTGGAACTGGACTCCCGCTTCTGGGAGCTCCGAGATAGCATTGTGCAGTGTGAGCTTCTCATGCTGAGAGTTCTGCGCTTCCAGGTCTCCTTCCAGCATCCCCACAAGGTATGTGCCGGCAAAGTGTGCTCTTTGTTTTCATTCTGAGAGCGTCTCCCACCCAATGCTTGAGAGCACAGCAGGTAAGCAGAGCAAGGCAGCCTTGCTGGCCTGACTCCATGGGTTCTCGCAAGTGTTCTCCTTTTAGCTTCTGCCTTTCTGCCCACTTGTCTGTGGCTGCAGGCTGGGACCTGTGTGGCCCTCTGGAACTGTTGTCCATCCTGTGGCTCGTGTAGAGCGCGTGCTCACTGAGCCTCAAGGAAGTAGGGCTGGTTTCGTGACCTGCCAGAGTCCCTGTCCCTGTGAGTTGCTGTTACACCTCAGAGCCTGCATCCAGCTCAGTTGTGCTTAGAAAGCTATGAGGAAGGCCAAGGTGCTCGAGTTAAGTAGCACACTTTTAACTTCTAGGAACACGTAAGTCTCGACGGAAGAACCACTTCAAACGGCAGTAAGAGGGAAGAGTCCAACTCTTAGGAGCACTTGGATGTGCTACTCTGGCCACCCCAGCTCCACGTTTGGGCAGTTCAGAAGGATGGCCTGCAGAGAGAGATGGAGGTGGTGTGGTTTGGGGCTCTGGGCTAGGATCTCTGTTCTTTTTAATGTAAATTTTTATTGAGATAATTGGAGATTCTCATGCAGTTGTAAGGAATAACACAGAACCATCCTATTACCCTTTGCCCAGTCTCCCAATGGGAACACTTTGCATAAGTATTGTGCAGTACCACAGCCAGGATGTGGATGCTGACAGTCTGCTGGGTCCCCCACCTTTACCTGCACGGTGTGGATGGCTAGTTCCGTACAGTTTTATCACGTGTCTGCGTTCACGTATCCACCATCATAGTCAAGGTACAAAACAACTCCATCACACAAGGCTCCTTCGTGTTGCCCTTTTATAATTTTACCTTCACCCTTCCACACTTCCTTCCTAATCCCTGGAAACCTCTGGTCTCAGATTTCTACCCAGTAGGTTTTTAGTCGGCATAATGCTCAATCAGCATCCCAGGGGAAGGCAGGAACTGGACTGAGTTCAGAGATGACTAGAGTTGTCAAAGTGACGAGGCTCAGGAAGGAGCAGTGCTCGGGAGCCTTGGAGGACGTGCGATTTGTGCCAGGATCGGGAACTATGGCTTGGCGTTGCTGGAAGCTTGCCGGCCCTCCCCCTTCCCTAGTCAGGGCCAGGGTCTAAGGATGGGATAGAGAGTAATGGATGAATCCTTCATCCCTGGTGTGCTAGGGTCACACGCGTACATGTGCGTTCAAGATTGTCCAGGGAGTGCGCTGGTATCTTTCTGTATCACATGAGGTTTGGGCGGAGCGTCTGTGTTCTGAGAGCAGGAGCTGACAGCTGGGCTGGAGGGTCATTAAGATGTTGTAGCTGAGGATGGCACTACTATAGGCTCTTGGCACTAACTGGGAAAATACAGCGACCAGTTTCTAGTCCTCCTGAAAGCAGGTACCCTCGGCAGCAGGCTGGGCACGTGGGGCTCTGCAGATGAAGGCGCTGCTCTCTGGAGCACCAGGCCCTGCGTGATTTCCTACAGTGGCCAGGCAGGGCCCTGTGATGGAGAGAGTTTCCCTGGAGCTGGGCCTGGAGGCTGGGAGTGGGCAGGCATGTCAGGCAGAGGTCTCAGTGAGTGCACAGGCCTGGGGAGGGTGTGCTGGCATGTTCACACATGGCCGTGGGGTGGGGTGAGGGCCTTGGGAGACAGGGCCAGCAGAATGCATTGGGACATTTTCCTAAGTGACCTGGAAACCACTGGAGGGTTTGGAGGGTGGTGACATGATTGTGACAGCGTAGAGACAGCGGCTGGCAGGTGAGGGGATGGCAGCATGGCAGTGAGCGAGAAGGCAGACTGGCTGATGTGCATGTCTTTGCAGTACCTGCTCCACTACCTGTTTTCCCTCAAGAACTGGCTGAACCGTTACAGCTGGCAGCGGACCCCCATTGCCGTCACTGCCTGGGCCCTGCTTCGGGACAGCTACCACGGGGGGCTGTGCCTCCGCTTCCAGGCTCAGCACATAGCCGTGGCGGTGCTCTTCCTGGCCCTGCAGATCTATGGAGTTGAGGTGCCCGCTGAGGCCGAGGCTGAGAAGCCATGGTGGCAGGTGAGGTGACTGCTCAGTGCCGTGGACTGTGCCCCTTTCCTTTGAGAGGTCCCTGCAACTGGGGACCAGTTTCTTTTTATTAATTATCTGTCAAGAAAAGTATGGGCTACTTGGGAATCTTGAAGCTTGAAAATGCCCTGTTAGGAGAGTCTGCGGCAGGGCTCTCCCCTCAGCACAGCTTCCATTGGGAGTCGGATCACTGCTTGTGGTGGGGGCTGTCAGATGTTGAGCAGCAGCCCTGGCCTCCACCCACACATTGCCAGATGTCCTGGGGCAGGACTTGGCCCAGTTGAGAACCGCTGAGCTAAGCCAGGAGCGTCAGGCACTTGCACTAGATTGAATGGGAACTTGGCGAGGATGACACGTGACAAGGCTGGGGGGCAGGCAAGCAGGCGGATCGCAGAACTACATAGGTGGATGGCTAGATAGGCAGGTGACAGATAGCTGGGTGAACAGCTGAGAGAAGGGTGGACGTTGGCAGATAAGGTAGAGAGACGATAGTGTTGCTAGGTGGATAGATAGTAGCTAGGCGGGGCGGATGGCAGGTAGACCTAGCAGGTAGATGGGTAGATGAGATAGGTGACTGGTGAGTTCTTGCCTCACTCAGACCTACTGAAACCAAAGTGTGGTTTGTAGGACTTTGTCTGCAGGGAGAGCTGTGTGGGTGGTGGGCGCCGCTGTGCACAGAGGCTACCTTTTTCTGATACTCTCTTCCCTGGCCTGCTTGCCCTCTGTGGAAGACCACAGCTTTTGCTAGTTTCCCTTGTTTATTCTCTGTCTAATCCTGCACCCCACCTGACTGTAAGCACCCAAGGCCAGGGATCTTGTCTGTGCTATGTACAGCCACATCTCCTGTGCCTAGACGTGGCACATAGTAGGTGCTTGTGTGGCCTTGAATACACGCATCCGTAGTCCTGATTTCAGGCCAGACGTACCCCCTACCACACAGCGTTGGGGTGAAAGAGCATCTGTGTGGACAGACGGTATTGTTCCGTGCTTGGACTTCTCAGGGACTTTCAGATAATGTGGCTGCAGTATCCTTGCACGGTTGGAATCTGGTGGTGGTAGACACTCTCTGAGGACATCTGGTGGGTGAGGTGGTCCCGGCCCCTCAGCTGCTTGGATCTGTGGTGTTGTCACTCATTTCCCATTGTGCCTGCTCCTCCACCTCTTCCTTCTCTTCCATCTTCCTTGGCTTGCTCCTGAGCCTCACTTGCGTGCCAGTGCCTCCTCTGCATCCCGTGCTAAGCCATCTGAAGAGGAGTGCCAACCTAACTGGCCCCGTGCAGCCTGGAAGCAGCTCCGTCAGGAGGTTGCTTTCTGGGCAGCACAAACTCGCCCAGTAATTCTCAAATTGGGAAGAAGTTGCAAATGTGTGTTCACATAGCTCTTCTTAAAGCCTGTCAAACCGAACTTCACCTCTTTGGGATGCTTGGGGGCCTTCCAGAACCCAGGCACACTGGTGGGCTGGTGAGTCGTGAGGGCCAGAGGCCTGCAGGAGTGGCTTGCGGCAAGGCTGTGCCTGCCTTTTGATATGCCCTCCTCCTTGTGTGCTCATGGCCACCACTTCTTGCAGCAACTGCCTCAATTGTCACTAGTCTGCCGTGCGCTCAGCGTGAGAGCTTAGCGTGCTCTGAGAACCCTGCCTACACTCGTGTCACGCATGCCGAGGCTGTGTGCCAGCCTCTGGGTGCATGAGGTACTGACCCCGACTGGCGAGAGGAACAGGGATGGCAGCAGGATCAGAAGAGCTGCAGGTCACCACGCAGTGTTGCAGGGATTTCCATACCCAGAGCTGCACTGGGTGCCCTCCGTACCCTTCTTCCTGAAAATAGGGAGAACTTGCTTATTTGCAGCCACTGCTACTCTTTGTCCTATAGACAGAAGTTGATGTCCCCAAACCAGCTGAGTTGAGCCTCCAGGCCCTCTCGGTCCCAGGGGCCAACAGTGTCTCCCCCTAGGACTTAAGGCTGTGTCCCTTCTGCCAGGTGTCCCAGGATTGTCCCCTGCCATGGACTATTCTTTTTGATCGTGCCGATATACATATCACATAAAGTGTGCCATGTTAACACATTTAGGTGCACATTTAAGCCCGGTGGTGGTCAGCACATTCACGGTGTTGTGCATCCATCCCCACCGTCTATCCACAGACCTTGTTCATCTTCCCAACCCAAACTCTGTCCCCAGGAAACACCGACTCCCTGTGCCCCTCTCCAGCCCCTGGCACCCCCCACTCCCCTGCCTGTCTCTGGGGATTGGACTGCTCTAGGGACCTCACAGAAGTGGAATCATACAGTTTTTGTCCTTTTGTGACTGGCTTACTTCACTGAGCATAATGTCCTCAAGGATCATCCATGTTGTAGCCTGTGTCAGAATTCTCTCCTTTTTAAGGCTGAGTCATGTTCCGTTGTCTGCATAGACAGTTTCTTTTATCCACTCCTCCGTCCATGGGCACTCAGGTCGCTTCCACCTTTCGGCCCTGGATGCTTTTTAATGGTTGTTTTCAGCTTGGGGTCTCTAGGAGCACACAGGTAGTGGGCCCCAAGGAGCAAGCCTGTATTTCTGAAATATTTGTGTTTTACCCAGAGCCCAGGGTGAGCTGGCCATGCTTCCTGAGTCAGGGCTTGGAGGGTTTCCAGGTCCCCATCTCCCACCTGAGGTTGTAGGCTGGGGAGGGACCTAGGTTTGTTTAGTGGGTTCAGAAGGGGTAGACTTAGATCTAGTTCTTGCTTTGGCTCAGCCCAAGGCCTTGACCTTGTTTCCCTTGGATCCCCAGGCATCAGCTTCCTGGAGCAGGGCAGCTGCAGCATCTGACCAAGGGCTTGTTGCTTTGTTCTTTATTTCTCTTGTCATGGGGGTCCCCAAGAGTCCCCTCAGGCTCAGTGATGTGTGGGGTGGACTCAGAAGTCAGAAAAGCCGTCACGCTCACAGTTACAGTTTATTGCAACGAAAGGGCAGGGGTTAAAATCAGCAAAGGTACAAGGTGCGGAGGGCGGGGTCCAGCAGAGGCCGGGCGAGAGCTTCCGGGTGTCCTCTCCGGGGAGGTGAATGGACAGTGCTTAACTCTCCCAGCAGTGATGTGTGAGCAACAATGTGTGACAACACGTGTGGAGTATTGCCAACCAGGGACGCTCCCCCTGGGCTGTGGTGTCCAGGGTTTATACTGGGGGTGGGTCACGTAGGTATGGAGCGCCCACGGGGCTGACCTGGCTACACAGGCTCCAACCACCTGAAGGTCCCACTGATAGCATGTGGCTCAGGCTGCCCCCACAAATCATGTCATTAGTGTAGACTACCTGGCAGGGTCCTAGGCCCCTGCTAAACTGAGACACTCTTATCAGGCAGGATTTTCCAGGGGCTTAGAGATTATCCTCCAGGAGCAGGTCAGACCCCCAGGCCTGGGGGTTGGCCCTATGCTGCACACGCCCTTGGTTTGGGCCCCTGAGGACTTACTTCACAGTTTGTGAGCACTCCTGCACATTGTGGTCTAGATGACAGGTCTAGGCTGTAGAGCAGGTCCATGTGCTCCTTGGGGCTGGGCTAGGTATGGGATCCAAGTTACTTAGCCTGCTTATTTCTAGAAGCGGGACTTCCACCTTCTCTTGCCAAAATCCCCAGAGACCCTGGACCTGAGAAAGCCCCAGGCAGGAGGCAGGAGCCGGTGCTTTGGGCCTAGCTCTGTCACCAACTCCCTGTGTGACCTTGGAAAAGTCCCCTCTCCTGTCTGGGTCAGATGATCACCAAGGCCTCTTCCATCTGTAATGTTCTCTGCTTTGTAAAGTCTTTGATTGGCCTCAACAGGCTGGAACTGAACTGGCTTGGTAAGAAAGCCACCACCATTCTGGATAACCAAGTCCCTGTGTCCCCTCACCTGCCCATGAAATGCGATTCTATACTTAGTGACCAGTGCCTTCTTTAACACAGAGGGAGTCTAATTGGAACCTGTTTTCCTTCTCCTTTCTAGGTGTTTAGTGACGACCTTACCAAGCCAATCATTGATAATATTGTGTCTGATCTCATTCAGATTTATACCATGGACACAGAGCTCCCCTAACGCCCCAGCCCAGGCCTGCCCAAAGAGAAGCCCAGGATGGTCAGCTGCCTGGGGATGGTGCCACCGTGTCGCTGTGACAGCTGGTCCCCAGAGGACCAGCTGAGAGGACTGATTTTGTGCTGCTGGAGATGGGCTGATGAAGGCGATGACATGCTGCCACTTTGACTGTCCCCAGCAGCCGCGATCCAGATGATGATGGGAGCTGCACCTCCAGTGGGCAGGCCGGGAGCGCACTGTGTGCATCTGACCTGAGGCGGCCACATCTGCTTTTGTCCTTTGAGAGGACTCCGACTACAATCGAGGCATGACGTCATTGCAAGGAAAGTCAAAGAACAGATGGGACTGTACCCCTAGGGATTTTTTAAAGCCAGATTTATAGAAAGTTGAACGTGCAACATAGATGGGATTTTATTTTGTGTAATAAAAGATGATGTGAATCAACAGAGAGCCCTGTATGTGTTCTGTAGCTCGTGCTGCCCTTGGAATGCTCTCCGGGCCTCTTGCGCTCATCACCCCTCCTGGCTTTTGGGGCCTGGTGGCAGGTGAGCAGAAATTTTGGAAAGAGTGGGGCCATTAAGTGGCAAGCCTGGGGTCAGGGAGGATCACTTGTGTTCAGAGAAGCCAGACCTGGTCAAATGTAACTAAAAGTAATAAGACGGGGTTTTAAATATCAAGACAGCCATCTAGATAGGGAGTCCAGAGAAACTCAGAGCCACGGCACCCCTCTGTCTCCCCACTCAAAAGTCACCTCTTCAGAAGGGACTTGGGGGTATGAAACAGAGCAGTGTGAGGTGCATTCCTGAGTTCCCCCATCAGGCTCAACATGTGTTCAGCACATGGTTGCGTGTGGCCTGGGAACTGGCCTGGCTACTTCCCCACATTGGGGGGAGGTTCCACAGGGCAGTGGGCTCTGCAACCCACATGTGTGGGGGCATGCCTCACTTGTCATCCCTGGTTGGGGGCAGAGGGTGCGGTCACACACTGGCGACAGGTCAGGGCTTGCTTGACTTTTCAAAGTGACTATGCTGTCTGTCTTCAGGGTGAAGAATTGAGCAAATGTCACAGCCCTCCCTGGTGGACAGACTGTCCTGGCTGGCCTGGCCTCCATTTCATAGATCTCTCCCGTGGATTTCTCCTTAATGTGGGCTCATCAGAGGGGTGCCGTTTTAGCTGTCACAGTTGAGACTGGTTGGCCATAGGATGACATTTACTGAGCAGCTCCTGTGTGCTGAGTCCTTGCCTAAGCAGATGACGCTCCCTGCCTTCCTTACGGGGAGGGAAAGACAAGCAACAATGAGGAAGACCTGCAGCATGGGTGTGAAAAGTGCTAAGGAGAAAAAGGTGGCCAAGGGGGCAGAGGGTGGGCACCGGGCAGGCCTCCGTGCCCTGCCGACATCGCCCTGGCGACATCGCCCTGGCCTGGGGAGCATTTGGTTGACAGAATCATTCGTTGTTCTGTATTGCGCATGTACAGCCAAGCACCTGCCTGGTGCTGGGCTCTCCCAAAGGAGTTCAGGTCTCTGAGAACTGTTAGATGACTGGGCATGGGGTTCCATCTTCTATTGAAAGGGTGTTGACGAGCCTGGATGTCCTCCTAAGACCCTGTTCAGTCCTGGACTCCTGGGTGACTGAAAGTGTCACTTAGCAGTTCACCACATGGGCTCTTTAGGTGAGCCTTCTGGATTTCTCCTTTGTCACCATGTCTCCTGCTGAGGGAGCCCCGAGAGGCACGTGGGAGAGGGTGACTGTGGCCTGACGGAAGTCCTCTGTGCCCTGCGTCCTGCCATCAGTGCAGAGGTGCCGCGCTGCTGTGCCGTGGGCGGCACAGGGGCTGTGCCAGAAGATGAGCCAGGAAAGGTGAAAGGAGGAGCCTGGCTGAAAACCTGCCACCTGTGCCCATGCCCGCCCTTGTCGCGGACCATGTACGGCAGCCTCCCAAGTGCCATCCTCGTCTCTGTGCCTGCTCTCTTGTGCAGGGTCCCGTGCTCCTTGCAGGCCGCTTCCTCCCTGCCCTGCCGTCTTCTTGTGTCTCTTAGCTGTTCCTGCTTAGTCTTTAGGCTTGGATTCCAGCTTGTCCTGGCCCATGCCAATGGTGCCTCCTCTGGGCCCCACTGGCCCCAGAGTTCCCTTTTCCCCTGTGTCATTCCCACATCTGTCCACTCAGCTGAACTGGAGCCCTTTGAGGATGGGGTGGCGGCCCCAACCCAGGGCCGGGGTCAGGGGTCCTGAGCATGGAGGTGGAGGGCGAGGGGCCCGGCAGCCTCTGAGGGCAGTGGCGGCTCTAGCCTGCCCTTTCTGACTTCTACTGTTTCAAAGTGCCATACCTATCCTGCTCTTTGGCATTAACCATGCTTTGCCCTTGGCCAGTGCTTACTGTCAACTTGAATGGAACTCAGAGACAGGGTGTTTCACTTTTGGATTCTCTGTCTTATCCCCGCCTGCTCCCCAGTTCTGTTGGATCCCCCAGGCTTCAGCCTCCATCTAAACAGCCTGTGCACACACACTCAATGTGAATTCGTTAGGGCAAAAAGAAGTCATTTTCTCGGCTCTCAGCAAAACCTGCCCTGGAATGGGAAGGGCCAGATGGTGGGTTGTGTTAGAACCCTACAGAGAGCCCTCTCCACGGCGTCTGTTCCAGTCTGTCCTCCCACCCCTCCCCAGTCCCTCTCCCAGGGCATATCAGCAAAATGGGGCAGATGGTAGAAAAAAGCTCCCTGGGGACTCGGGTGGGCACAGGACCAGGAGTGCATAGCCCCAGAGAGCTTGACATTTCCCATCATGAGGACTGGACATCAAGCAAGTTCCTTTCTCTCTGTAAGACTCAGTTTCTCCCTTTGTAAATTGTGTCTCTTGAGGTTAGGAGTTCGAGACCAGCCTGGGCAAGAGCAAGACCCTGTCTCTACAGAAAATACAAAAATTAGCTGGGTTTGGTGGCTCAAGCCTGTTATCCCACCTAGTTGGGAGACTGAGGCAGGAGGATTGCTTGAGCCCAGTGAGCTATGCTGACACCACTGCACTCTAACTGGGGTGACAGAGTGAGACCCTTTCTCAAAAAACAAAAACAAAAAACAGCTGGAGGTATCATACTACCTGACTTCAAAATATACTACAAAGCTATAGTAACCAAAACAGCATGGTACTGGCATAAAAACAGACACACAGATCGGTGGAACAGAATAGAGAACTCAGAAATAAATTCATGAATCTACAGCCAACTGATTTTTGACAAAGGTGCCAAGAACACACATTGAGTAAAAGACAGTCTCTTCAATAAGTGATGTTGGGAAAACTGGCTATCCACATGCAAAAGAATGAAACTAGACCTCTACCGCTCAGCGTATAGAAAAATCAACTTGAAATGGATTAAAGACTTAAACGTAGAACCTGAAACTAGGAAACTAGTAGAAGAAAACATAGGGGAAATGCTTCACGACATTGTGCTAGGCAAGGATTTCTTACATAAGATCTCAAAAGCACAGGCAACAAAAGCAAAAATAGACAAATGGGACTACATCACACTAAAAAGCTTCCACAGAGCAAAGGAAACTATTAACAGAGTAAAGAGACAAGGTACAGAATGGGAGAAAATATTTACAAAACTGTACATCTAACAAGGGGTTAATATCCAGAATATATAAGGAACTCAAACGACTCACCTGCAAAAAACCAAATAACCTGATTTAAAAATGGGCAAAAAACTTGAATAGACATTTCTCAAAGAAGACATACAAGTGGCCAACAGGTATATGAAAAAATGTTCAACATCACTAATCACCAAGGATTGTGAATCAAAGCCACGATATCACCTCACATCTTTTAGAATGGCTGTTATCAAAAGGACAAAAGATAAGAAGTGTTGGTGAGGGTGTGGAGAAAAGGGAACCCTTGCCGACTGTTGGTGGGACTGTAAATTAGTGTGCCCACTACGTAAAACAGTATGATGATTCCTTGAAAAATTAAAAATAGAACTACCATATGATCTAGCAATCTCACTGCTGGGTATATATCCAAAGGAAAGGAAATCAGTACATCAAGGAGATGTCTGCCCTCCCATGTTCACTGCAGCACTATTCATAACAGCCAAGATATGGAATCGACCTAAGTGTCTATTGACAGATGAGTGGATAAAGAAATTGTGACATCTGTACACAATGGAATACTATTCAGCCATAAAAAAGAACGAAATCCTGTCATTTGCCACAACATGGATGGACCTGGAGGACATTATGGTAAGTGAAATAAGCCAGGCACAGAAAGACAAATACTGCATGACCATACTCATATGGGGAATCTAAAAAATAAAGTTGATATTCTAGAAGCAGAGAGCAGAAAAATGGTTACCAGAGACTGGGGAGGGGTTGGTCAGCCCTGAAGTTATCATTTGATACCAGGAGTAAGTTCTGTTGTCTGTTGCACAGTGGGGTGACGATGGTTAACAGTAAAATACTGTCTGTTACAAAATAGCCAGCAAAAGTTCTCCCCACAAGAGGGTAAGTGTGTGAGGTGATGGATACACTGTCTACCCTGACGGGACCATCACACAGTGCAGACGTGTATCGAGACATCAAACTGTGTCCCAGAAATATGGACAGTTATACTGTGTCAATTAAAAATAAATAATTTCTTAAGAAAATATTTTCCCTAAGACCACAAGATTTCTCACCAGCATCTTTGATTTAAAATTGAGGAATGGGACACGTGATGTTCTGCTGGAAGGAGCGTGGCTAAGTCCCAGCAGCTGTACAACGCAAAGTGTGTTATGTGGCTTCTCTGAGCTGTGCTTCTCTTGTTAGGAAGAAATGATTGTGAAGTGTGGCGGTGACTGGCACGGTGTCAAACATGCCAGTACGCACGCCTCCTGCCTACTCCTGTGGAACGCAGGGCTGTGGTGATGAGGGAGCTGGCGGTGGCCACGCTGTGTCTGGTGAAAACAGTAACTTGCGCTTACTGAGTGCTGTGTGCTGGCCACTGTTCTAAGTCTCTTTTACGTGTATTAACTAACTCATCTAATGCTCAAGCCCACAAGGTAGATTATTATTATTATTAAATTTTACACTCGAGGTAACTGAGGGAGGCATCCATTGGCACAAATCACACAGCTAGTTGGTGACAGAACCAGAGTTCTCGCTCAAGTGGTTTGATTCCAGAGCCCATGCTCTTTTTTTTCGTGGAATGTTAAAATGTAAAACCAATAAAGAACATAGTAGTTGCCTGAAATAACACACAATCCTTGTGGTGGAGAAAATCAGTGCCCACTAATTACACTAGGGTCCTGTGCTTTCTATCCATGTCTGGGGGACACGTGGACATGCCACAGGTGTCACCATAGGCGCTTAAGAGCAAGTGTATTGTTTCCATCTGTTTTCTCATCTGAACTTCTAGAAACAAAGGACTCTGAGATGATAGAATCGCAAGTTGGAAACAACCTCTGTACCTGAATTTCTTCTGAAGTGGAACTATGCAGGAGAGCCTCCCAGCATGCACTGAGCTGCGATGTGGGCAAGGATGAAGCTTTTGCTGTTTATTGAAAATAAGCAGCAGAGAAGAGACACAGGCAGGCACAGAGAAGGCCACGTGCAGACGGAGGCCGATATGTGGGATGATGTATGCAGAGTGATGCACATACAAGCCGAGGAATGCCAAGTGTCGCTGGCACCGCCAGAATCTAAGAGAGACCTGGAACAGAGTCTCCCCTAGAGCCTCCACTGGGAGCACGGCCCTGCTGATGCCCCGATCTTGGAGCTCTGGCTTGTGGCCCTTTGTTACTGCAGCCACAGGGCACGCGTGCACCGGCTGAGGCTCGCAGGGCTTGGCTGTCATGCTCTCTTGTCCCAAGCCATTTGGCTAAGTGCCAATTTTTTGCATGGGAACCTGTGTCATACTTGATAGAAGTCCGTGGGAAAGAGCATTCTGCTGACGCAAATTCGCAGTCTTTTGGGGAGCATGACACATTTTCCTAAGGTGCCAGCTGTCTCCATATGGAGTTTGGCCCAATCCAGACTTACTTAGCCTGTGGTTCAAGATGTACTTGCATGCCAATAAAACAAGGGTGCTCTGCTATTGGTCTTCTTGCCTGTTTTGGAAGCATGGACTCTGGTAGTTGGAGGGAACTTTGAAGCCATTTTTCTCTCCTCTTGGCAGCTTCCCTGGAAATGTGTCTTTTGGGGCTGCCAAATCTTAAAAGGGTGATGTTCAGAGCAGAGAAAGAGGAATCCGATGACATGAGATGAGGGGAGTCTTAGCACCAATGGATCGTTTGCAAGTCTCAGCCACGGAACTACCTCCCTGGCTCTTCCCGGCTCGAGTAGGGGCGGTGCCATGGAGCACAGTGTCCACACGCATGCGTGTTCAGAGGTAGCTGGGAGCTCGGGAATGCAGCATGTGGAGTGAGTGAGTGAGTGAAATGAAGTTTATTATTGGAAGTCTCATGCACTGCTCCTGGGAATGTAAAATGGTGCAGCTGCCATGGGAAACAGCATGGTTGTTTCTTGAAAAATTAAACATAGAGCTACCATATGATCCAGCAATTCCTCTTCTGGGTATATACCCAAAGGAATTAAAAGCAGGGTCTCGGAGAGGCATTTTTAGGCCCACGTTCACAGCGGCATCATTCACGATAGCTAAAACGTGAAAGCAACCCGAGTGTCCATGGAGGGAAGCATGGATAAACAAATGCGGTCTCTCCAGGCAATGGAACACGACTCAGCCTTGAACAGGAAGGAAATGCTGACACGGGCTACAGCACGGCCGACCCGTGAGGACGTCGTGCTCCGTGCAGTGAGCCAGTCACAAAAGGACAAATACCACAAGATTCCACTTCTGTGCGGGGCCGTATCTGAGAGGAGTCCAATCCCCAGAGACAGGCAGGGGAGTGGGGGGTGCCAGGGGCTGGGGAGGGGCACAGGGAGTCGGTGTTTCCTGGGGACAGAGTTTGGGTTGGGAAGATGAACAAGGTCTGTGGATGGACGGTGGGGATGGCTGCACAACACCGTGAATGTGCTGACCACCACCCGACTGTGCATCCAAATGTGGAAACGTGGCACATTTTATGTTATAATTATATTTTACCACAGTAAAAAAAATAGGGCGTGTGCGTGTGTGCCAGGGTTCTGGTGTTTGGGTGGGTGTGCTCGCGCTGAATCGTCACAATTCCTGAGGCCCCCGTCCCCGCCCCCGCCCTCGTGTGAAGACACTGGCCTGGACAGTCACCACGGCCCTTTTACGTGCAGATGGTGGCGGCTCCGGCGTGAGGACCCGGCCAGGCTGCCGCTCCCCACCGTGGCCTCTCCAGCTCTGGCGAAGTGGCGTGGACACCTCTGTTTTGTTCTGTATGAGGATTCGCCAGATAATAAATCACACATGTCACCCAGACCAGGATGTAGGAGCCTTTCATTTTTTTTATACACGGAAATTTTGATCTAGTCTTTAAATTAGGAAATTCAACTACAGACTTTAAATTATTATGCATCTGGTCTTCCTCGTGAAGATTTTTTTTTGTTCATCTTTATAACAAGCAGATAAAAATGTAAAACGTATTTATTAACTAAACACAGTTGCCCAAGCCATTTCGGAAAACATGATGCTTTATAAAGAGAGGCCCTCGGCCCGCCGACTGCCAGGAGCCAGAGCAGATCTGAGCTGACGCGGGTGCCCCTTTTCTGAGCCTCCCTCTGCCCCAGCACAAAGGCCACCTGGGGCCACACAGCCGACGGACATTTACATCAGGCAGCTTTGCACAGCAGCAGCGAGGGTTTGCTTTGTGATATAATCAGCCATTGTTTCTATTGTGTGTCTACAACAGAGAACGGGAAGGAGTGCGTGAGTGTAGCATTACACGGCTTAGATGCTTCAATTTAGACATTTTGAATTTTATTTCTCATTTAGGAACACAAAGACCCTCAACAAACCGAGTTGCCCTTTTTGTTGTTGTTGTTCTTTAAACAAGGACATCAGGGAGCAATTTACAAATGGGTAACATTCTCAATGTGCCCTTTAGAAAAAAGGGATGGCTTTGAGTTTATCTGTAGCTGGCATTTTAAAGTGGGATTTTCTTTTCTAACTCAAATTCTTTTGCCCGAGATTTGACTACTCCTGCTCGGGGGTGACATGGTGTTAATGTTAAGGGCTGGGACAGAGCACGTGTCCATTTGGCTTTGTGTGGATGCCCGTGGAGGTGAGACAAGCCCACCAGTGGGGCAGAGCAGGAGGGGCCAGTCCACATCTGCCCTGATCCTAACTCCCTCAACCACCTCCCTGCAAAACGTGACATCTGAGTCCAGAAGGTAATGGAACCTCATGGGCAAGGTGCCACCTGCCTTGCTGGTGTCACTGTGAGTGTCCATACTTGGAACCTGGGGCAGAGGGGAGGACTGGCCTTCCATTAGGAAGAGGTCTGTCCCTCTCAACTTCCTTAGTAGGGCAGCAAAAGCTGGGACCCTCTCTCTCCTCTCTGCCTACTCTGCATGTCCCCCATTTGGGGAAAACTGAGGCTTGCCCTGCTGGGTGCCCACACTGCCAGGACAGGCTCCCCTTGGGACCTGGTGCTCAGCCACAATGGGCTCAGGAGAAAGAGCCATGGGTGTGACGAGAGTGACAGCAATAAAATGCCATTGCTCCAAGGGGCTTTGCTTCTGTGTCCTGCCCTGATGGGTTAAACTTGTCATCTGGACAAGAAGAGAAGGATCAGAAGAGCGCTTTGATGGGTGGTACTTCCTGTCGCTCTTCCTGTGCTACCACAGACACTAAAGCAGTCTAGCAAGGACTTCTTGGCATTTGCAAAGCAAAAAATGAAGCGTGGTCAGAGGAGCCGAGGCGGACAGGGCCAGCTCCTCTTGGGTTTTGATGATCTCTCTTCCCGGCCCCTGGGACCTGGCACTGGGGTGATCTGTCTCTGCCGTACTAAGGCTGCTCCCAGGGTTCTGGGGTCCATCGGGTCAGACAGGGTGGGGGCAGGGACAGGACCTGAAGCTCGCACACAGCGCTTCATGCTCTTGAAGTTGGGGGTGTGGACAAAGGAAGCCACCAGCCAGAATTAAGCACTTGGAATTGGAATTGAAAGCAAAGGAAGCTGAAAACAAAACTTCCCCTTCCACGTACTGGAGAGGATCATTCTCATCAATACTTTGGTATTTTCCTTTTAAATAAAAAATTCCATTGAAAGGTTTTTCTCCTCTATAGGCAGGGCTCACAAAGTGCAAATGCTCCGACTGTAACGGGAGGCCCGAAGGGTAAGGGTGGGGTTCTGAGGGGCAGGCAGGGCAATTTGGGACAAAAATATATTAATCAAGAAGATATTCTTGCAGTCTAGTTCCCTGAAAAAAAACTTGCTACGTTTAATAATGAAATTTCAAATGAAAACGCCTAGTCAGAGGAATGGAAATATCATGCCAATAATAGTTCCCTATTCTGTAAATATGCATCTTGCCGTGTATATATGCATATGCATTCACACATACATACATACATACATACGCACACACGCACACATGCGCGCTGCAGACGTGTCTAGTTTACTCTGGGGATGGTTGGCTTTGCGGTTGCAGGTACGTTTGCAGGCGGCTCCCTCGGGTGGCCTGTCTGGGCAGTGGCATCCTTCATGGCCCCACAGAGAGCTCGACTTTTTTTATATGAATATGTTGATCTGATTGCTCCCTCATGGGTGCAACAAAGCTCCCAGGAAACCCAAGGCGGCCCCCCCAATCCCCACCCCCACACAGCCCCGTGGCAAACACATGGTAGAATTGGAGTGTTCCTTAAAAAAGAAGCGATAGAAAAAGGGTGGGGAACACAGCTCTTCTCACTGTCCACTTTCTCCTTCTTCCCCTTCGGATGAAGAACTTCCCTCTCCTCCTCCTTTTCTTCCTCTGCCCCCACCCTCGTCCCCGATGCAAAGCCTGTGGCAGGCTGCACGCTTATTGAATGGGTTTGGCTTCTTGCAAATTCCCCGCAAGACAAGTCTTCAGCCACCATAGTTGTCCCCCTCATTTGCAGGTGTGTGGGTCCCTCTGTGTGTGTGTGTGAGACTGCATGTGAGCCCGAGTGTGCGTGTGTGCGTGTGCCGAGATGAGTTCTGGTTAGAGGGACGTCTCCATGCTGTGGAGTGGGCTCCCAGGACTGGAAGAGAATGCTGAAGAGGTAGCTGACTTGGTGACATGCGTGGTCAGGTAGATGCCACTGTCTATGGCATTGTTGTTCTGGTTGGGGGATGGGGTCGGGGGGGCCCGCAGGCGTTCCTCGTTCTCATCCACATCCGTGTCATCGATGAGCGGGATGTTGTGGGTGTAGTCATTGATCAGAAACTCGGGCGTTGCCATGAAGTTATGAATGGAGGTCTTGGACTCCGGTTTCTCCAGGCCTTCATAGAGCGAGCTACGGAATGCTTTCACCACCCGGATCTGGAGCAGGAGGTGGAGTGACAGGGGCCCGAGGTGGGAGCAGGAAGGGAAGAGGAGAAAGGAAGGAAGGAGATGGTCAATGGCTGGCTGGCACAATGGATCCACCCACATCAATGGCCAGGGGTCTTGCATGATAAATGTCCACCCAGCGGAGGGTGGCTACGGAATGGGGTGCCTCTGCCTGGCTGTGGGAAAGGTTTTCAGGTCTGGGCCTTGGTCTTGTCAACTGATCCACATGCAGGACAAATGACAGTGGCTTTCTCTAGGCTGATTTGGGCAGCTATTCCGGAACTCAAGAGCAATGCACTACCTCCCTATTCCCTGCCCTGGGGGAAGGACTGACTTAGGTGGCCCCTGGCGTCTCTCTGCCCAATCTCAATTCCAATTTGGTAGAAAAGAAAGACGATTTGAGGAGAGAATGCTGGAGAGTGGGCTCTCTCCTCTGTCTTACCAGAAAGTCGAAAGTACCTTCTGGGAAGAGCAAGTTCCAGCCTGTGGGCATTGCTGGCCTTTCTTGAGGGGGTCTTCCCCAGGGACTGCGACCCACTCCCCAGCTCACTGGCTGCTCCCTCCTCTGTCCCTGGTGCCCCAGGCCCCTCCACAGAGCTCCAGGCCCGAGAGCCTGCCAGTCCCCCACCTGGGGGCATCCCTGACTGAAAATGGCTGCTTTTAATTTGCACCCACCAAGCCTGTCCCTGCTCAGATGCCCTCGTGGTCTCCTTACAGCCTCTGTGCCCCTACCTGTGTCCTTTGCCACCCCACAGCTAGATGCATCTGATTGGGCCTGATTGGGTGGTCCCTGCTGCCAGTAGCCCTTTGCGATCTGATGCTACCTGCTCCTCTGGCTTCGTCCTCAGGGAATTTGCTGAATTCTCCCTCCTCTGGCTCTTCTATATGTTGCTCCCTGGCTGTCTCCACTCCCCACCATGCCGCAGACTCCCCCGCCACTGCAGCCCCCTGCCCCCAGCTGGGCTCAGGGCCCCCTCTGAAGCCCCCTGCACCTCCTGCAAGGCCTGCTCAAAGAATCAACTCCTCCTTCCCTTGGCTTCTCCACCTGTATTCACACACGGACTCAGGTCTCGTGGGTTCACACAGCATGGAGCTGCTGCCTCTTTGTGCTCCCTCCCTGGCCCTGCAGCCTGGGCTGCTTCTAGGAGGCTTGCGTGACCCAGTGTTGGCACAGCTGCCAATGCCAGCTGACCCTGTACTGTCAAGGCAAAGCCAGCCCAATGGCCCTTCCTGTAGGGGACAGTGGAAAGAGTGCTGGCTGCCAGGGGGGACACTGGAGTCTGCCCCACACCAGCCAGTTCTCCCTGTGTGAGTGGGTGGACACGTTATGAGTTCTAAAGTCATTTCAAGGTCTAAGGTTCTGGGATGTGGTTTGTTGGCAAACTGTGGCCTGAAGGCTAACTCTGGCCCTCTGCCTGTTTCCGTAAATAAAGTTTTATTGGCACACAACCATGCCCACTTATCTACATATTGTCTATGGCTGCTTTCACACTCTAAGGGCAGAGTTGTGTAGCTGCAACAGAGACCTGGCCCGAACAGTGAAACGTATTTACTCTCTGGCCCTTCAAAGGAAAAGTCTGCCACCCCCTAGTTAGACAGTGAGTCCCTTTCAGCCCGCCAGAGTTGGGCCTTGGGGCCAACGGCTCAGCTGGGCAAGCACAGTGCTCCTAAGTCATTTTGAATGAGGCAACCCAGAGTCTTTCGCGTGCAAAACAGTACGCCAAAAAGTTCCCTTAACTTGGAATTTTGAGTGCCATATCTGAAATGCAGTTAGGATTTCCTCTGGACCTGGGGAAGCCACAGCTGCCAGATCACAGGTGGTCAGCCATTCTCCCCACGCTGGTTTCTGAGACGGGGAACACAGAAATTGAGAATCGTTTGATATTTTTAATGAAAGGAAACAGAACGCACTTTTTGTAGCCAACACCAATGTTGCCCCATTATTTAGGCCTTTTTTGGTGTGGGATTGTGGTGTGGAAGCCGCCCGGGAGATCACCTACACCAGCTGTTGGCTGCACCCATCAAGTCACAGAAAAGACAGACAGCTGCATGCCCTTGACCCTGGGGATGTGTGTGGTAAGTTTGCACCGAGACTTTGGCCACACTCTTCTCCTTGATGAGCAGGTGGCCTCATTCAGACCTGGGGCACGTGATCAGGCCAGGCCCCTGCTCTCACCTACGTACAGGTCTCACTGCACCTGGCTAAACCCCAAAGTCCAAGGCCACATGGCCAACTCTCCTCTGCAGGCCCCCCCGCTTCTGCTGCTACCACTGCTCTGGCCCCAAGGCTCCTCCAGTGTGCTCCTCCTGTGTCATCTGCCTGGCACAGAGTGGGCCTTGGCCAACACTTGGGGAAGGCATGAGTGAGTGCGTGGTGGCGGGACGGGAAGACCCTTCCGACACCCTGCTGTCAGGGTGCTAAGCCTGGCCTACGCCACTGTGAGTCGGCTTCTCTCCAGCTTCTGTTTTCCTCGCATTCTGACCTCGCGCTGTTAGAAAACGTGTTGGTCTCGGTCTTATGATGGGGTGTCTTCAGCCCACCCCAACGCTGAGGGCCCCGGTCAATTTCTGGGAAATTGGTTCCATGGAAACCAGCAAGCATTTCTAAGACAGGCCCGTCCTGGAGGGCTGAGCTCCTACACGGGTGCTCGAGGGTGTCCCCATGGCCCTGGGCTCCATCCTGCCACCAGCCAGAGTTTAGCGTGTTCCAGAGAAAGCACAACCAAGCCTAAGCAGAGCCCGCACCTGTCCCACTGCCCGTGCACTGGCCTCTTCTCCTCGGGCCCCTGCACGACCTCCTGCTTTGCACCCAGCCTGGGGCTCCCTTGCCACCCTCAAGATGTCAGACACCGTAGAGACCATGTGCACCCTGTCCACCTTTGTGTCTGCAGCCAGGGCCCACCTCTGCCTGGCCTGTCAGACTGCTGCACCTGCTGCTGTCTCCTGGGCACCGCCCACAGGCGGCTTAAGTGACCTCTCCGATTTCAGGAGGCCTGAGGAGGACTCTCAGTGTGGCCCTGGCCCAACTCTGCTGCTCACCGGCCTTCTTATCCTAGTACAGGGCTCCGGCCACACCTCAGGACACCTCGATCCCCTGACCCTATGTGCCATACGTCACTGTGTCCCGTGGGCCCAAATCCGGGCCTCTCCCCACCTTCACTGCTGCTGCCATGTCCCACCTCAGGTCCTGGAGGCCCCTGGGGACCCACAGCCCCCTCAGACAGAGACCTTGTCTGCCTGGTCCCCCGATCCTTCCTCGCACCTGACGGCAGGGCTGATGCCCCTTCCCCAGATGGAGTTTCCAAGCTCGCTCTGGCTGCTGAGTCCCTGTTGCTCCTCTACCTGCTCCAAACATTCTAGTAGCCGATGAAACTGGCCTGGGTCCTGACTGCATGCAAATTCATCAAACTGTACCCCTGAAAGCCATCATACTGAAGGACAACATAAAAAGCAAAGAGATAAAGGCACGCTCCAGGAAAGATGCCCCCGAGGGTTATGGAGGAGGCATCTGGGGAGACGGAGGGGGCCAGTCTGTGCCGGGGGACTCTTGAGTGGCTTCTTATCTCATCTGAGTGTCCCACCTCCTAGTAGCCTCCTGCCATCTCCCTCTGCCACACTTCTGTGCTCCCTGTCATGGCTCTGCTCCAGCCACTTTGCAGGCCCCCCTTCTACTGGCCCCCAACATGCGAGGCCCCCTCAGTCCATGCCACCTGTCGGCTAAGGCGTCTCTCGTCTTGAGCTGCAGACTCGGGTGGCTAAGCTGTGTGCCAAACTCCACAGGCCCCAGCCTCTGCCACTGCCTTCAGATGCCATCCAGGACCTGCCACTCCACCCCCACCCCCACAGCCCGATCTTAGCTCTTAGCATGTCACAGCCTCCACCAATGCCAGCCCCCTGCTAGCCGTGTGCCCTCAGAGGGGCCCTGCAGTCCTCTTGTATCCTTGCAGCCTCGACACATTCCCGCTCAGGACCCCCCAGCACCCCGCAGCCGTTTCTGCTTCGTCTTCTCCCTTCAAATGTCCCACGCATCCTAGAATTCCCTCCTCTGTCTCCTTTGAGTGGCCCACAAGCCCCCTGGGATGGTGGCCTGTCTGTTTTGCTGATGGCCCCAGTGCTCAGGACGGTGTGGCACCCAGCAGGGACTCGGTGGTCACAAGGCCTGCTGCCTGTCTCCTGCGATGCTTTGCCCTTCCCTGAGGCTCTCCCCAACTTTGCCCTAACCAGCAAGCAGGAGCCCCACTGGGGACATGACGTCTGCCTGGCCCATCCCTCCCCCAGCCCGAGCCCTGCTCCCCAGCTTGTGTCCCCTCTGAGGCTGTGGCCATCTGCACTTAGCTCTCTTCTCTGTTCCTTATGTGCTGCCCGGGGAGATGCACTGGGCACTGTGGCCTTGGCCCAGGCTCCTGACCTGCACAGATGAGCAGTTCTGAGCCTCACGCAGGGCGGGTGACGCTGCAGACCGACAGGGCCCATCCCCGGCCATGTGGAGCCGAAGCAGAGGGTGTGGTGCGCGGCTGTGCACGTGCATGCTAGTGCCCTGCGCAGGCCTCCGGGCGCTGCAGCTGGCAGTGCGGGCAGGGACGCAGGGGCGGAGAGGGCTGCGGAAGCAGGGAGACAAGCGAGGGGCTGGGCAGCAGCACCCCGCCGAAAAGGAATGGAAAAGGGAAGGAAAAGAAGAGAAAAGTAAAAGCAAACGCTTCTGAACCACGATGACAATAGTAAGAACAGAAAGTGCCTGACACCGTCTCGCCCCTTCCAGCTCCCCAGCAGAAACAAGCCCTGGCTGCTGCTGCTATGCCGTGAGACCTTCTGGCCAGCTCCTTCGCTGCCTTCCCACCACTCCGCACCAACCACTAGTCTAGAGCTTTCCTCGGGAGGCAGGGGCCTGTCAGCTTCCCGGCATCTGGGCGTTGTTGGACTTAGAGCAAATTATGAACACAGCAGCCAGAGAGACCATGGGAACTGCTTGCCAGGAACTGTAGGGTTTCTAAGCCTAAAACACTCCCTGTAAGGTGTGGGGGTGAATCACAATGTGAAAGCCACATAAGAAGGTGTCGCAAGAGCCTGTGGTGACATGATATGTCAATCCGCTCAGGCAATGAGAAGCCAAGCACGGAAAGCCTGAACACTGAGGAAGAGATGGCTTCAGCCTCGCTTCTCTGTGTGCAAGGCCCCTTTCCTCCCCTCAGGGACGTCACATGCTCGAATTAGGAAAAACAAAATACAAACTCCAGAGTTGGCTCTTTCACCAAGGGATCGAACAACAAAGCAGAAACTACAGACACAGCTTTGTGTACGTTGGCAAGCTGTAACTGCAAACGCCCAGCTGTGTGCACACTCAAGTGCCTGGACCGTGCGAGCCTAGACGCGTGCTCCCAGCAGCAGCACCCAAGCAGCTCTCCCGACCTGGGCACGGCAAGTCTCAGGCCTTTCAGGTGGTCACACAGAAGAGCACATAGGAGGAAGCCCCCCAAGCCCTTGCCCTGGCTCTCAGTCTGGCACTCGAAGTGTCTATGGGGGAGAGACTCAGATCAGGGGTTCCAGGGGCTTCCTGGGGCTGCGTTCTGGTATGTGCTTTAGGGACTGCCTGGATGTCGTTCCCCTGTAGTAGAGCCCGTGGTTCCAGGATGGCTTGCGCAGGGCAGGGCTCTCAGTGCAGGGGCTGGTGCTGTTTCCAGTGCCGAGGCAGTGTGTGCACTGTTAACTATCTGAGGCAAATGCCAATACACTATTTCCAGAAACCCAAGTAGGGAGATTTGGCTTAAAGCAAATAAACTTCCTGAGAGTGGAGCAAACTCCAGAGAACAAGACTTCTTTCACTTTGCCAAGCTCCTTCCACCATGGGGCTGTGCGTGTGTGGTGAACACACCTCCCTGGGCTCCGGAAAGGTGTGTCGAAGCCATCAAGGCTCACTCTGCCAGTTTGACCCCTTCAGATGCGAGGTTTTCATGTTGCAAAAACCAATTGAAATAAAGCAACTGCTGGGACCTGTTTCCGGCATGGTTAATCAGAACTAAATGGCCCCGAGGGACCCCCTCTAGCCTCACTGGACCAAACTCGTGGCCAGTCCCCTGCCCCTACCCCTTTGCTGGGTGGGTCAGGGGCCATCTTGCGAATTACTGCGACTGAACATCTGAGTGCGGAGGTGCAGCATCACTGCAGGGAGGACAGGCCGCGCTGGGCAGGAGGCTGGAATGGTGGGGAACAGACCTTGGGCACATGGCTAGAGAAGGGCTGGGGTATGTCTGTGTGTCCCAGGGGAAAACAGACACAAAAGCACTTTCAAGAGGCTTCAGTAGGGTTTTCCAAATGATCACGCACCCTTCTGTTCCTACCCGGCAGCAGACACGTCCAGCTGTGAGAGCGCCGCTGAGCTTGCTGCAGTGTCAGCGCGCGTGCGCTTGTGTGGGAAGGGGGTGCTGACATGCTGACAGGGAAAAGGATTCTGCACCCCTAGTCTCCAAAAAGCTTGAAGTGGTTGTTAAAGAAGGCTCTTCCCTGAGCCACCCGGATGGGCTGGCCACAAGGCCGTGGCCCAGGTCACATGAAATGACGTGGCAGCTATGAAGGGGAAGGCACTACACCCTGGGCTGGAAGGATGGTAAACAAAACGGCCGTGAAGGGGCAACCACCAGGCTGGGCAGGGGAGGAGAAATGGCTCTGAGCTGCAAGTTGGGAGGTCACAGCCGGCGCAGTCCAACAGTGGGGGCGGAGGAGGAAGTGGGGTCAATGTTGGGACTTCTGAGTTCAGAAGCAGCAAAGGCGAGTGTGCGCATGCGGTGGCATGGAAGGCTGGGTAGGACAGGGAGGCCTCGAATTAGGGAACACTGAGCCCCAAGGGTCCTAGTCAACCTGGGCTCGGAGGACATTCTTGGCTGTTTCCTGCATCAACCCTGATGTTGTCACCTATCAACACCCGGAGAGCCTGAGGTCCTTAGTGGGAATGACTTCGAATAGGAGGCCCCTCCAGTGTGGTGACAGCTGCAGGTTCGGATCCCTGAAAGGCCCCCTGACTCCTGGTGGCTGAAAGGCAGAGTGGCTGGGAGCAGGCGAAGAGGATGGAAAATTCCGCATGTACAAAACCGCGGGCTTTCCTTAGGAAACCTCATGACGTAAAGAACTTTCCAGCCTAGTTGGGGCAGCCTGTGACCACAGCACCTCGCACAGTGCTGCCTCTTGTCTAGGGCAGCTCCATCATGGCCTTTACCCTGCCTTCTTTCGGAGCAGTTCCCGTCCACCAGAAAGTTCCAGGGAGAGGGTGAGGACTAACACTGCCAGGCCTGGCTGCCTATGGTGGGGGTTGGGTTCTGAGTTCTAAACCAATCTGCTGCACAGTGATGAAGGCAGGAAGCAGTTTTGGTAGGTGGCTTCTGGAAGCAGGCATACCACCTTTGGCGTTGCCAGGGTACCCAACCAGCATCTTCCTCCACAGCAGAGTCTTTCTGAGGTGCTGCTGCTCAACCAGGGAGCCTTTCTGTCAGTCCTGTGCCTCCTGCTGGCAGCACATACTGTGCAAGGGACAGCTGCCCTCCCCTTGGCCAGCCACTACTTGGGTCCCCCGTGGAATGGCTTGCAAACAGCAGGAGGGTGGTGTCTCTCCCACTGTACTTACCGGGCACTGCTGGGCTCCGGAGATGGGGAGGAGGGGGACAGATGGCCGTGGAAGGAAGGAAGCAAGGAAGGAAGGAAGTCCTAGGAGTGGAGGAAGACAGAAGAGAATGGCCGCCCCCAGGGAGGGAGTGGGAGGGATCCCAAGGCAGTGAAGAGACGCAGGCCTCATGGGAGCGAGGCAGGGCTGGCCCTGGGTGGGGACAAGGCCAGAGCTGTGCAGAAGGCTTGAGGGATGTTTGGAGCAGGGCTGTGTTGGCTGCTTTCCCCTTAACTCAACAAACGGGCAGATGGACAGACAGACGGACAGGAAGCACAGAGAGAGATAGCAAAGAAACACACGGAGGAAGTCAAAGGGGAGGAAAGGGTGCGGGCAGATCCGTGTGTGTCCCTCGGGCATACCCGTGCCTGCTCTTGCCCCTCCGCTCCAAGGAAGGAAGGTGCTGCTGCCCACCTGGGCCCTGCCAGCCTCTCTGGGGGGAAGGGTGGCGGCAAGGCCAGTCTGGGCCCCAGTCTGTGTGCTTGCCAGCCCGATGGCAACCGTGTCAGCCAATATTTGTGAGCTGGGTGGGTGGCCCAGTGAGTGTGGGAGCAAGCTGGAGGTGTGTGTGGCCTGTGGTTTGGGGAAGGGGTGAGTGTGTGTGCACGTGTTCCCGAGGGGGGACAAGGCTGCCCAGCAGGGATGGGGCAGATCTCGTCCCTTCCTTAAAGGGCAGAGTGGCCTGAAACGACAGCTTAAGCAAGAGGAGGGGCACCCCACACCAGGGACCTCTTACCAGTTCCTGAAAAAAAAAAAAAAAGCCAATAAACCAAAATGGAAAAAGAAAGAAATCAAGCGGGAAGAGTGTGCGATGGAGAAGGCGCTGGCTCTCTCGGAGGGAGAGCTGCGGGGGCTAGAAGGGAAGGAGAGGCAGCATGGACCATCCCCGCAAAGGCTCTGCACTCGTACTTGAAGCTTGACTGTTTGGTTTTTAAAATCTCTTGAGTTTGTTAGCAAGAGCAGGCCTCCCTGTGTGGGAGTGGGGCCCACACAGCCTCCTACGTTCTCTCCCGTTGGAGGAACCGTGGGGTGGCAGGTTCAGCAGTCTAGTGGCCTTCCCTTGTCTCCGTAAGAAGATGTGAGCAACTGTGGATGTCTCTACCTCCTCGGGATGCTCCCTGCGTTCTCTCTATAATGTGACCAGCATGGTGGGAACTTTTCATTGAACCACATCGAAGGGAAAGGATTTCTCCCGGCTTCTCAGAGGAAGAAGGAGAGAGAGTGCAGACCAGATCGGGCTAAGACCTTCCAGTCCTGAGGCCTGTTTGGAAAGAGCGAAGGTGCTTCGGGAACCAGTGGCAATGGGGCGTGAGCAGCCTCTGAGCTCCAGTTCCCAGGACGTCTCTAACATCCAGTGGCTCGGGACAAGGGCCTATGGGGCAGGCACCACCTGTGCAGGAGCAATTCGCCAGCACCAAGCCCACATGGGGACAGGTGACAACAGCATCCTTTGGAAACCGCCTCAAGGAAATTGCTGGAAGCTGCCACTTTAGTCCCTGAGTAGGTGGGCTGGATTCTTCCACTGCAAATGATGCTGGCAGAGCACGTGCCTCCCCCAGTCCCGGGAGGGCGGCCTGCACCACAGAACGCCGAGCAAGGCCCCAGCCCGACACCACATGCCACCAGGAGCGGCCGAAGTTCATGAAGAACCATCAGCAAAGGCAGACAAGTTCAAGAAAAGAAAACCAATGGCAGAAGGAGCACTAAACGCAAAGCAAAAATCCAAACAAAGCAAAGAACGGGAGGTCCGGAAGTGCCATGGGCCAGCACGTTTCATAAGAGAGTATGGCTTTGGAGCGAACACCGTCTGGGCGGGAAGGACTGGACAGGGCGGTGAAGAGAGGGCGGTGAAGAGAGAGCGGAAAAGCCACGGTGAGCGGAAATGCGAGACTGGAAAAGAGAGAAGGCAGAGGTGGGGAGGCCTTTTCTTCCCCAGAGATGCCGTTTATGAGAGGAGAGGGCAGTCAAGACTCACTCCCAGCAGCGCCGGCGGGATTGGCGGCGGAGAGAAGCGCGTGAGTGGGGGTAGAAAGATTGGTTACGTCATGGAGCTGGCTGAGGACTGACGACCGCCGGCGCACAGCACCCTGAAATGAACCGCTTCTCTTGAAGGTACTCACTACCTCCATCTGTGGGAGAGAAAATGAGATAAAGTTCGGCTTGCACTGTTGTCCGGGCTACTGCTCGGGGAAGGGCTGGGTGAGGACAGGGCCACGCTGGGCACATATCGTGACAGCAAAGCCTCAGGTGGGCGCGCCCCGCTCGCTGGGAGCTGGCGTGAGTTTGACGGGGCCCTGACCGAGGCCGGCCTGTGTCATCCGCCAAGAGAGGGTTTGCTGAGCAAATGATTAGTGGGCACAAGACTGGGGGGTGTTACACATCAGGGGCACACTGCAAACATTTCCGAGTCATTTGCATTCACAATATGCTCATGACAAGCCACTCATCAGGAAGTACCTGTATCTGGCCATACTTTGTTATTCTACTTCGTAGTTCTCAACCTTTCTTTCCGCCCCAACACACCTGAGGGATATGACATATTCCCATTAGAAACAAGGCTCCCCGTGGCATGGGGCACAGGGGCCCTTCCCTGGGCCAGTTAGGAATCGCTGTCCTTGTTCACTCTAGGTGAGGTGGCCCGCCTTGCTCTGCGGGAAAGGGTGCCATCACTGTGGCTTCTGCAGCTCGTCCAACTCAGTGGATGGGGATGCCCCTTTGGGCCTCAGCAGAAGAATGGACTTAGAAGGCACTTCCCACAGACCCACAGGCAGAGAGGTAGGGAAGGACTGGGGGCCCAAGGTGGCCTCTGCTGCGTCCTCACTCTTTAAGCTTCCTAGAAGTTGAAAGGGAAATGGGTCTGCAGAAACTGCGACCCACGGAGGAGCCTTGTGGATGAACTTGGCTCCCTTGGCCCAGTGTCTTTGGGTTTCCCGCCCCCGCCCTTGACCGCCATGGGACCTCACCGGATGAAGTGAGCAGCAAAGCAGGGCAGGGCTACGTGGCAGCCACCAGTTTCAGCCGGGTGTCTGACACGGGCCAGGGCTTCTTGAAAGAAGGCAGCTCGAGTGTTCAGACTTCCCCACACCAACCGAATGAGGACGTGCACTACTGCAGTCCTTGGACGCACTGCCCAACCCCCTTCCGCCTGGCACATCCTGCTCACTCGCGACAAGGGGAACCTCACGGCCACCAACTGCGAGTGAGGAACGCATACTGAGCGTGCACGGTGGCTTAGCCCCGTGCCGAGGGTGTCAGCGCATGGAAGGAGGATGATTGATGCTATGGCGTCGCGGTCTCTTGGGGGGGTTCTCCTGTCTAGATTTAGATGTTCCTAAGGCAATGGAGACAGGTCTCCTCAAGAGAGGACTCTTACTGCAGCAAAAGGGATGAGGGACGGGAAAGATGCTTTCCCGCCTCGGATTCACATTGGCCTCACCTGGCTGTGGTCGGTGTCCCAGTGGGATAGCCGTGTCAGTGGAAACACTGCAATTGCCACCTCCCCCACCCCCCCAGAAGCCCACACACTGGGCCAGGAACAAGGCCCAGTCGCCGATGAAGCTCATCATTGGCTTGTCATGGAAGGCAAAAAACAGACCGAGTCATGAGCACTTCTAAAAGCTGCTACTGGGTTTGAAGGACTCTCTTTTGTTCTGGAATGAAACCCTGTCCATCTGGTGTGCTGCTACGTTAGTATGGAACAGTGGTGAGAGCAGGTAGCAGGTTACAAAATGCCTCCAAAATGTGGGGAGCAGCTTTGTGGGTCACAATGTCCAGCAGTCTGGGGCCAGCTGCCTAGAAAATGTTTCCTTGGCTTGGGGCACACACACAACCTGAGGAGTCTCTCCCTGGCTTTAGTCATGTTTTTCAAGCAGGTATTTTGAATCAAAGAGAGCAGGCACTCTTAAAAAGTTGAGCTAAAATAACTGGTTCAGAATTCTTGAGAAGCACAGTGACTTCAACGTGATAAAGTCAAACTGAAAAGCCATAGGGCTCAAGATCCCGCGGAAGAATCAGTGTGGCTTTCTTGAGGGAAGAGGAGTGTGCTCTGGGACAAGACACAGCAGACTGGGGCCCTGGCCAGCGCTTGCTCTCATTGTGTGACACTGGGCACATCGCTTCTCTCTGGGCCCCATTTCCTCATATGTAAAGCAGGGACCTGACCAGCCAGCGTCTACGTGGGCACTGACAATTGGAACCGCCTGGAACTCCAAGACTCCAACTGATGGGACCCACTTCTACCAGCACACAGAAGACACGAGACAACATAGGTGTGGCCTCAGATCAGGACAGGACTGCTGTCTCAGCTGATAGAAGAGCCAACGCAGCCTTAGGCTGCATTGATAGAAGTGAAATGGTCTACCGGGAGCAAGGTCCTGCTGTGTCCCACCCCCAGCTTGGGCAGCTCTGGGCTCTGCAGCAGAACAGGGGTGTGAGGGATGAAAGCCCATCTGGGGGGCAGCTGGGGGCTCACAGGCGCAGTCTTGTAGATGGCACAGTTGAGCAGTCAGGAGGGCACTGGAGGGGGACGTGTTTTAAACTGAGCACATAAATACATATTGCAGGTAACGAGAAGAAACTACCTGGCCTGTCCCAGCCACTGTGCTTGAGGCATCAGCACCCCACCTTGGGAGAGGAGACACAGGCCGTCTGGCTACAAAGGCTGCTCCCTTCTTCTCCTGGGCACTCTCTGAGTTCCGGCCCAGCCAGGGCTAAGGCAACACTGCTCAGAGTTCAGATCTAAGGTATCTTTCCCTGGCCATGCCAGGTTAGGTGCTCAGGATGCCAACCCCTCTGGATCTCAGCTGGAGAAGCCCTCGGACCCCTGGGGAGCTCCTTCAACATGGAATTCTTTGGTCCCACCTCACCTAGCCCTGCAGGATCCTGGTCTCTGGGGGTGGACCTGAGGACTCTGCAGCTCTGGAAAGTTCCCCGGGGCATTCTGATATGGCCAGACTCCAGTGCTCCTGGGTTGGGAGCACGGATGGCCCATGGTGGCAGGAGAGAGTGGAGTTTGAGAAGGCTTTGCAAGGCTGGCGGCCTTTGAGCAGGCTTTTGCAGTGTCAGGAGGGGGCCCCAAGGGGAAACAGTGGGAGCTGGGGAGGCCTGGGGCCCAGGCAGTGGCCAGCACGGAGGTATAGCAGTGTGGGCAAGCAGGGGGCACATGTGCAAAGGCAGCCAGGATTGCAGGGCTATGGGAGGAGTGGGCAACGCCAGGAGGCAGGGGCTTGCGGGCCACGCTCAGGAGTCTGGGCTTCATCCTTAGGACAGTGGAGGGAGGCTATAGGGGCCCCAGTGTGGAGGGTGGCATGGAGGGGCCGAGCAGGTGGGAGGCTGGGCCCTGGAAGGAGAGGAGGGAGGCCCCAAGGCTGGGCCTGTTGAGACCACTGGGAGGGAACGCAGGACCCAGGGCACTGAGAACAGCCTTGGGCAAGTTGCGTGGGAGATTCTTTGGGACAAGCCGATGGCGATGTGTGACAGGTTGGAGACAGACACGAAGGAGGGGTGTGGCCTCAGGTCCTACCCCAGGGAGTTGCCTACACAGACTGCCAAGGGGGGCCCAGCTGGGTGGTCCCACCTTAGCTGGTGCTGGTGGCCTACGCAGGCTTGGGCTGCACAAGTGCGTGCATGGTGGTGTCCTTTATTCTGGCAGGACCCCAGGGAGAAGTGGGACTGGGGGTCCTGGACAGAGCATGGAGGGGCAGGGAGTGACGAGTGTCTCTGAGAGGAGGTGGCCCAGGCCTTGCAGGAGGAGGTGGTGTGCGGAGGTCACCAGGGGAGGGGCTGCAGTGGGAGAGGGGCTGGGGCACAGGTGGGGCCCCCACAGGCTCTTCCTCCTGACCAGGAGTTTTAGCATGTAAAGGCTGCAGCAGGGTAGAGCAAGGGTGCCAGGCAGCAAGGACAAGGAGCAGAGACACAGAAGGGAGGGTGGCGGCAGACAGGAACGGTGGCGGGACAGTCCAGCCCCAGGAACTGGAAGGAGGCCTTGCAGACCCTAATGAGAACCATTTCTGGGGAGGGGTGGGCAGAGGCCAGGCCGTAGGGGGATCACGAGGGAGTTGGAGGGAAGGATGTGGGGAGACAGCAAGTCTGGAACATTCCGGCAAGAAGGTTGGCAGGGAAGAGATGGGGCCAGAGAGCAGGGGGAGTTCTGGCACATGGGCTCTTGCGAAGCCTTCACCAGTGCCTGCTGCTGGGCAGTACATGTGGCCTCGGACTTTACAGAGGGCTGTCACTGACGGCCTTGGTCTTGAGCAGCTCCAGTGTTTAGAGATTTGGATGAACAGAAAGGACCAACTCGGTGGCCAGAGTCCACATCCCAAATGAAGTCCTTCCATAGTATTTACAGTATAATCCAGCCAACAGCGAGCTCGCCAAAGGCTACTGGCCTTGAGCATCTCTTCCCAAGAACGTCACTTGCCTGTGACCTGGGGCAGTTCCCAGCAAGTAAAGCGAGGCCTGGCAGTTCTGTGGACAGTGCTGCTCCGTGTCCCTGAGAGACAGCCACTAGTCATTGGCCTTCAGTTGGGACCTGCACCAGCTACGGGGGGGCACCTGGGTTCTGAGGGAGGTGTCAGGGACAGGCACCGGCGGGCACACCTGGGAATGGCAGAGGGTGGACTAGCAAGTGCTTTTGTGACCCTGGCCCAAGAGCAAAGGGTGCACGCGGGCTCAGCCTGCCGGTTCTGTGCTTCATGCTTGCTCGCAGCGGCGCGGCGGCTTACCTGCGTCTGAATCCTGTTGAGGCCCCGGAACCAGAGGATCTGGCCCCGGCGGAGCTCGCGCTCGGCGTGGTCAATCTCTTCCTCCCCCTCGGCCAGCTCCTCGTCGGTCATCTCGTCCTTCCCGGGCCCGTGCCCCGCTTCCTTCAGGCATTTGAGCTGGCTGGTGGGGATGGTGGCGATGACCTGGGGGAGCCACAGCCGAGGGACAGCAAGCAGAGGTGGCTGTGAGAGCAGGCCTGGGGCCGGGAAGGGACCCAGACTCCCAACTCCTTCCGTCATGGGCTGAGGCCGGCGTCCATACCCACCCTCAGGCATCGCAGACGCAGGCATGGGACACCCAACCCTGACCCCCGTGGCTAGGTTTGCCCGGTGCCATGTTCTGCCTCCTTCCTCTGAAGGGGTTGTTTTTCATGTCTAGCAAAGAAGCAAAGCAAGAGCAGCCCCGGGGACTTGGCCTCAGGATTGAGCAGCGTTTCCCAGGAGTGTGTGCCGAGGCCCCCCGGCTCCTGGGAGGGGGTCACCAAGCCCCTAGGACGTGCTGCCTGAGGGGAGCGTTGTTTACTGGAGGGCTTTGGGCTGTGACCCACAGTCTATGTGAACATCGTGATTTATGGTGGGGGTCTTGGGCCCTGGGGTGTTGACTCAACCTTCGGAGGGCTGGAGACTAAGGCCAGCCACATGAGCACTGCATGCCCTTGTGACTGATCCCAAGGAAAGCCAAGGACACTTCAGCCCAGGGGAACTTCCCTGGGTGGCAATACTCCATGCATGTTGTCCCACATCCTTGCCCACAGAATTAAGCGCTGTCTTCACAACTCCCCTGGGAGGGGAAACCTGGAAGCTCTTGCCCGGTGTCTCCTGGAGAAGGCATCTCCTGGGGGAAGACAGGCCTAGAGAAGGGCCCGCTGGGGACTGGGGAGGAAGAGCAAGGTGACAAGGAGGGTGACAGCTGGAAAGGGCAGGGGGAGGAAGAGCCCCGCAGGAGTGAAGAGAGGCTTTGCATTTTGTAGGCCACTGGGAAGCGGGGGGAACAGTCTAGAAGGGCACAGGGGAAGCCGCACCAAGGGGCGACAGGCATCTAGAGTTCTAGAACAAGACGTCCTGTCCATCTTGTGTGTCTGAGCAAGTGTCTGCATCAAACATGGCCAGCAGGGGACTCAAGGACCTATTCACAGAGATTCCTTTCTATTGAGTTTTTTCACTTGAACATGTTTTATTGTTTTAATTGAAAAGAGTTAAAAACTAAAAGGACCACTTGATAGTCCTGAGAGGCCAAGCTCCAGGCTGGTGCCCTGTTCCTGGGGGGAGGCCAGGAGACCCAGTGGAACCAGAAGGCCCGTGGCCTGGGAGCTTGAAGGTCACGAAGTGGGCTGGCTCCCCCGAGCTGTGCTTGGAGCCCAGGTTGCGGGAACTGAGGGGACTGCGTGGAGTGACCAGGTCCAAGTGTGGCTACGAGGCGAGGTGTGTGCAGTGGCAGACAGAAAGAGGACAATTCTGAAAATGAGACGGAGGAACTGAGTGGGCTGTCCCTGAGGACACTAACACCGGGGACCAGCAAGAGGGCAGCAGCCCTTACGGCTGGCTCAGGGGGACATCAGCAGATCGAGAAAGAAAACCCAGAAAGCTACAGACTGAATTGTATCCTTCCTTAAATTCATGAGTTGAAGCCCTAACCCCCAGTGTGGCTGTATTTGGAGTAAGGAAGTGATCAAGGTTAAATGAGGTCATCAGAATGGGGCCCTGATCTGACGGGGTTAGCGCCCTTAAGAGAGCACACAGTGAGAAGACAGCAGTCTGCAAGTCGGCAAGGAGCCCTCACTGGGCACTGACCCTGCTGGGTCCCTGATCTTGGACTTTTAGCTTCCGGAACTTCAAGAAAATAAATGTTGGCGTTTAAGTCATCCGGCCTATGGTATTTTGTTATGGTAGCCAAGGTGATTAAGACACCGAGAGAAGTGGATCCTGGACCCAGCTTCCTATGCCAACGTTCCAGAACTCCAGAGAAATGCTTTCAGAGGCCTCTCGTGTGTCAGGCTGTTCCTTCCTGATCTAATCATCAGGTCTATAAACTTCCCCCTGTGCGTGGCTTCAGCAGCAGCCCACAGGACTGGATGTGTGGTTCTGTCACTTTCCATCAGATCATAATATTTCCTAATTTCTCTCGACACATTCTCTTTGCTCCATGGATTATTTAGCAGGTGTTGTTTAATTTCAAATACATGGGGATTTTCTAACCCACTCAGTTTGAAGGGGCACTTTTTGGCTCCTATCATGGAAAGGGGAGTGGCGGGTGGTTTCCTGGGGCCCTATGACATCCTGGCCATTGTCCTTTGCATTCTCTCTGCTGACACTGTCATTTGTGGCCTTGCCACCCTGGGTCATGGTACGTCACAGGCCTGAGCCTGTGGTGCGCTCTCCTGGAGCAGGAGTTGGGGCAGTGGGACCATCACTGGTGCCACCCGCAGATAAGACCAGAAGCGGGGCAGGGTAGAGAAAGCTGACCAGGCAGACACTCACCTGTCCCCAGACCAGCTCCCCAACACCAACAAACAGGCACCAGAGCCACTGTTCTGTGGATAGGGGGGAGCAGCTGAAGGGCTTCCCGCCGAACTGGACGATGACAATCTGCAGAGGACAGGTGGGGAAAGGCAGGTCCAGCAGCGGCTCCCAGGCCGCCCTTGTCCTCTAGGCCGGCCCTGCCCCTTGGAGGCCTGGCCGTCCTAGGGGGAGTCAGAGGGCTGTTGTTCCCTGGGGCAGATGGGTGCTCACGGGCAGAGGGCCTGGCCATCCTTTCTCCGGCCTCTTTCCCTTCATCCCCCCGTCAGCAAGTGCCTAAGGAAGGCTTCACGGATGGGCTGATCCCGAGGCCGAGGGTGCTGGGATGGAACAGCTGTAGCCCCTTTGGTGGCGCCCCTCCCCTGCCAGGGCTAGGCACCACTGACACCTGCCCTGTGTGCAAAGGCCAGGCACGCCTTGTTCTGGAGACCCCAGCACATGCCCAAGTCACCCAGCCTTGGCCTCCTGCCTGCTTGCTTCAACTGCAAACCAACCAATCCAGAGCCCACACCCCAGACACCTCCTCTGTCAGACTCTCACACATAGGGAGTGCCCTTATGCCCAGGACGGGCTGGACTGATGCACACTTGCCAGTCCTGAGCCTGCTTCCTGCCTTACCCATTCCTTCCTGAGGAAGCCACAGTAAAGGCTCCTGTCCACAGTCCTGCCTCCTAACTGCTGCTTTCCCCGTGGCCCCCATGCTGTGGCCTGCATCCTCCTCCTGGGCTCTGTGAGTAATCAACTGTCTTTCAGTGGCTCGCACCTCCTGACCTATTGGCCTTACCTACAGCACCTATGAGAAGAGTTAGCTCTGCTGAAGGCCCACCAAACCACTCCGGAAGCCAGCAGGTGACCCCAGGGCAAGCCCAGTGATGTTTGGAAGATGAACGCTGAGAGGGGAAGTCAGGAGGGGTGGAGAGGCCACTGCGGGGGGAGACACCGGGACAAAAGTGGAGTCGCCCCTCCTACCTGGATTCCAAAGGTGCCCAGGACGATGGTGCAGAAGATGGGGTTGCTGAAGATGCCGTCGAACACATTCCTCTCGCCATGGATCTTGCGGGCGTTGATCTCGTTGAAGAGCTGCATCATGACGAAGGTGTTGAAGATGATGGTGTAGTGCTCCGAGGGCGGCGAGTGCAGGGGCGCGTTCCTCCCGCTGTCAATGTCAAAGAAGAGCTCCCCTGGAAGCCAAGGGCACGTGTGAGGGGAGGGAGGCCTGTGTGGGACGGCCCAGCCAGCGTCTCCCGGCAGAGCCGCACAATATTCCCTGCACAGTTGTCTCAGCGCGTGACCAGGGCCACATCACTCTGGAGCAAGACAATAGTGCGTGGCTCCTCACATGAGTCCCTTGTCCCAGAGGGTGACGGATTCGAGCTCAAGGCCCAAGGAAGCCAGACCCAAGACTCAAGCAGAGTCCTGAGACCCCGCCAGGCCAGGGGCTGGACCCAGGGTGCTGGCACTGAAACTGAGGGCAGGAATGAGGACATTCAGACCTGAGCCGGAGAAAGTCTCTTAGCTCTGCCTGGCTCCCGGGACGGGGCAGCTGGGCTTAGGCCCTGGGCAGGTGATGGGAGCCTTCTGCTCCAAGAAATCAGAGTAAGGGCTCCCCAAAGAAGCCCAAGATACTGACATTTGGGGGCTCTCTCACCCTGTGGGTCCTGCCCCTCAGCAGACATTGTCCCTGCACACCCCAGGACGCACTCTGAAAGCTGAGCCACACTAGGCCCCAGAGGGTAGTGACAGGTGACCCCCTGATTCCAGCCCTTTCTAAGAGCCTCATGTGGATATGGGACCACACAGTCAAGGGTCACCAGACACTGGAGAGCGCCCCTGACTGACATAAGACCACAAGCAAACTGACAAACAGCCCTGCAGGAGAGCCACCACTGGTGCCAGCAGAGGCCAGAGGCATCCAAGAGGGCGATGTTGCGCCGGAGGATTTGCTTCTCTGAGGAGCACGCCCTCCACCCACCCTGGCCGGTCTGCAAGGCTGCTGGCCAGGGCTTGGGGCCCCCGTTCTTCTCCCAGGGTGCCATCCTCCATTCCTTCTCTCCCCTGCCTCGCCCCTTCCTGCTTCCTGAGCCCCTGGCCCCCTCACCTGGAGCTTGGCCACCCCTCCCTCCCCCTCCCCCTCCTTTACTCTCTCCTTTCCCTCTTTTCCCCTCCTCGCCCCTCCTCCTCCTCCCATAGCTCCCAGCACAGCACCCCGGTCATTGTCGCTGGAGAGACAGTCCTGGGGTATGTGGGTGAATGGATCTGGGGCTGGGTGGAGGAAGAGACACTTTGCCTGAGCAGTGGACAAGACCACAGGACACTGGAACCGCTCCCTGCTGTGAGGGAGGGCTGAGGGTCGGAGGCTCTCCTGCTCCTTTCCCACTCCCCGGCCCGTCCCGCTCAAAGGCCCCCCGCATGCCCCCGCGACGGACCATGCCCAGCCCACCCACCGACGAAGAGCAGCGTGAAGATGATGGTGAGCTGGTAGACGGCGTGGCCCAGGATGTTCTTCATCATGGTGCGAGAGATGAGGGGCTTGTCCCGGCCATAGGGCTTCCGCAGCAGCAGCGACTCGGTGGGCGGCTCTGTCGCCAGGGCCAGGGAGGCAAATGTGTCCATGATCAAGTTCACCCACAACATCTGCACAGCTTTAAGAGGAGAGTCCTGTGGAGAGGAGGCAGTCACCCTTGCAGAAGGCCTAGGCCCGGAAACCCAGCAGCTCCCGTAGAAACTCAGCGTGGGGTCAGTGTCACCAGAATTTCATGTCCATAAAAACATGACATCTCCACCCCTGTGTTGTCTTTAGGATAGCAGGGGCTTTTGCTGGGCTTTCTTATGCCACCTCCCTTCTTCTTGCAGCTGGAGGCAGTGAGAAGGTGTGCTGCAAACCCTTCGCGGGAGGTGAAAAACCCCAGACCACAAAACAGCCCTAAGATGGGGCTCTGGATTTGGGACAGAATGAGGGCTACTTTATTTGTTCCCTATGCCCAAGGGGCAGAAGGAGGCAGAAACTCTGAACTGGACCTTCCTTCTCCTTAGCTCCTCTGAGTTGTTGCTTAAAAATCAGTCTCCCAGAAGCCAGACACACAAGGCCATGTATTGTACCATTCCATTCCCATGAAACTTCCAGAACTGACAAATCCATAGAGAGAGGAAGCAGATGAGTGGTTGCCAGGGGCTGGAGCGGGGGTAGACAGTGACTGCTAATGGGGACAGGGCCTCCTTTTAGGGTGATGAGAATGTTCTGGGAGTAGATGGGGTAATGGTTGTACAACACTGGGAATGTACTAGAAACCACTGAATTATAGACTTTAAAATGGTTAAAATGGTTATTATGGTGAAGTTTATGTTATGTGACTTTTATCTCAATTTTAAAAAATCTTCGAAAGGACCAAGTTGATCAGTAAGTAATTTAACTACCTGTCGACAACAAACTTAACCCTCTCTAAAGGGGGACGAGTAAATTCTGGGGACTCGCCTGTGGGGAGAAAGGTGGGGGAGGCTCCACCAAGGCTGAACCCTAGAGCTCCCATGTGACCCTGCGTCTCCATTCCCAGGTCTAGTGCCAGGGCAACTGACAACACACGTCCACACAGAAACCCATACACGACGTCCCAGCAGCACCAGTCACCACAGCCAAAAAGTGGAAATGACCCCGTCCCTAGCAGCTGCTGGATGGGTAGACAGAATGCGGCACATCCATACAATGGAGCGTGAGGTGGTCATCAAAGGAATGACGTTCTGCCTGCGCCACCGTGTGGATGGACCTTGAAAGCCTGTGCTACGTGAGGCCCCAGACACAGGCCACGCATTATTTGACCCCACTGCTATTAGATGTCCCGAGAGGAGATCTGCAGTTGCCAGAGGCTGGAGAGGGGGCCAGAGAGTGACTGCTAATGGGGATGGGATTTCCTTTGGGACTGATGAGAATGTTCTGGAACTAGATAGAAATGATGGCTGCATAACATTGTAAATATACTACCCCCCCACTGAATTGTGTACTCTAAAATGGTGAATTTTTTGGTATGTGAATTTGATCTCAATAAAAAAAAATCTGTAGCAAAGAAAAAAATTCGTTCTCCCAACGTGGCCCCTAGGCCTGGGCAATTCAGACTCAGTCACCGCCTTTGGAAACCAGCAGCCTCCTGCGGCGGGCCCCGTGGGTCATGGGCGGGAGCCCCATTGTCCTTGTCAGGCCACAGCAGCTCCCGATGCCCACCTGAGTAATGCAGGCTCCTGTGAAGGCCACGATCACGGCCACCACGTTGACTGTCAGCTGGAACTGCAGGAACTTAGAGATGCTGTCATAGACGTTGCGGCCCCACATAACCGCCTTGACAATGCTGGTGAAGTTGTCATCAGTCAGGATGATGTCAGAGGCCTCCTTGGCCACGTCAGTCCCTGCAATGCCCTGGGGGGTGACACACACAAACAGATTTGCCATGGGGCCGCTGCCCCAGTCCCCCTCAGTCGCCCAGCCCACCTGGGCTGGTTCCTTGTCCTTCCCTTCCAAATAAGGCCCCCCAGCTGGGAACAGCACTGGTGTTTATCCAACGTGTTTTGTACTATGAACAGCAGGTTGTCACAGGGAGGCTTTGCTCATAAACACAGTGCGCTGACAACATGGCCATCAACACGGCCTTACACACAAGGTCCAGCTGCCGCCACGTGGCCACCAAGCAGCCTGCAGTCCCTTCTTAGTGCTCTAGAGAGGCTTGCTATCTAAGGAGCCTCTGGAAGTCCTGGACGGGGATGCCTTGGGTGAGGAGGAACCAGTCCTCTTGGTCCACACAGTGTTTGCAGAGGGACCCCGGCCCCAACACTCAGACGCAAGTGCAGCTACGGCCATGCAAAGTGCTCAGCCCTGTCCCCTCCCTAGTCCTGTCCCTGTGACAGCTGTCAGCCCTGCGAAGCTCAACTTGGTGCTCACAGCCCCCTGGAGTATGAGTGCTGGGAAGGGGCTGTGCTGACTGTGGCCAGTGAAGGGTGCTCCTCGTCGGTAGGGTGGGGAGAGGGGCTCCCCGCCCGCTGCTCCCCTTCCCCTCTGTGGTATGGCTGGGCCCCACCTCGTGCGTCACACCAAATACCCTTAAACAAATGGCACACATGTCCCCTGACTGCCAGAGCCCACACAGGCCCAAGTGGCCAGGATATGAGAGAACGAACTTTCTGGCACTCTGCAACCTGCCCCAATACTGGCTCCCACTTTCTGGTATAGCTAATGGCCACGAGCTGGACACAGGCCCACCCACTGTGGGGAGCTGGGCTGACACCGCGTGGCTCACCATGGCGAAGCCCACGTCCGCCTTCTTGAGTGCCGGCCCATCATTGGTGCCATCCCCAGTCACAGCCACCACCTGCCGCTGCTCGCCAGTGGTGCTGTCGATAATCCCTGGAACACAGAGTGGGACAGGGCAGGGTGGTGCCATCTGTCACCAGGCCCTGCGTAGCCCAGCCCAGGGAGCTGGGGAGTTGGGGCTGGCTCTGAAAACCCTTTGGGATTTTGCCTGTGCTACCGTTCCCATACTCTGTGCTCCTTGTCACCTGCGGTGTGAAGTCCACAGGCCTTAACCGGACAGCCCTGTCCCTCTGCCCCTACCCCAGCCCTGTCACCCAGTGAGACCGGCTCACTTGTTCAGGGGATAGGAGATGACTCTGGGTGTGTGATTTGGTAGAAGGGAGGGGCCCAGCACTGTGTGGCTTGGATAAGTATCTCCTGCTCTTGGGCCTCAGTTTTCCCATCTGTTATGATGAGGGGCCAGCTTCTATGGGCCCATCTTGCTTGGGCATTTTCCATTCAGCCCCTTAACCCAGAGAAGCAGGGTTAGGGCAAGAGGCTCTTTTACCTTTGACCAGAGTGTGCTTGTCGGTGGGAGACGAGCGGGCGAGCACCCTCAGCTTGGGCCACACCTTGTCCAGCCGCTCCTGCTCTATCTGGGGGAGGCACACGGAGGCTGCAGCACTGGGGTGTAGGGGCAGGGGGCGGGGGGGCCGGTCTGGGTGCAGTGGGGGGCTACCTCGCCTTTCTCGTTGCGGATCCGCCGGTTGAACTCCTTCCCCTCCAGGCACAGGAAGTCCTCTCCGGGCTGGATGATGCCGCACTTGGCCGCAATAGCCCTCGCCGTGTTGATGTTGTCCCCAGTCACCATGCGGACCGTGATGCCAGCACGCTGGCATTTGTGGATAGCTTCAGGGACCTGGAAGAGACAAGAGAAGTAGGTGGGGCCCTCAAGGCCACACATATGTAGAGTCCAGCCTGCACCCCTTCCTCCACTCAGATCTGCGGGTGGCCAAGGTCCAGTAGAGTGACAGTGGTACTAATGCGAGGCAGCACAAAGGATGATGGGGCTGCCCCACCACACAGCTTAGCCACAGTCGGCCTGGGTGTGTCAGGATCACCCAGCTTACCTGGCAGGCTGGGGGGGTGGCTGTGTCAGCTCTAAAGAGCAATGCAGGGCCTCCTGCCCCCAGCCATCGTGCTGGCTCCCTGATGGCCGGCAGGGCCCTGACTCAAGGCAGGCATCTGGCTTGTGGCCAAGCTTGGGGCTCCTCTCTCATTTGCCTCCGTTTTTTTTTAACAATATAAAACCTAAGATATTTTTCTCAGAATTAATCTTTTCATTAGAGCTGTAGGTTTCCATGATAAGGCAGGGAAAGTGGAACATTGTTTTGGTTATGCAACATGCATTTCAGTTTTCAAATACAGATGTCCTCAATTTATGGCAGGGTCACATCCTGATAAAGCATTGTCAGTTGAAAATATCAAAAGTGGAAAACATGTTTACTATATCACAGCTTAGCCTGGCCTGCCTTAAATGTGCTCAGAACACTTACATTAGCCTAAGTTGTGCAAGATCATCTTATGCGAAGCCTGTTTTGTGGCAAAGCGTTGAATATCTCATAACGATTTACTGAGCGGGAAACAATGGTCCTACGGGGACTGACCGCACACTGATGCCCACCAAGTCGAAAGTCGTTAAGAAAGTTGGGGGCCACCTGTATCATGTTAGATTCTGGAGCAAGGGAAGGAGAAAGATCCCTCTAGCGCTGAGTGGAAAACAGGCTGAAAGGGGCTGAGAGTGGGAATCCCGGAGATTAGCCCAGAGGTGGTGGCATTGTCCAGTGATGGAGGGATGGGGAGAACAGTTTCCAAATCAATGAGGAGGTACGTGGCTTTTCAGGCTCAGAGTGGAGTGAGACAGGGTGGGGCAGATGATGCCACTGAGGGGGAAGGGACAGTGAGGGAAGGGGCGAGGAGGGAGAGGAGGTTCAGAGCTTGGGAGGTGGATTAGGAGGTCAGGCCCAGCCCACAGTCCAGGGAGCCCAGGCAGGTGGGAGGGATGTATACGAGCAGGAGCCAGGCAGTGAGGGGCTGAGGAGGGTAGCTGGGAGACCCCAGAGGAGGACAGTCACCTGGGAGTCCCCAGCATGCTGGTGGCCCCAGTCTCGGGGAATGTGATCTCAGCCAGGGAGAGAGTGTGGGCAAGGAGAGGGGGGCCCCACTTCAGGCTGTGACAGAGTGACCCAATGATCCTTCAGCAAACACTGCCCGGGAAGAGCCTGGGTGCCACGAGGGGCTTGCACCCGCACCCTGGAACGTGTGTCCTTGCTCCCGGTGCAGGGTCGCTTTCTGCTTTTTGAGGATCTTGGGGTGCTGCACAGCAAGACCATGAGCCACAAGGAGACAACTCCCCTTTGAGCGAGTCCCTGAAGCGTCTGGAGGTCACCCCTCTGCTGCCACCAAGTGGCCATGAGGAGCCTGAGAAACAGGGGCTCTGCACTGAAAACAGTGGCTGAGCAGCTCTGGGGGACACAAAGGCCCCCACCTCCAGAGGCGACCTCTCTGACCTCTCCCTCAGGGGACACACTGTCCTTTCTCATCTGGGTGCCGGAGAAGTTGCCAACGGTCCCCACTCTGGCACGAACTCAGCCTGGGCTACAAGCTTCCTGCGCCCCCTGGGGCAGAGCCCCACGGGCCGCCCTGTGGCCGTGGCCAACCCGCACCTCCAAGCACCATGGCCCATGTACCCTCCCGCCAGCTGTCTGCACCTTCATGCCTCACACTCCCTCCGGGCCTGCTGCCTTCCACGATCGTGCCCTCTCAAGGGTCTGCCATCTTTAAAGCCCTCCTGACGTCAAGGCCATGACCGGCCTCACCTGTCCTCCTTGCTCTGCTCTTGCGTCGGCCTCTGTCTGATGCAGCTGTCCACCCTGAGGCTCTCACCCATAGAAAGATGCTTCTGGAATCTCCAGCCAGGACCTTTGCTTTGAGCTCTCCACTCCTGCCTGCACACTTTACACCTCCACAGGGAGGCCCTGAACCTCATGTTGCCCCAACCAAACCTTCAACTGGGAACTACCCACTCTGTGCCCCTGACCTGTGCCCCTCAGGCTCCACCACCCACCCAGCCCATCGGTTCTACGGGAATCGCTCCCACTGCCGCCCTCTCTTACCTGGTAGAAGGTGGAGCCTGAGCAGGGCCCATAGGCCACACAGGAGGGGGCAGGACAGGACAGAGGCTTTGTGTGGGTGCCAGGGTGAGAGCACCCAGGAAGAGGGCTCAAGTGCACGAGGAGGGTCTCATCTGGGGGCAGGATGGCCACGCCCTCTGGAGGATCCCTGAGGCTCTGGCGCCGATGCCACACCCAGCCTTTCTCTACTATGACTCTGGGGAAGTGAGGAGGGGCGCCCTCTCCCTGATTTCTGTGTCCAGACCCCACTGTGGAAGCTGGATGTGAGGAAAGGCACCTGCTACCCACGCGGACAACCTCCAGCAGAGCGCACAGTGACCAGGGCCGCTCACAGACAAGGGGGTGTCTACCTCCGGCCGCACGGGGTCCTCAATGCCCACGACAGCTATGCAGGTAAGATCGCCCACGACCTCATTCTCGTCATCCCAGTCAGGCTCCTGGCCTGCAGAGAAGTCCCGGTAGGCGATGCAGATGGTGCGGAGGCCATCACAGGCCATCGGCTCAATGATCTTCTTCACCATGTCATCCCGGTCCCGAGGACGAAAGCCTCGGAGTTCACCATTGCTGTTTAAGATGTTGGTGCACCTAGGTGGGGGGAAAGGGGGAGGCAGCGAGAGAACAAGAGGAAACAGTGCCAGTCACGCTGGATTAGGGGTGAGCTTAGCCAATGACGGTATCCTTGTAAAAAGAGGAGAGGACACAGAGAGACGCGGGGAGAGGGCCATGTGGCGAGAGGCAGACTGGGGAGATTTAGCTGCAAGCCAAGGAATGCCAAGCGAGGCCATGGCAGCTCCCCATGGACTCGATGGGGCAAGGGTGCGGCACATTGGCAATCAGCTGTCACCATGGAGTGGGGACGTGACAAGGCAGCTCTGATAACCCCAGGAGCTTCTCAGATGGGGCAGGACTGGGTGGATTCAGATGGAGACAGGAGGGAACAAAGGAGCTTAGGGCCCCAGAGGCAGGTGGGAGAAGTGAATGGGGCTCGCGTGCCAGGCTGCTGAAGAAGGAGCTGGCGTGACTGGGCTGCGGCAAAAGGAAATGAGACGGAGTGGGGACGAACCAGGTGCTGGGAGGTGACACTGCTTGTGCCCCCTCATTTTGTTTTAACAGCTTTATTGAGGTATAGTTCACACACCACGCAACTTGCCCATTTAAAGTGGACAATTCAATGGATTTTCATGTCACAGGCATTGTGCAACCATCACCACTATCTAATTCCAGAATATTTTCATCACCTCTAAAAGAAGGCCCACATAAGCAACAGGAAAATATAGATCAACTGGACTTCATCACAATTTTAAAGCATGTGTGCATCTAAGGACACCATCACGAGAGTGGAAAGACAGCCCACAGAATGGGAGCAAGTGTTTACCAGTCACATATCTGATAAGGACCTAGTGTCCAGGACATATAAAGACCTCTTACAACTCAACGATGAAAAGACAAATAACTCAAAAACGAGCAAAGGACTTGAATAGACAATTCTCCAGAGAAGACATACAAATGGCCATAAAGTACATGAAAAGATGCTCAATGTCATTAGTCACCAGGGAAATGCAACTCAAAAGCACCATGAGACGCCACCTCACAACCACTAGGACGACTGCCGGCACCACTGTCATAGTATCAGAAAATAAGTATTGATGAGGGTGAGAAACTGGAGCCTTTGTGCGTTGCTGGTGGCAATGGAGAATGGTGTCCCCTCTGTGGGAAACGGTTTCGTGGTGCCTCAAAAAGTTAAACATAAGAGTTCCCATATGACCCACCAATTCTACTCCTGGCTACATACCCAAGAGCACTGACGCAGGTGTTCAGTCAGAAAGTCACACAAGCATGTTCACAGCAGTGTTACTGACAATAGCCAAAGTGTGGAAACAACTCAAGTGTCCACAGACGGAGAGATGGATAAACAAAAAGTGGTCTGTGCAGACAGTGGAATAGTACGCAGCCTTAAAAAGCAATGAAGTGCTGACACATGGGTGAACCCTGAAAACTTTACACTAAGAAGAGGCCAGGCACAAAAGGCCACATAGGGTGTGACTCCATTTCTATGAAATGTCTGGAACAGGCCAATCCCTAGGGACAGACAGCAGATGAGTGGGTGCCAGTGCTAGGGTGGGCAATGGGGAAGGACTGCTAATGGGGATGGGGTTTCTTTTGGGGTGATGACCATGTTTTGGAACTGGATGGTGGTGACAGCTGTATAACGTTGTAAATGTACTTAATGCCACCGAACTGTCCACTTTAAAGTGGTGAAAATGGTCAGTGTTCTGACCATTTATTCCACCAGGTTCAATCCACCAGGACAACAAACAAAGAAACTGTGTACATACCCCTTGGCTACCTCCAGCCATGGCCCTGGCCCCTCCCTGCCACCCACTCACTTTTTGAGCAGGATCTCTGAGGCCCCCTTGCTGAAGAGGCGGAAGCCGCCGTCGGGCATGCGGATGGCTGTGCTCATGGACTTGCGGACAGAGTTGAAGGTGTACACTTTGTAGAGTTTGTCTTCCGGAATCTGCTCGCGCACAGGCTGGAAGTCCTGCTTCAGGTCCAAGACGAAGCCCAGCAGAGCGCACTCCGTCTTATTGCCCACTTGGCGTGGGAGAGCGCCTTCCTTCTCCGGAGGCTGCAGGGTGAGGAGAGCCAGCATGGCCCTGGGCCCCCGAGACCACCCCCGGCTGCCCCCGGGGCCCGCACGGCTCAGGGTGTGGGAGCAGGGAGCAGAGGAAGGCCTCCAGTGCAGACTGGATGGGCAGCTTTCCCATCATTCACCATGCTTGGAAGGGCCTTCCAGAATCTGCAGGCCAGGGATGGGGAGGAGGGTGCCCAGCACCCCAGAGACCATGTGGCACTGGTCAAAAGTTCTTAAGGGAGGCTAGTGAGCCCCTCGCCCACCCAGCCCTGCCCCTGCCAGGCTCACTAGTATTTTGGTGGTGTAGGCACTGTTGATGGAGATGGCGTGGACCAGGAGGTCGAGGATCTTGGGGGTCAGGGCGTTGGGGGCTGGAATCTCTTTGTAGTGGGTGTCCCCTAGGTAGGACTGGACAACGGTCATACGGTTCGTGGTGAGTGTGCCCGTCTTATCCGAGCAGATGGCCGTGGCGTTGCCCATGGTCTCGCAGGCATCTAGGTGGCGTACCAAGTTGTTGTCCTTCATCATTTTCTGCAAAGGGCGCAGACAGGGGTGGGGGTGCCTGGGTTGTTCATTCATCGGGTGGGTGGAGCAAGAGACGGTCAACATAGACATCAGGGGCCACTCTGCTCTGCTCAGCCAGCTCCATGTGGGGCACTAACAGCCCACTGGGGACTTCAGTCAGCACTGGGCTGACAGCAAGGCTGGAAGGCACTGCACGGATTGGCTGCAGGGTGGCAGACAAACCGAGGGCACTGGCCTGTAAGGCTTCAGGACTCTCATCCACCCGGGGGATCTCACCTGGGTCCTCCCCTACCCAGAGCCCCTGTCACTTGCCCACTGGCCCTGCGGCTCCCCAACCTCAGCCGGCTCCCACACACTCTGCCCACTGCCTCCTTGCCCCGGCCTCTGCAAGCAGCACTGGCACCTCTACCTCCACCCTCAAGTCCCCTCCCCCTGTCCTCCCCCTGCCTGCATCCTGCAGATGCCAAACTCCAGGCCTTTCCCACCACCCGCCTGCTTTCCAGCTCATCTCACTGTGCCCAGGAACCTGGGAGGGGAAGACTTCTGTGCTGCCGGAGCTGAGGTCCCTGCTCAGCGCCTCCCCTCCTCTGTGGGATCCCAAACTGTCCCCAGTTCTCACTGCGGCCCCAGTGCCTATCCCAGTTTCTGGGCCTGTATAATGGTATCAACTGTAAGTACTATTATTACCTTGACAGAGTAAGCTAAGGAGATGGTGACAGCAAGAGGCAGGCCCTCTGGGACAGCCACAACCAGCACAGTGACACCAATGATGAAGAACTTCACAAAGTACTGCACGTAGACGGGTGTGCACTCTGCCAGCCATGCCCGGCCGTCCACGACAAAGGTCTCAATGACAAAGTAGAGGACCAGGATGATGACGGTGATGGCAGACATCACCAGCCCTGCCGCAGAGGGTGGGGCAGGAACGGGGTGAGGGAGGCAGGGAGGAAGAGGGAAGAAGAGGTAGGAGCCAGGTCAGGGCCTTTCCCAATAGCTCAGGGATGTGGCTCTGCAGGGTGAGCATGGGGCCTGCTTGTGTGGGGGCTCCAAAGGGCCTCTGCTGGAGTCCCCAAATGGCAGGAAAAGCATGGCTGTGGGGGACCAGCAAGCTTCGACCCACCCTCAGAAGTCAGGGTACCAGCCAGCTGGCTGCCTTTTGACTGTGCCCCAGGCAGAGCCTGGAGCCTGGGGTGGGGAGCCCAGGGGGTAACGTGAGTAATTCGTGTGCCCTGGGGCCTTAGTGGAGGGTTTGGAATTTATGTGCACGGGGGAGGGCTGGGCCAGGCCCTGATGGCCATCTCTGGCCCTAGCCTGTACCCGCTGGCTGCCTGGCCCACATATCACTTGTCACATCCCTTCCAGCTCACCTGCAGGAGCCTGGTGACCTCTGCTCCCGGTCCCTACCTGCTTTCCCAATCTGCACGGCCAGTTTTGTGAGCTTCCCCTGAAGGACAGACTTCTCCTTCTTGGGCACGTTGGCTTTTTTCTTCTCCCGCTCCTCCATCTCCCCGCCCTCCGCACTCTTCAGGGGCTGCATTTCCATGGCAACTGCCCCATCCTGCTTCTTAGCTGCACACAGAGGAATCCCACAGCCAAGGTTAGGGCCTGGCTGGGGTAAAGAGACTACAAGTGGCTTTCATGGGTAAAGACATGCCACACCATAAGAGAGGACATGGGATTCAGTGGAGTTCTCTAATTTCCAAGTTAAACACGGCTTCCTTCTCTCCCTCCCAAGCCCAGGCCCTCTCGGGGTGGATGGGGTGGCTCCAGTGCTGTCCTAGGTAGGACAGACAGATGGTTCTCTTGGGGGAAGGGAGGACAGACACAATCACGAGGTACTTGGGCACACAGACAGGGTGACCAGTCCTGGAACACCCAAATCTCAATACCTGAGAGCAGAGGCCTGTAGCCCAAGGAATGTTCCGGAATCTTGAGCTGACTTATCTGCCCACCAGTGTCCAAGCCACCTGTCTGCTCTAGTCAGAGGGGCCTAAGAGCCTCTAAGCCGTCTCTCCTCTCAGCAGCCTGTCCCCTGGGCAAGCCTTGTCTGTCTGTCCAGCTGCCTCCCCCTAGAGCAGGTGGCCCCCTCACTCCTCCCGTGAGGGTCCTGTGCCCCTCATCCTTGCTACCTTTGACATGGTGGTGGCATGTCCCCCAGCTCTGGCCCCCTGTTTTCCCCACCCCTCTGCCTCTGTCACCTCCCTCCCCACCAAGCTCTGGCCGCACCAACTCCACAGCCTCAGGGTCTTGACGACTGCCGAAGTAATTGTGTCCACCCCTACCTGTTTCCTGGGCCCCGGCCCCCAGCCAGCAACGCAGGGGTTCCCCATCCTGTCCTTGTGCCCTGCCCAATGGGGCTCTTGGCACTACTGCCCTCACCTCTTGTCTCCTCCTCACCTGGTGGCCTGAGGCCACTCACCATGGCTCTTTCCTCCCAGCGCCTCAGGGACACACTGGCCCCACACAGCTGGGCCACTCCCCCTTAACCCAGGGCTCCAGACATTAGGCTGTCCCCTGCCCCTAACCCTCACAACCCTAGTTATCCTCTAAGCTCCAAGTGGCTTGTCTGACCCTGTTATGGTCCCTGGGTCGCTGGGTGAGACCATAGCATACTACACTTGAGTATTGTCCCCATGTCCCTCTCTCTGTGCCGTGACCTTCCAGAGGGCCTGGGCCATGCTTTGTCCATTTTTGGGTTCTCTGCACCTAGAATTGCTCGCTGATTTGACCTGACATCTCCTCTCTTCTGTGGGCCACCTGCCATCCAGCTACTTTTGCTGCCTGTGTCTCATAGCCGGACACAGGCCTGGCCACAGAGTGTCCGCACCCACCAAGCAGCCGGGCTGGGAGCAGAGCCAGGCTTCTAGCCCTTGGCTGGCTGCTCTCTCTCCTTGGCCCACAGGGTCAGCTGGAGGGTAGCTGACCTGTCCCCCTGCTCTGGCCCCACTGACTGGGATGCAGAGCTTGGGGAAAATCACCCACTCTGTACCCCAGTTTCCTTATCTGGCCAAAGTGGCCCCGGGGTGCTCATGTACAGGTGATCTCTGTGCACTTGCTGGGCTAAGGCACAGACAAGCGTGGGCTATGACGATGGATGGGCGGCCATCCTCTAGGTGGCCTGTCTGAGCTTCCATCAGTGTCTATGGACAGGATGCCTGGAGCAGCCCCAGGGGTGTGCCCTCTCCTCCCTCTGCACCAAGATGGGACTATGGAGCCCACTCACCTGGTCTCCAAGTGAGGCCGGTGGCCCCTCCCCCCATGCCCTCCGCCAACCCCATCCCCAGGGCTCCAAGCGGCCGCCCCAGCAGTGGCGCGCGTTACCTTTGGTCTGGCTACTCTCCATCGCCCCATCCTGCTGCTTGCCTACAATGGAAGAGGGACGACAGACACGAAGGCTTGAGAACATCAACGTGGCGCGCGCGCACGCGCGCGCGTGCACACACACACACATACACACACACACACAGACACACGCGGAGGACAGCCTCAGGGCTACGTGGCAAAGGAGGAGGGAGCAGAAGGAGCGGCCTGATTGCTGGTGGCCCTGACTGCTGCCCAAGGTGGCACCTTCTCAATGCCCTGTACTCTCCAGGCTCATCCTGTCACCACCTCCCCACACACAGTCCCCCCAAAGCTCCAGGATTCCTGAGCAAGACCGCTTGCTGGCTGGGGCTCCCCCTGGGCCTTCATCCAGCTACCCACAGAGAACCCCTAAAGCCAGTCCTTGACAGGTCCAGGGTCACGTGTGGCTGGTAGCAGGAGGTTTCCAGAAGCAGGGTCCTCCTCTACTCGGGATGTTGCTTCCCCAGAACCCGCTCAAGGGGTTCACCTAGATGGTTCCTAACCCCCCGTAGCTGGGCAGCCAGCACCCAGCCACCCTGGCCTAGGGATTGGATTTCCCTGCAACCACTGCCAGCAGTAATCTCAGTTTGTGCCTTAAAGTGATAAAGGAATGAGACCCTGGGACTCTGCTAGACCTTGGGCACCTACTAGGCACCTCTAGGTCATTGGTTAACCTAGGGCAAAGCTCACTTGTAGCCCAGGGCACTGCACAGGAGGGCTGGGCTGAGTGCCAGTGCCCTGCAGCACTGGAGAAAGTGTGCACATCGGACAGGACAGGCACTAGGGGACCCGCCCAGGGGCTTCGGTGGTGGCCACAGCCCTCCTAGGGGCCATGGCGCCGGACAGCCCTTCTGAGGGCTACAGTTAGAGGAGCTCTCCTGGGGGCCACAACCAAAATGGCCCTGGATCCAGAGATGAATCAGCCAGGGCAGGAGGGGCTTATGGGCTGACCTATCAGTCACCACCCAATGTCTCATGTCCCTGGGGATCCAAGTGGCATGAGATGTCAGGAAGCGGGAGAGGCCCAGGGCCCCTGTAGGGGTTGAGGGGGGCAGTTCAAAGGTGAAAGAGACTTCTGGGGGGCAGGGAAGGCACCCATAGACATATGATGACAGCACAATGACAATACAGCACAACAAGGGAGATGCTGGCCATGAGGCCCAGAGGAAGGAGGGACTACAGAGCCTGCCTGCAGGTGGGTGGATGAGAGAGCTCTGGAGGAGGGAGGAGTGCAGTGAATGCTGCGGGAAGATGAGGACTGGGCCTGGCACAGAGGGGCAGCAGTGGAGGGAAGGTGATGAGGGGAAGGAGGACACGTGGAGGAGAAGGGTACATAAGAGTCAAAGTCAAAAGGTAAGAAATAAGGGGTAGCGGGTGGAAAGGGGGCTGGGGAGGCCGCGAGGGGGAGGGTGACGGGGGAGCTGCCCATGCTGCTGCTGCCCCTCCAGGGCCTCTCAGGGTCCCCTCTCCAGCACCCGCCCTGCCTGAGGGTGCTGGGGTGGGGAAGGGGCCTGGGAGGGGCTGGATGGATCTGGTCAAGTTTGAAGAGGAGGAGGACCAAGTTGGGAAAGACACCAGCATTTAAGGGACAGAGCAGGAAGTAAGGAGACTGGGAAAAAGGTGCAGGAGCCACTGAGAGTATAGGTTCCATTAGGCCAAGGGACAGGGCCTTGGAGGGTCTGGTATGGAAGAGGCTCCTTGCCAACCAGTTGGGGATGAGGCCACCAGGTGGGGTCAACTGGGCTTCCCTAGAGAGAGGCCTGGGGACTTCAGCCCAGCCCGGACGGCCAGATAGGCCCAGGGCCTGCCTATCGGCCTGTGTACTCCTAGGGCACTCACTGCAGGGACAGGGGGCTGGTGTGACAAAGAAGGGGGCTGCGTGGCAGAGGTGCCCACGCAGGGAGACACAGGCCCAGGCTGCCAGGAGGCAGGGCCTATGGAAACTTCTAGGCAACAGCAGCTTACCCAGCTCCTCCCTCACCGCCTCCAGGAGGAGGGAGCTTCTTGAGGTGACCCAGTGCCCAGCCTTCCTTAGGCTCACCTGTCCCCACCCAAACCTTGGCTGATGACCGCTCCCCAGCTCACCAGCCCCAGTGTGCGCTGGAGGCTACGGGCAGGAAGCAGAGCTCTCCCACGCGGGGCACACATCTAGCAACCTGCTCCTACCTGGTACCGGCTGCAGGAGACGCCTGCGGGCAAGCCCAGGCCAAAGCAAGGGGGGCCCTGGGCACACTGCGGGCAGCCCCCAGACACTGCTCTGCCTCCGCCCAGCCTTCTCTGACCCCGTATGGCCTTTGAGGAGTTCCGTCCTGCTCTGCTGCCTCGTCGTGCTCGGGCGGCTCTGCCTCTGACTTCTGGCCCCCGTTTCCCTGGCTGCCATGCTGGCCTGGGGTCCTTGGCACCTCAGTGGGTGCTGGCCCTGCTCCTGTCCAGGCGGGGCACAGTCCTTCACCCCAGGAACATGCTCCCAAAGCCTTAGGGGGACAGTGGTTTAAGGAAAGCTACCCGTACACAGAACTGGGGGGACCCCAGCCTTCTGGCTCCCTAGGGGAAACCTCCGAAGAGCAGTCCCCGAGAAGGCTTGGAAGACAGGGTGTGGCCTCCTACCCACTGAGCGCAGGCCGTGGTGACAGGCAGCCATGTTGCCGTACCTTTCTTATCCTTCTTCTCCTCCTCTTCTCCACCAGTTCCAAGCAAGGTAAAGATGATGCCTGTCTGGGAGTTCACACCGACGGCCGTCACCACCATCCTTCCAGAACCCTCCATAACATGAGTGCCTGGCAGAGCAACACAGAGAGAGACAGGAGTTTGCACCCCTGGTGAAAGACATGTTCAGCACCCACAGAAACAGGGACTCCGCACCAGAGGCCACCAGAGACCGTATTGACCTGAAGTCTAGGCTGGAGGCCCTCCCGGGTCCACAGAGGAGGAGGGGCTCACCCAGAGGCATGGGGAGCCATTCTTGGGGCCCACCTAGGGCCTCTAGCCGTCCTGTCCTGTTTCCCACTGTCTCTCCCACGGGGATAAACCCTGGGCTAAGTCAGGACCTTCTGGGGAGGAGCACTGCCCCACGGGTCTTCTGCAGGCTCCGGATGTGGGGGGAGTGTGGCACTGTGCTGACCCTCAGGAAGCCTCTCCTCTTGGGGCTTCCCGGTCAGCACCAAGGGCCCCCCTGGGCTGAGAAGGCCCACTGCCTTGCCCTGTGGCCAGAGCTGCCACTGCCAGGCCTCGTGGTGGATGGAGTCCTCAGACTCCCTACCTGGAAGGGCTTTCAGGGAGGCCCTGGCTGAGGCCGGCCTGGCAGGCTGGCTTGGACTCGGATGCTGGGCCAAATGGCTTTTAAGGCGACTTCACGCTAGGCTGCTCAGGAAGGTGGCCCTCACCTGAGAGCAGCATGGGGTCCTTGTCGGCGGACTTGCGCACGTGGTCCGACTCCCCAGTCAGGGAGCTCTCATCCAGCTTGAGGTCATTGCCCTGGATGAGCACGCCGTCAGCAGGCAGCAGGTCTCCTAAGGGACGGCCGGCGGCTAGGACCAGAGGCCATGGGTGCATGCGGTCTTTCTCCCCACCACCTCCCCGCATTGCCGGGCAGGTCCCACCTGACCTATGGGCCACTCGGAAAAGGGACTTGGGAGACCTCTTCCTTCCACCTCTGCCTTTCTGGGGGGAACCACCCACACCTAAGCATGTCATCCAGCTCCCAGGGAATGGGGACATTTGCCTCCTTCATGGTGGGAATGGCCTGCTTGCTGGAGTGTTGCTGCGTCTGAAACTCCCCCTCTCTGCCCTGCCTCACGCTCCCCATGCGCCCCAGCTCCGGCCTCCTGCAGGCGAAGACACGCATGCCCCTGGGGACAGAGTCTGCACTGGGGGGGTCTCCTCTTGGCCACCCTCCCAGAAATGAGAGTGGGCTTCCTTGGCAGGGTGGGTGGAGATTGGCACACTCACCGTACTTGACCTGGGCAATGTCCCCTACCACCAGTGCGGCCACAGGGACCTGGAGGAGCTGCCCGTTCCGGATGACCGTGAACTTCTGCTCCTGTTCAATTCGGCTCTGTAGGCCTCGGAACTGCTTCTCCTTGCTCCAGTCGTTGAAGGCCGTGACCAGCACCACACAAATGACAGACAGCAGGATGGCAGCGCCTTCAATCCAGCCAGCCTCAGCCTCGCCCTCGTCTTCTGCGCCACCTGACACATTCCCGCAGGCTGTGCCGACAACCAAGGGAAGGAAAACATGGAGAAGTCATGTGAGCCCACGTGCCCTACCACTGGGATTGGGACATCCTGTGAGCCTCCCCTCGTCTCAGGTCTCAGTCCTCCCCCTCCTTCCAGCCAGGCGCCTGCCCTCACCTTCACTCTCCTCCCCGGGCGGTGCATAGAACGACAGGCCCAGGGAGACAATGGCGGCCACTTCCAGGATGATGAGGGTCACGTCCTGCAGGGCCTCCCACACCAACTGAAGGAAGGTCTTGGGCTGCTTGGGAGGGATGAAGTTCTGCCCATAGATCTGCCTGCGCTTCTCCAAGTCATTGGTGCTGTCCGCCAGGCCTGCGTGGCGCCCAAGAAGCACAGAAAGAGATAGTGGGGCCAGCTGGCCTTATGTGCCGGGCACCCTGCTCCTGGCCAGTGTCTGCCTCGCCCAGACTGTCAGCTCCAAGAGGGTGACACCTGCACAGGCCTGGTGCTGCGAGCCTTTCTGCAGAGCCTCGGGGGCGCGTGTGTACAGCGAGCGTGCGGCCCCTCCGGCTGCCGCCATGGGGAGCCCGAATCCCCTAGCACGAGGTAGGGCTACTAGTCGGGGAGGAAGGGCTGCCACCCTCCTCCTGACACACAGATGAGAAAACAGGCCCAGGAGGCTACCCGACTATGGCTGGGACCTGACCCGAGGCCACGCACCTCCCTCATCTACTCTCCCAATCTCTGCGCTGTCCTGTGCCACCTCCAGACTACCTCTGAGGAGGATTCGGAGGAAGGTGATGATAGCTGATGGGGGGCGCAGAGGGAACCAAACAGGAGAAAGAGCATCTAGCCGCCCCCTGCGGGACAGCATGTGTCGGGGGGACTTTCGTGGAGATGTGGGAGGGCCACCAGTCAAGGGAGGTGGGGTTGGCATGAGCCGGCTTCTGACCAGATGCCAAAGACTTGGCCAGGGCCCTCTCTGAAGGGGCTTTTCCTCCTGTCGGGACAGATCTCTCTGGCTCCTAACATCCGGGCTCCCCATCTTCTTCAGAGCACGTCTGCATGGTGGGAATGCGCATCCAGGACACGGATGCCCTGAGAACCGGACAGCCACTGGGCCTTGGCCACACTCCCATCCTCACGGGCAGCTGGTCCCAAAGACTGGCAGGGTCACACAGCATAACCTGCGGGGGCGGGAAGAGCCTGGAAGGCGGGCAGGGCCAGGGCCAAGGGCTACGGGAGTCTCCAGAAGTATGCAGCGGCCCATGGTGCCCATGGCTGCTGAGGAGGACAGAGGAGTGTCTGCTGAAGACAGGGAGTGGAGGCCTGCTTTCCAGAAGTTTCTCAGGGAAGGAGCAGAGGAGAGGGAACATGAGAGCTAGCAGGGGAATGCAAGTTCTTGGGTTCAGAGACCCAAAGAGGGGGACTGATGTGTCATGTGAGGAGAGGAGAAAGGCACAGGCTGGGCTAGGGGGAACCAGAAGTCACAGCAGTGAGGGCAGGAACCGAGAGAGCTCTTGCAGCCTTTTCTGGGTCTTGCTTGGCCTCACCGTGTCATATGACATCCCACTCTCAGCCATGCCTAGGGAACCAACCCCTCTGGGCTGGCATCTAAATGGTGACTTGAATTACACCCAGAGTCACTCTGGAAGATTTGGTGACCAGCTTCCTCAGGAGTCCCTAAATTAGCCTTGGCCTCTCAATCACAACCACCCCTCCTTACCCAATTCTGTCACCTGTTATCCCTGAGGACAAGGCGTGGGGAGGCTGGGGCTAATGGGATTGTCAATGGTTCATGCTGATGGCATGGCATCCCCAGGCCAAGGACACAGAGGGTCAAGGGTGGGGTGGCCAGTTCCAATGAGTCCCTCTGAGTCTTAAGCAGACAAGGCACCTCAATGCAAGGCCCAGGGGCTGAGAGGGCCTCGACCAAAACTCTGGAGCCCCAGGAGGCCACTCACTCACCCCAGGTGAGCCATCGTGGCTGGGAGGGCTGGAGCGGTAGGCTCCCTTCCTGGGGCTCTGCACCGAGGCTGGTGAGCCAGCCTGTGAGGGCCTGGTCTCGGAGGGGCTCAGAATTCACATACACAGGGGGGCTTAGCTTCTCAGTCTACCCTGGCCTGGACCAAGGCACCGTGTCTGAAGGCACTGGAAGCTTCCACGTATGACTGGCATCCAGGCCACGGGCCTCCAAGCCTGGACACCATTCCTTGGCCCTGTCCTCAGCCGTCAGGCTTCACCCTCTCCGTGCTGCCACAGCTTGCTGTGCTCCACTGCCTCTTTGTCTCCCAAGGGACCAGCCCCACACTGACCCCTAGTGGGCAGACAGCAGCTTGCAGCTCCCGGACCTGAGTAGGTGGCATTACTCCTGCCACCTGCTGTGGGGACAGGAGGGTCTGCAGGCTTGGGAGGGCATGCGAGACCCAGCCCCAGATGACTGAGGGCAAGAAAGTGCTAACTGTGGGGCTCCGGGGCGGCGCAGGGCAGGGCCCGGCCAAGGTGGGAAGACTGACAGGCAGAAGCCCTCGGCCGGCACAGCCTTGGCACGTCCTCCCCACCCAGAAGAGCTGCAGCTGTCCCTGCCTTTCTCCCCTGGCCTCATTGTGCCTGGGCCCAGCCGGCCGGCTCGGGTTTCTGCAGGGGCCAAAGGCCTCTTTTTGGAGGCCCACAGTCTCTCCAGCTTCCCCAGTTGGGCATCTGGGAGAAACTAGGGACCTCAGCTCCTGAGGTGGCAGGAGAGAGGGCTGTGGACCAGGAGCCCAACCGCGGGGCCTGTGGCTCGCTCCGGATTGGGGCCTGTCTCCTTGAACCGCAGGAACTGTGAAAGGTGGGGTTGATGCTAGGGACACACCCAAACTCTCAGTCTCCCAGACACCCAGGCCCTCTGCTGCCCTAGCCTGGAGCCCCTGGAGAGGGACAGAAGCCCACCGCAGCCTCTAGAGAGCCCATGGGTCCCCCTGGCACCATGCGAGTCTGTCTCCTGCGTGCCCTAGCCACGCGCCAGGAGCTCCCTCTCTGCCCCTCCGTCAGCCTCTGCCTTGGCCTTGACTCGCCCTTGCAGCTCCTCCCTCCTTGCCCTACACCAGGCAGCTGCCCTCAGCCCGGCCCTGTGGCCTCGGCCTTCCTGTGGGCTCGGGGCTCCTGACAGCTACTGCCGAAGCAGCACCCACCGTGGGGGGCGAAAGGCAGCTGCAGCCCCTCTGCTTCCAAGCGAGTGCCTGCGCAGCAGCCTGAGGGCGGCCCGGGTCCAGGGTGTGGGGGCGGGGGGGCCGGCTGGCCTGGACACAGATGGGCAGCCTGCCCAGAGCAGAAGCCAGATGCCATCGGAATTGGATTAGGACCATATCGTGTTGGATCCCAGCTAATCCGCCTCCTCCTTTCCATGACCGCCTGTGGAGACCAGGCCGGCGAAGGGGTGGGGGCCAGGTCCCCCTGGCAAGTCCACCACTAGGCTCGGCCTAAGACCCAGGTTTCCTGGCCAACAGGAGGAGAATTCAGGATGGCTTCTAGAATCCTCTTGGATCTCTCCACGAAGGCTGGGCGGAATGGACTGATGTGAAGACAAAGTCCCCCTCCTGCAATGCCCCACACACCTCCTTGGCCTCCTGTCCTCTGTAAAGCACCTACATGGGGGTGCCTGCCTGCCTCCTCGGCACCCCCAAGTGTGCCCACCTTGCCAGGGGGTTGGCGCAGGGCCTGGAGTACATTGTGTCTGAGCAGCAGTGAGGGGCAGGTGGGTATGGGGGAACTCTGGGGCCTGTTGAGGACCCCATGCCTGCCTCAGGCTCGTGGTTGGGCTGAGGGCATATGGGGAGCCAGAGTCACCTGCTCTTGGCACCCAGACAGCTCGAGCTTGAGGACCTTGAGGGCCGCCACGGTTGGAGAGAGGAGGGGCTGGTGCTCGTGCCACTCATTCTTCAGGCAGCAGCCCCAGGCCTGGTGGCTCCCTACACTGCGGCCACAGGCGCCCAGGTGCTCAGGAGCCAGTCAGGGACTGGGCCACCCACCTGTGCACCTGTCCTTCTCCATGCCCACCCCCTCCACAGGCCCGAGCGAGCTCCCGCTCTGTGGCAGCATCGGGCAGGTTCCCAAGGGCCTTGACATTTTAAATATTTAACAAGGCCTGACAGACGAGGGAAGGGCTGCCAGCTGAAGCCCATCTGCTTCCTTTGATCTGGGAGAGGCCAGAGCCCTTGTGGCTAAATGGCCCTCCACCCTAGCCTCCTCTGAGCCCAAGTCCTGGGGCGGGGCGGGGCGGGCAAGGAGGAAGGAAGGAAAGAGATCCTCTGGCCCAGTGCCCAGCCATCTGCCTTGACAGCACACTGCACCCGGATGGCGCGTGGCGGGCGAGGCAGGGTGTCCGTGGGCACGTTAGCTCCACAGCACAAAGCAAGGGAGACCCAGGCAGACCCCGGGAAGGCCACTCCATCTCGGGTTCCTGGTCTGGACCACGGGCCACCCCCTCCCTCTCCACTCCTCCCTCCGGCCTACGCGCCACTCGCGGACAGATGGCTGAGGCCAGAGCATCCAGTCTCCAAGTGGGGCGGGAGGCTGGAGGTGCTGGGGGCCGTGCCCGGGCAGGAGCAGAGAAGATGGGTGGGCCAAGGAGCCACTGAGATCAGCTGCTGATCAAATCAACTCTCACTGGCCGGGGAGCAGGCCTGGCAATGTGCTGGGACAACCCCGGCAGCCTTGCCAGGTGAGCGCCAGCTGGGTCAGAGGACACTCCAGCTCCTGGACTCTGTGGCTGGGCCCAGCTCCCCGGTGGTCTTTGCCTCACAGCAGACCCCAGCAACCAGGGGAGAGGCAGGACCAAAAATGGCAGTCAGGCCTCCACCCCAGATCCTTCTAGAGGGTGCTCACTGGGTTTCCTAGAGGCCCACTGTAGCAGTGACACCTATACTGCCTCAGGCTTGCCCCTCTGATGAGCACTCTGGGGCCTCCCCCAATGCCCCAGCTTTGTCCCAGATGGGCCCGTGCCAGGGAGAGGCCCCCTGCAACCCTGCACCCCTTCCTCTCTTCTGAACCCCCAACTGGACACAGGGCTGAGCGTACAGGGAACCCCCAAACATGCAGACCGGGGCTGTGTCTTCCTCCTCCATCAACAGGAGGCTGTCTGCCCCGCCCCATTCCTCAGAAGCCATTCTGGGGTTGCAGTTTGGGGCCCACCCTGCCTGCGTGCGCCTGGCGGAGTTCCCATCTCCTCCCTCCCCCTCTTTCGCTCTGTAGAGAACAGCTGCCTGTCCAGGACAACAGCCTCCTCACTTGCACGAAGCATCCCCCACTCACGGGAAGTGGCCGGGAGGAGGGGCGCGGGCAGGGGTCATGGGGCCTCCTCTCCACAGAGCCCTCTAGGGACCTGCTGCAGTGGCCACAGAGCCCTGGAGCCCATCCTGCCTCGGCAGTAAGGATCTCATTGAGGACACCCCAAAGGCTGGGAGGAGCGCCGGTGGCGCAGGGAGGGCCTTACCCTCCGTGGGTGAGGTCTTCAGCCGCCTGCAGAGCCCGTCAACATCCCCGTAGGCTTCCTGGATCTTCTGCAGCGCCTCGGCCCCTCGCAGCTCCATGAGGGAGCGCAGCTCAGCCAGCGTGCACCCAAAGCCACCCGCATGGGGGGCCTCCCGCTGCTGCTGGGGCTTGGGGTGGAACTCGATGGAACTGTTGGCCATGTCGCCCATCCTGCCTGTCGGGCCTTCTCACAGGTGCAGCCTCAGCTCGGCCGCAGCTAGGGACAGGCAGCCACCTGCGGTTCCAGTGCCTGGGGAAGGTGCGGTGGTGGTGGGGAAGCAGCTAAGTGTGGACACCTAGGGAGAAGGAGGCGACAAAACTGAGGGCTAATCTTCCAGAACATTCTCTGCAAATCTTTGCTCAGTCTGAGCCATGACTCATCGAGTGCAAAATTTACCTCACAGGCTGGGCCAGTGGCTCTCGTGCCCTGCCAGGCTCCACAGTGAGCACCCAGAGCTGGCAAGGCTTGCCCGGGTGGGGAAGGAGCAAGTGTCGGTGCCTCCTGTTGGGACCCTGCTGCCACCAGCACTGGCCGGCTGGGATATGGAGGCTCTCAGGGCCCCCAGATCCATTTGGGAACCCACGCTGAAGGGAAGGTGGCATGCTGGGAGTGATCAGTGGCCGGCTGTGCCCGGTATGGTTGGATTCTCCTGCGAACGCCCATGCCCGCCACCAGCTCCTCACTTGTGTGCCCTGTCTTACTCCCTGCTCTTGCCTGATTAGGACTCGCCCTGTGCCGCTGACATGCTATAAGTCCCTGCCAGTCTTCTGGGATGGCCTCAGTGGCTCAGAGTTTCAGGCTGGGGCTGCACGGGGCTCCAAGAAGCGGCCGAGCCATGGGCAGGGCCAGCTGGGCTCCAGGCCAAGGCTTAGCATGCCGGGGGTTTCTGCGGCCCTGAGGGTACCTGGGGGGCCAGGGCCAAGGGAAGAGAAGGCCCAGAGGGAGGGGGAAAGGGAGGGGGAGAGAGGGAAAAGAGGGAGGGGGAGAGGGATGGAGGGAGAGAGGAGGGAAGGAGAAGTGGGATGGAGGGAGGGAGGGAGAGAGGGAGGGAGAGGAAGGGGGCTGAGGGAATGAAAGGGGAGGGATGAGGGGACAGCACACAGGAGAAAGCCAAAAGCAACCACAGGTCACTGGCAACTCTGCCCCACAGCACGGTGTCCTCCCCCCCCTTCTTCCCTCCAGATGACAAAGTAAGGAGCTAAGTTCTCCCCACACTGGAAGTAACCATCCCACTGCCCAGGCCACACCACCTCCCCCCTCTGCAGAGCATCGCAACGTTGTCGTACCTCTCACTGTCCCCCTCATCATGCCAACATCCCTCACCTCACCCGAGGAGCCACTGGTGCCCAGGCTGCTCTTCCTGCAGCCTTTGCAGGCCTGGCGGGGCCCACGGGGCCAGCTGGGCCTGTGTCCTTCCTTGCCTGGGCCACAGCCCTCCCCAGCTGCTCTCCCCACAGCTCCTTCCTGGCCTGCGCATAAGTGGGCGCATCCCCCAAGGCCACGTGCTAAGCTCCCCACGTCCTTGTCGAACTGAACTAGTCTCACTGCACATGGCCTTGGACCTCGCATCAGCACAGAGTGGCTCAGTTGGGCCCGACTCCTCGCCTTTGGTGAAGCTCCCGGCTCAGAAGGAGCCTCTGGGAAATAGAACTTGGCCACCCATCCAGGTCTCTGATCTAGAACTCTCCGTGGAAACAAATAACCCAGAGCTGGGTTAGAAAGGTAGAAAAGCCCTTGGGTAGCCAAAACAGACACGGCCAAATCCATGGCCTCTGCTGTCAAGAGTGCCCCACGCCTCTCACTCTGAGCCCAGCGGGCTGGATCCTACAAGCCCCCAGTGGGTGCTAGGAGCAAAGAGTGCCACCCGAGACCAGAGTCTTTGGCAAACAATGGTCCATTCCCCACATGTGCCCCTGCAGAGGCCTCACCTGTCAAGAAAAGGTGTGCACACCTATGGCAGTCCCTGCCCATGAGGTCTGGGGGCAGAGAAGGCGCTTCAGAAAATGTCCATCCAAAGTGATGCATGTTTTAAAAGTTTGGGCACCTAAGTGTTAATTAACTCTCCACACGGAGCAGCCTTCACTTCTGGAAGATGTGGGAACAAAATGGCGGACACGTGAATGCGCGATGCTGTCCCCCTGCCATGCATCTCTCCCTGCCTGTTCCTCCGTTGGCCACCTGACAAATATTGAACGAGCTTTTCCTATGTGCCTGGAGCTGGCCTTGTGTGCTGGGACAGGGCCTCAGCAAGACTGACTAGATCCCTCTCTCTGGAAGGAGTGAGGGCAGGGAGTGGGGGCTGGTGAGGGGCAGAAGCCTGGAAAGGATGGAGGGGCTGTGGCTCTCCTGGCTTGACCGAGCAGGCAGGGCAAGCTCCTTCAGCGGGTGTCATGTGCATATGGCCCAGCCACCCTGGTGGCAGTGGCGTGAATTGCTCTCCCTTTCTCCAGTGCAGGAAACTGAAGCTTGGCCACGGAAGTGTCAGAGACAAGAGAACAGCTGGGTCCCCTACCTCTGACCGCACAATGCAACAATGGCAGCTTTTAACTGCCACCTGCACTTCTCATCCTCTCCAGACAGCCTCACCCCCTCACCCCAGGACCTTTGCTTAGGACGGTGTCCCTGCCGGGAGCGCCTTCCCTCTCCTTCCTCCAGCCCTGAGCTCCAGCTGCTCTGTGCCATAGCAACTCACTGCAACTGTCAGGTTCAGGCTCTGTCCCCCAGCCACCCTGCTTACTGGCTACTGGAGGGGACGGAGTTTGGCTTGTCTGTGTAGACACTGGCTTTAGCCACCCTCAGGGTCACCAACAGGCACAAAACCCCCTGGCAGTTGGCTTCCCAGGCCCCAGGCAGGCATGGGCTATGCACGAGGGGCACCATCCAGTGAAAGCATGAGCAGGGTCCCCAGGCTCTGATGCCCTCGTAGGCAGGCAGGCCTCTGCGCAGAGCACCTGCACGTCCTCCACCGAGCCACCTAGGGCCCTTCCAGTTGAATGATCTCATTGCTTTTTGGCCTCTGCACCCACTTGGAGCAGAAGCCGAGGTTGTGTGGTGTCCCACCCATTTGGCACCAGTGGGCTTCAAAGGATGACAGAGTGAACGGCCCATTGGGTGGGCTCTTAGATGGTGCACGGCCCTGATAGAAATGCCTGTTCCTTAGAGCAGGGATGCCCTGAGGCTGGTGGCAAGATCACTGAGGCCTGGTGGCCCCTGGCTGACGCTGAGTAGACCACAGTGGCTCATGGTATGGCTACTGGGTGGGTAACAAGGCCTGGGCTTCTGATGCTGCCTAGCTGTGTCCCCTCCCTGCAGCCAGTCTCCTCCTGCCCCTCTGCCACTGCCCTGGGGTCAGGTTCCTGCCCCTCGGTGCTGGTGTTGCTGGCCCCCTCCTCCTCAGGATCCTTCATCCCCCACCAAGTCAGCCCCACGTCCTGTCTATCACCTGATAGGCCCCCCAGCCGGGCACCTGGTCACCACCCTGCTGCTGTAGAAGGCTCTTTCCACAGTCTGCTGCCGTTTCAACCCCCATCCCCACGGAGCTAAGGCCAGACTGCTTCCCGGCGCCTTCTGGCTCTGCTCCTGCCCTCACCTGCCCCAACCACACATGCTGCCAGCTTGAGCCCTGACCGCACACCCTTCTGTCCCTGCTCCACCTGCCGACCTCCCACGAATCCTTAGTCGCAATTCAAGTGGAACATTCTCCAGAAAGTCTCTGCCTGTTCCCCAGCCAAGATTGATTGCTGCTGGGTCTATAATCCCACAACCCGCTCCTACTCCACTCTGCTGGGCACTGCAGTGACCTGGGAGCACGCCTTTCCACTTGCTGGGTCCTAAGCCGACACATGTAGTTCCCGACCGTGTGGGCAGCCCTGGATGGAGACGGGGCCTGGCTCACGGAGGAGGAGCTCAGGAGCCGTGGTGGTGGAATTAGCCTCCTGGAGGGCAGGGCGGGCTGGGGCGCTCCTGCTAACCTTCCTCATCTTCATGAATGCAACAGGCCACAGGGCAGACAGGAGCCATCAGTTAAAGCAAGGCTCATTTTGAGTGCCTGTTGGCTGCTGGGTTCTCTATAAGCCTGGGCAATGGCCCCTCAGTCTGAATAGGACAGCAGCCATCAATGAAATGGCCAAGAACAGAACGGAGCTTCCGGCCTGGGCTGGCTGCCGAGAACGGTCTGTAGGCACCAAAGGGAACACACCATTTCTGTGCTCTTTCATTTTTCAGACTTTAATTGGCTTAATTGAATTGAGAACCTCCACAGAGGGGGACTCGGACCTTCTGGCATTTACTCCCTCCTGGCACAAACTGGCCAGCATCATGGGGTGGAGAGAAGAGAGACCTGTGTTGGCTTCCCTGGCCCACCTCACCCTTGCTATGTCACTGCCAACAGGTTGCTACCTCAGAGGGTGGCTGGAGCATTGAAGGGGATGGCCTAAGTCCAGGCCCAACACCCAACCACCTCTGGACCCTTCCCTCCAGTGGGACACAGACACCCTCCCCGCCCTACAGGCCCAAACAGAGCACCTGCCCCTCCAGCAATTCAACCCCCCTGAGCAGAAACCCAGGGCTCCCCTTTCCCCTGTACTGTCCCTCCCTGGACACCTCTAATTGGCACCCCAACTTCATCTCCCCTGGACTCCCCCCAGGCCCTGGGCAGCCCACCACCCTCCAGGAAGCTGGGAACTTCCTGAATGGAGGGGCACCTCTGTTCCCAGGCTCCCCTCTGTCAGGACCCCACTCTAGATACTGAGTTTTGAGCCATCACCTGCAACATCTGCCAACATCTGTGTACCAGTCCTTGACAGACAAGCTTCCCTCACAGCACCCTCAAAAATACCCTATGGGGCCAGGAGAACTCTCCCCATTTTACATAGGGGGAAACTGAGGCTCAGGAAGGCTCCTGCTCTTGCCTGGTCCCTGGCCCTGCCTTCCATGGGGCCCGAGGTGAGTCTCAGCCACCTGTGCTGAGGCACTCCACCGAGCCATCTGCTCCATGTGGGGCAGCCTAGCCTTGCCTTTACAGAGAGGACAACAGATGGGGGATAAAATCCCCCACCGTCCTCCAAGTCAGAGCTTGAGAGCACATTAGAATTCACCCCGGTGCTGCCCCAGCCCAGCAGCGGCCCAGTTGCTGGGGTTCGTGTGGGCACGTGTCCTCATGCTGATGACGGGACATGTGCTGCCAGGTACTGCTGCCTCCTCTGCCTCCCATGCCAGAGCCAGGCCCAGGACACCACGGCCCCGAGGAGAGAAGGAAGCAGAACCCAGGGTCAGAGGGCAAGAGACGGAAGCCCAGGGGCCTACCCAGGCACATCAGCGTCTCCCTACAGACCACCAAGCAAGGGCTTGCCTTCTAGAAGTACCCATTGCTCAGCAACGTGACTCATTATGGGGATTCCTTGCAGTAATAGTCCCACCTCTAGGCACCTCGAGCACAGGCCGGACCCCACAGAGCAGAGCGAGCAGAGCTCCAAGGGGAGAGTGAGGGGCCCGACCCCGGGCCCCATAGGGCAGGCGGTGCCCGGCCTCCCCCAGTGGGTGGCTCAGCCACACACCTGCAGAGGGACCAGGGTGGGGCTCAGGGACCAGCTGGGGAGCAGGTGGGGAGAGGGCACAGGAGGATGGGACCCTGGCAGGCAGCCACCTGCCTTCTCCTGGGCCTGCTGTGATCCTGGACAGGTAGACACAGCGGTGGCCAGTGTCCACCTGGGAGACCCTTCAACCCTTGATTTCCCACATCTGCCCACCCCCAGCCAGGCGCTCTCCCTCCTTTCCCCCACCTTGGCGACCACCAGGGAGGGGAAAGGAGGGTTCCAAGGACGAGGCCTGCATGCAGCCAGGGAGGGGGGAGGGAAGGAGCCAAGGCCGAGAATGTCCTCATTAATATTTCAGAGGTGCTGTCACTGCAGCTCCTGGGCGCTCACAGCTCCACCGCTTTTGCTGCTGGAGGGAGGAGGATGGGAAAAGAGAAGGAAACAAAACCCGAGAAAACAGATTTAAAGGGACAGGCTCCCCTGCCCCCTTGCTCCGTTCCTTCCTCTCCCTGTTTCTAGTACAATCTGTGCACACGCCAAGTGGCTCTCACGCCTGGAACAGGTTTGGGCAAAAACAATAACAACAGAAAAAGGGCCAACCATCACCATGGCGCCCCTCCTCACTCACGCATGCACCCACCTGCCTGAAGCTCTGCCCCTTGGAGGGGCCACCTTGGGGACACACTGGGGCTGCTGGCAAGGCCAAAGGAGCACTGCCCTTCTAGAACCAGGCGAGCAGACAGACACAGATGCACAGACTTCAGGCACTGGAAGTCCCCGCTAATAAGGGGCCAGCCAAGGAGGATTCTGGAACCCAGAGAAACACAAGTCTAGATTCCCAGAGGTGGCAGGGACCCAGGACATTACCCGATTCAGCCTGTACTTCCGGGTGGGTGTACTTCCACAGCATTCCTTGCTAATTGGTGGCCCAGTGCTTTAGTCTAATTTAGAACAGCAGACGCCCGGCTGCCCCACTCAGGGAGCTTTAAAAATGCACAGTCCTGGGCCTGGAGCATCCCATCTGGAAGGGCTGTAGAGCACTCCAGTCTCAGGGGGTCCGATGCCTGTCCACGTCTGGGACCACGCATTTGCCTGCCTCCAGAGGCTCCAGGAGGCCTAGAATTCTCCAGTTAAAGCCCTGCTATAGAATGTAAACTGGTGCAGCCACTATGGAAAGCAGTATGGCAGCTCCTCAAAACTTAAACATAATATTGCTATAGGGTCCAGCAGTCCCACTTCTGGGTACACATGAAAGAGAACTGAAAGCAAGGACTCAAACACATATTCGTACGTCCATATTCATAGCAACATCACTCACAATAGCTAAAAGGTGGAAGCAATCCAAGTGTCCACAGAGGGAAGAACGGATAAGCAAAATGGAGTCCATCCATACAGTAGAATATTACTCAGCCACGAAAAGGAAGGGAATTCTGACACAGGCTACAACATGGGTGACCCTCGAGGACATTGCGCTCACTGAAATCAGCCAGTCACAAAAAGACAAATACTACATGATTCCACTTCTGTGAGGTCCCCAGAGTAAGGAGTCCAATCCATAGAGGCAGACAGGGGCGTGGTGGGTGCCAGGGGCTGGGGGGAGGAAGTCGGTGTTTCATGGGGACAGAGTTTCGGTTTGGGAAGACGAGCAAGGTCTGCAGATGGAGGGTGGTGACGGTTGCACGACACTGTGAATGTGCTTATTGCCACTGAACTGCACACTTAAAAATGGTTAACACAGTACATTTTATGCTATGTATATTTTACCACAATACAAAACACAAGCAAGCCACACCGGCCATTGTGCTCTGTGCCACTAGTGAACCCCAGAAGGTTGTGGCAGAGACTTGCTACCTATTCCCCCACTTCCTACATCATATTTAATTTTCAGCTAGGTGTCTTGTTATTCAGCTAATGACTATATTCCCCCAACTTCTTTGTAGCTATGTATGACCATGTGACTATGTCCAGGCCAACTGGACGTGATCAAAAGTCAACTTCTCTCCAGAAACATCCTGGGGAGACAGGAGTGATGTGGGGCCAAGGCAGGCTTGGGGATGGCCCCTAAATGGGGAAGTATCCCAAGAGGTACGTGGGTTCAGCCCCTGGCCAAGGAAAATGTTCTGGCTTCACAACTTCAGGACCGTGTCCTTAAAGGAAGGAATGTGTTCTCCCCTTCTCCTTCCTGCTGGCTGGAATGCCGATGTGAAGACAGGAGCTGCAGCAGTTATCTTGTACCATCTTGCACATGGAATCCACGTGCAACACAATCAAAGGAGCCCAGATTCTTGACCAAGAAGCCATCGTACCTGCCCTAGATTGCCTACCTAGACTTTTATGTGAGAAAGAAATCACTTCTATCTTATCAAAGCCACCATTATGCTGGGTCTCTGTTAAAGAGGCCAAACCCACAGCCTGAGTAGTTCAGATGTCCACAGGGAGGAGCCCCAGGCTTCCCTCTATCCCAAATCCAGCCCCACTTCTGGGAGAGCCAGGAGGCCTTCCCAAAGTCTCCAGGACTGACAAAGTTCCCATATTTTCCTGGGGCATGTGAGCATCTGAAGCTGGGCTCTCTTTCACCTCTGTCATTTGACATTGGCCTAGAAGTTCTGGCCAAAGCAGAAGGGAAAATACAGAGCCACAAACAAGAGACAGAATGGCAGTCCCCTCAGAGGCAACAGCGAGCCCCGTGCTGTGCCGCAGTCATTGGATTTGCTCTGCGCCACAGCCCTGCAGCACGGGATCATAAGCCCCGTGGTCAAGCTGAGGCAGCTGAGGAACAGAGTGGCTAAGGCACTTACTCAAGGTCACACAGCGAGCAAGGAGCAGAGGCTGACATGAACACAGGTGGTCTGGCTCCAGAAGATTCTATATTGCTCCCCTTCCAAGTTACTGCCCAGAAAACCCCAGAAAGGCAACGAACACATAATTGGAGCCAATTAAAAGAGTTCAACAAAGTGACTGGACAGGAAATCTGTCCCCATAAACCTCAGGGCTGGAGAGTACAGGCGCTGGAGTCTGAGAAGCCTGGCCGCATGAGCTGGCTCAAGTCACTCAAGTTCTCCGGGCCTTCACTTGTTAATCTGTGAAATCGGTCCTCATTCCTCCTCACTGGGTTGGTATGAGGATAGGGTCCCGTCCCCACACCCACACCTAGGCAGGTCCTCAGGGGCTGGGCGCATTTCCCTGTTAGACCTTCTCCCTGAAGATGAGCGACAAGAATGCTATTTGTGCTCTGTGTCGAGTCCGGTCCTGCCCGCACGCTCCTCCCTCTGCCTGCCCTGGAGCCCTGAGCTGTCCTGCAGCCCAGCAGGCCTCTGGGTTCACAGGTTCAGGCTCCACCTGTGAAGCCAGAACATTCTGCTTGGCCAGGGGCTGAATCCACATGCCTCTCAGGATGCTTCCCCAGCTCAGGGATCACCCTCCTGCCTGCTGGGACCCGGCATCATTCCTGTCTCCCGAGGATGTTTCTGGAGAGAAGTCAACACTCCAGCACAGGAGGCCTTCACAGCACTGGGGACCTGGATGCCAGAGGGAAGTTGGAAGCCCCTTTCTGGCTGGGGCCTTGAAATCTCATTACCAAGGCCACAACTCTATGCTGAGGGTTGGGGGACAGTCATTTGTTTCCTGCCAGAGAAGGCAAGAGCTGGAGAAGCAGAGAGTGAGAGAGAAAGAGCGTGAGCAGCCGGTGGGCAGGAAGCATAACCACACTAATTATCCAATTACAAAGAGCTGTGCGGGCATAGCTGCACTGCGGCAGGAGCCGCGGCCACATGCCCCCACCCCGCTCTGCACATGCCGCCCCACCCCCCGATGGCCCCACAGGCGTGGCTGGGCCTGTGCTCTTGGGAGTGGCACGGAGAGCCAGAAATGCCGTGGCTGGTCTCAGTGGAAGACTCCAGCTCACAAAGGGGCAGAGACTTTGTGTCTGGGGACCAGGAGGTAGCCGGGTCCCTGTCCTCCCAGCCCTTCATAGCCAGAGAATACATGGATGGAATGAGAGGTGCCCCAAGTCTCCCCAGCTCTGTCCATGGTACCGCGGTGCCCGTCCCTGCCAGCTTCCAATCCCGGAGCCAGCTCCAGCACCGGAAGCAGTCAAGGCCAAAATGGGTAATTAAGGAAATTATAGACAGCTGGAGGCCACAGGGCTGCAGGCCTGGGGCTGAGTCCTTCCAGCTTGGACAGGCAGTGACCAGATAAGGAGACTACCAGGATGCACATGTGTCCTCCTGGGGAACAAGCCCTGGGGGCTCCACTGTGGATCTTGGCGGGGGTGATCTGGTTTTTGGAAACAGGCCAAAGTCCATGGGAAGACAGTCTGGGCAGGACTCACTGGGGTCAAGGTCAGGGGCTAATGAAGGGATCTGGAAGGTAGGGCTCCAAATGAGGGGCTGGAAATGTGTGCGCTCACTTAGGCCCCCCCCCGGAGATCTCCAGCTGCTTGCCTCTTTCTGTCCCTCAGTGAATCCAGCTTGGCTGGAGGTTAAACCAGGCCCAGTGACCAGGCTGACTCACCCAGAGAGCCAACACAGCGTGGAGAAAGAGCTGAGCAGGACTGTCACTATGTGAGGACTCTGGGCGTTCAGGGGTGGGGGTCTTGGCTTTGGCATTCGTTTGGAAGAGGAGAGGGCAAGGATGCTGGGTGCAACAGAAAAGGTGAATTTAGACTACAGATGGGAGTCAAGTCTAGCTGCACTTCTGTGACCTGGATGCAAAGCAGTAGCATACCAAAGCATCGGTGCCACTTTTCCAGGCTGACCGAGGCAGGGTGCCCACTGCCAAATGTAGCGGCGGAGGAAGAGCCAGTGCCCCTGAGAGAGGATGTCTCAGAAGCTGCGACCTAGGGAGGGTCATCTGAGAGGCTGCCAGCCTCTGCTCCAGCATCCTTGCTAACCCCTACTGGCTGTGACCACAGGACCTCAAGGGCACCCAGGGCTTGGCAGCTGTCTGAATCACACAGCTCGAGCTCTGCTGGCTCCTAAGAGACTATTTCTGACCAAGGAACCTGGTATACAAATCCGGAAGCATTTCCATCAAAGCCCACGGTAGGTGCCACAAAGCTCCTGTAGTGCCCAGGAGGTGCCTGGAGGGAGTGGGGGTCCTGCAAGAGGCAGGAGGGTCCCTCTCATGTCAGGATGTGATGCCAAAGTGGGCTTCTGTTTCCCCCTCAGTGTACCCCACAGTCCATGGGGGTCCAGCCCAGCCCCTCCTCTGGTTCCCCCTCCCCGCCCCTGACTCTGCCTGGAACCACCCACCCATCACCCTGTCCCTCCCACACACGCAGCCATGTGGGCCTCTCCAGAGGCCCCCAGGCCAGCCCATTCTTACCCTCTGGTCCCATGGATGGATTGCAAGGGGCACCCTTGTTCTGTTCCCAGGACAGAGGGTTTTAAGTGCAAAGGCTAGACCGCTGGTCGCAATGCTGTGGGCAAGTGAGCCACAGGCCATGAGGAAGAGGCCAGACTGGGTGGAAGAGGCACCAAGGACCGAGCCCAGCCCGACAGCCCCCTGCCTGTCCACACCCCTCTTCCTGCTCTCCTATACCAGGCATGGCACTGTCAGGTGGCAGCCTCCTTAACTACAGGGGCTGCCCCACTCACAGGAGCCAGAGGAGCCCGCACCAGCTGCTTGTGGCTCCAAACAAAGACTTGTGGTGTCTGGTCCTGGGTTCTTCTAGGAGAAATGGAGCTGAGGCCTGTGGATGGGGGACAGGAAAGGACCCCTGTGCCAGGCAAGGCAGGTGGAAGTCTGAATGCAGCCCAGAACCCTCGCCCTGCCCAGGAAGTGGGGCTGGGCACATTCCCCACACTTCGCTCTGAGGGCTCTGAGTGGTTTCAGCCAGGCTGGTACAATCTGGAGAAAGGGCCCCTCCCCATGAGGTCACATCCTGTGCCATCATCATGCCCCTGACCAGCAATCTGAGCAAATATAGATTCAGTTATAAGCTGGCTGCCCCATGTGTCTTAATTCTATTCAGGGTTTAGTGTTGAAATGCAGAGTGCAGGGAATTCTGAGTGTCAGGACAGCCATAGACTGACGAAGTTCCCAGGTAAGTTGGGAAAAGTGGCCATGGTGGCTCTTTTTCATACCTCTTCATTCAGGGCAAGCCAAAGAAGTGACCTCCAGAAGAGCAGGAAAAAGGCCAAATCTCTGTCATTTGAGGTCAGCAGCAGCCGGAATGGACACTGCCAGCAATGACTTCCCAATCTCCCGCTCTTGTCCTCGCTGCCAGCTTTGTTTTCCCGTCTCCCGATCAGGGGGCTCTGGTGTGCCTACACGTGCCTCCCACGCCGTGCCTACGAGAGGCAGACCCACAGCAGCTGCAGAGAGCCAGCCAGCACCGGGCCCAGGGAGCATCTGAGCATGTCCAGAGAATGCGGAGACACATGCTTTATTTTGGGGGGGAAGTGGAAGGGGGATTTGACAAAATGGTTCTAATATTCACCAATGAAGAAGCAAGCAAGAAGAACAAAGGGGTTTTGTTTTGCTTTAAGGTTACTGAGGTGGGGTCAGCAGGTCGGATATTAAATGATATCAGGTACAAAAAACACACAGGCCCAACTACATACCAGAGTTAGTGCATGCTACAGAAGGCCTCATAAATTAGCCAGGGAACATTGATTTCATAAAAGAAATGAGGACAATTAGTTAGCAATCTGGCAAAGGACACACCCTAGATCCTCACCTCACGCTATTCCCCGAGACAAATTTCCCTTGGATTAAACAGGGGTGGGTGAACTGTGGCCCAAGTGCCAAATCTAGCAGCCAAATGTTCTTGTGAATAAAGTTTTATTGGAACACAGCCACGCCCATTCATTTGCATATTGTCTGTGGCTACTTTCATGTTGCCACACAGACTTGGGTAGTTGGGACAGAGACTGTGTGACCTGCAAACTGGAAAATATTTATTATGTGGCCCTTTGCAGAGAAGGTTTGCCGACCACTACATTAAAGAGATAAACATCTTAAAAATGCAACCCTTTCGGCACGTGCGTGTGTGTGCAGACACGTGGGAAATCCAGAAATGAATAGCTCTCAAATTTCTGCAAGGGATTTTGTAAGTCTAGAAGCAATGGAAGAAATCACAAATAATTGTGAGATAAAAATGTTTACCTTTTGTGTGAAAAAAATTAAAAGGCAAGCAACAAAGACGTTAAAATTATTTGCAACAAATATGTTAAATTGTCACTATTTTTCCTGTATAAAGTTTATTCAAACTTCACAAGAGAAACACTAAGACATCAATAAATAAAGCTTAGGAGCAGATAATTCGCACAAAAAAATTACAATTTATAAACATGAAAAAATGGTCACCCTCACCATTTATTAAAGAAATATAAACTAAAGTAGATATTTTTGACCTACATACTTATGACAGTTTCTTTGATTAAAATACCTAACGCTGCCACGCTGAAAAAGCCCTTCTGGAGAACAATTTGGCTGAATATACTCTGTCTGGGTACCCTGCTCAGGACAGGGCGAGTGTTACGCAGCTTCACGTAGAAGAGCGAGACAAATCCCACTGCCTGGATTTCTAAAAATAGCCAAATAATTAAGTGAATTACAGTCTCTTGAGAGAATATTATTCAGCCATTAAAAATTGTAATTACTGAGGACCGCCTCATATATATTTGTTGAATAATCGAATGATCATTTGGAGTTTCTTCTTTGCAGGGTTCAAGTTCATTATTTTTGCAATAAGCACTTACTGCTTTCATAATCTTAAAAAAATTAAACTATATCCATTTTGGAAAAAAATGTTCATTTAGGAAGGGATTATATTAATAAGGAAAATGCTTATGTAAAGTAAAAAATAGATTACACAATTGAGCCCGTGCTATAATTACAGTAATGTGAAAATAAATAGGCTGTGTAAAGAAACACGTCCAATAAAATGGAAATGCCGGCTCGCATTTGGGTGATAGGACGGGGGAGGGGGTTACTATGTCTTCAGCGTCTCTGTGTTTTATGAATTTTCTATAAAGAGCATGCATGTTAACAGCATTATTTTTAAATAGGAAGAAGTCAACGTTATTAAAACAACCACCACAGCCACAGCAACAGGGCCTTGCCCATCTGTGCAGGGCTGCCGGGCCCTCCCTCTGTGGTCCCCAGCGCCAAGTCCTCCCTGCAGTTTCCTGAGCGCACGCGGCAGAGTCAGGACCTGGTCAGGACCAAGCAGTGGCCAGATCTGGGTTTGCCCCGAGCTGGGCATGCTAGGGCCACCAGAGTTGGCACAAGGACAGGTCTGAGCATCCCCACCATGTCTCACCTCCCTCAGGCCTGCTAGTCTGGGCGCCTGAGTGCTGCCCCCCATAGGCACAGGCCCGGCTCTCAGGCCCACACCTGCCTTGCCCATTCCTTTTCAGGGAGCCAGAGGGAGGGGACTGGGGTGGCTTCCGGGTCCTTATGAGGACTCCGGCCGGCATTCACTCCAAAGCAATTTTGCATGGCAGAACATTCTGGAGTGACGGAAATGTTCTCTATCTGCGCTGCCCCATATGGTAGCCAGCAGCCACGTGTGGCTCCTGAGGAGGCAGGGCCACCCAGGCCGGGTGGGGCAGGGACTCAGTTTGTGGCCCCATCCATGTTTGCACTTTTACTCTGGCTACTGGGGGTTCTTTGAGGATCACTTAGCAAAGCACAGGCAGGAAGCACTTTGGATTTTTCCTCTCCGTTCACCTCCCGACCAAACACAGGGCCTGGTCGACAGTGAATACGGTTGAATAAATAATGCCCATCACACCCATAAGATGTGGCCTCTGGCGTGGCTGGCCACATTTTGGGAGGGAACGCGCCCAAGCCTAGCCTGGCACCTTTTGTCCCCAGTCATCAAGCTCTCGGACCAGAGCCTGGCCCGTCACAAGACCCTTCTTCTAATGTCCTTGGGGGCTTCTCTCCTGGGTGGTTCTGGGGGAGCTTGAGCCTGGGGGCTGGCCAAAAGTCAGCCTGTAGGTCAGTGACCTTGTGCCACAGGGTAGTGCGCTCGGGGTGGCTTCAGGGTCCATGTGAGAATTCAGGTCTGCTTTCGCTCTAAAGCAGCTCTGTGCGACAGAATATTCTAGAGTGATGGAAATGTTCTCTATCTGTATGGTCTGATATGGTAGCCACCAGCCACATATGGCTACTGAGCATTCGAAATGTGACCAGGGCAACTGAGGAACTGAATTTGTGATTTTACTTAATTTTAATGAAATGACCACTGTGGCTAGTGGCTGCCACATCTGACAGTACAGCTCTAGAAAGTGCCTCGAGATTGTGGCCTCAGGAAAGAACTTCTCATTTGAATAAAATGATTGCCGTTTACTGCGGGACCCACCTAAGAACAACAGAAGCTGCCTCAGGACCCCTTTAAATAAGGTGCTCTCCAAGGGCACTGACATAGGACCGCTTTGCACAACTTTGATTGGGAACCAAGTCTCCAGAAACCTCTGTGCCGAAAAAGAGCCCCCTGCCAGTCTCAAGATTCCCAGAGCATTTCTACCCTTGCCTTGTTCTGGTTTGGGTTCTGCCATGCCAGTCAGCCATGTCACCTTGGACTTGTCCCCTTCCCAACCTTGGGCAGTCCGGGATGCCCAAATTCCCTTACATTTAAGAGCCTCCTTCTTCCCTCTGGTGACGTGTGGCACAGCCCCTTCTCCCCAGGCCTGCACCCAGGCCCACTGCCAGCACCACCCACCCAAGAGAAGGAGCCCAGGCTGGGGAGAGCTTTCCAGCAGGGCACCACTTGGCCTGGCTTCTGCCAGCTCAGCCAGGGTGGAGAAATGATGGGGGACAGGGAGGAGCCATCTGCATGTTCCAGGTCTCTGCATGCCATGCCCAGCTGTAAAGTAACAGCGAGAGCCCAGTGCCTGGGCCCATCTCAGAGACGGCACTAGCGGGGCTACAGGTGCTTAGATTGAAGTGTCTGCCTTCGGTGCCACAGCCCAGGTCCCCATCTATCAGCTGCCATTTACACACACTAAGACTGCTCCTTCTTAGGGGTGCCCTGAAGGGGCCACACAGACGACTTACTGAAAATCAAGTCATTCCCCAACTTGCTTTGGATTGATGTAAATCTCCCTTTTGTCCATTCTCTCAGTGGATAGGTAGAGGGGACACAGGTGGCTCAGCATCTGAACTGTAGGGTCCTCCCAAGAATCCCCAGCTTCACCCAGCAGGGCTGGAAGCACCCTCAGCCATCAGCTCACACGAACAGCGCCATGTTCTGGCGAGTTCAGCACACTCTCACAGAGATGAAAGAACTAGTGGCTGCGTACAGAGACCAGACCCTGGAACCTGACTGCCTGTGTTCCAGCCCTGGTTTTACTACCTACTGGCTGTGTGACTTTGAGCAAGTTACCTAGCCTCTCTGGGCCTCAGTCACATCATCTGCAAAATGAGGATAATAACAGCACTTGCTTCATTTGGCTATTGTCTCAATTAAGTGACAGAAAGTCTGTGAAGTGCTTAGAATAGTGTCTGGCACAAGGTGACTGCCATTATTGCTATTGTCATTATTGACATTACTTGATGGAGCTAAGTAACCTCTGATGGAGACAGCAGCCATCAGTGAAATACACAAGCCATCAGTTAAAGTCAGAAGGAAGTACATGCGTGCTGACAACTCACTCTGTAAGTGGGGGCAGGAGGCTGGGCCTGGCTTTGCCGGCCGCAAGAGTCTCGGCTGGTGCTCAGCTCTCAGAAGTCCCTGGGGGCCCAGGGCACGCTCGTCCAGTCTACCAGGAAGGCAAGGGCCCCCTCCCAACAAGCTATGCTCAGGGGGGCCTCCGATGCTGACCCCAGCACACTTCGGCTGCCTCTCTGGGCCGAAAGAAGATGTTCTGGATGGAGAGTGCTCACTGACTCACAGGCCTGGCCTCTCCCTGCTCCTGAATGATTCAACCTCCGAAGTTCCAGCCGGAATCCTGAAATGTCAGCACAGAGAGTCCTCCAAGGCCCACCCCCACTCTCCCTGGATCTGGAGCAGAGAAGGGACTTGGCCAAGGTCACAAAGACCATCAGGCAGAGAGCTCCTGTCGCGAGAGCCTCCTTTGCCCCCTTCTTTGCCCTCAGTGGCCTGCCGCAGCATCTCCTGCCTGGCATTGCAGCTCTCTCCCCCGTGCTCTTCGCCTTGGGGGCTCCCTTCCCCAAAGGACTGGCTCTCCTGGCTCTGTGAAAAGCCCCCTCCCATGCCTGCCCCACTGCCATCTGCCTTTGTTACCCCCTTCTGTGCCAGAGCACGCCTGCCCCTTCACTCAAACCACCTGGCAGTGCTGGGCACAGACCAGGTTGATCTGATCAAGCCTAGCTGTGTCCTTGGCCCTCCCCTGCCTTGAGGCTAGCAGCAGGGACAATCAATGCCCTGGGACCACAACTGCCCAGCCCCTTCCAACCGGCTCACTCTCCAGGCGCAGACCAGCCCTCTCCTCAGCATCCTTGCTCTGCTCTCACAAGCCACAGGGCTTTGGTTTCCTCATCTGCAAAAAGGGGGTGATGGAAACAGCAGCTCACACGTGTGGTTGACATGAGACTCAGATGGGGGGGTCCAGGAACATGCATAGAACTGTGCCTGGATGTGGGAGGAGCTCAGGAAGGGGGGCTGGCCTCTGATCACTAGCAGACCCCCCAGGTCCACGGGAATGTCCCAGGCATCTGCTCACTAAGGAAGGGGCCTTCACCCATGCAGTCAATGCAGGGCCCAGTCCCTTCCCTCTTGGGGCCTCAATTATCCTATCTGAAAAATGGGGACAAAAATCCAGGCCTTGCCTCCCTTGTCCGGTGAGTCTGCAGATTCAGTGATGTCAAGGTCATGAACATGCCACACAGAAATCAAGTGCCCATTCGGTGCCAGGCCTGTGCTGTGCACTCGAGCAGCTCGTGCAGAGTAAGAGCCAGTCCCTGCCTTAAGATGCTCACAGACTCATGAGGGTGACAGCAGGGGATGAGGGCGCAGAACTAGTGGGCAAATGAGGGGCATGTGCAGGGGGTGCCTGCCAGGCTGGCACCTAAGTCCTTATAGGAAGCCAGGGGAGATATGGGATGAGGGCCAGCCAGGCACAGGCTGGACTTGATCCTTCAGCAGGCAGGGATGCACTTTAGGTTAGAGGCCCCGGGGCCTCATCTTTGAAAGACTGAGTGCCCTCACTGGGAAATGGCAAGCATCTAGTTCAGGGACTGTGGTCCCTGCCCTGCCTCTCCAGCAAGTGAATGAGCGGGCCAGCATTTCCACTCTCTCCCAAACCATCGCTAAGCCCTCACCCTGGGGGCTCTCCAAGATCCCCTCCAGTCCTGACCTCCCCAGGTGCCAGACCCCTGCCCTGCCTCCCACCCCTCCTCAGCTGGGCAGGCCACTAAGCCCCAGAGTGGCAGACAGAAGGAAGGTGACCAGGTCCTAGAGAGAGAAGCAGATTGTTCCAGGCTCCGGGAGATGCAGCAATAGCCGCTTCAAATTCCAGAATCTTAAAGCTGGAGCTTTTACCTGTGAGAAAACAGAGGCCCCCACAGGAGAAGCCCTCCGGCCAAGGTCACACAGGTGAGGAGGGGTAAGACAGCTATTCCTGGAGGGATGGAGAAGGAGTTACCTAAGTCTGGCCCAGGGCGGCTGCTGCTGGCACCGTCCGTCTGTACCAGCCGCGGGGTCTGCCGGCGGCTGTGTGGGCGTGCAGGGGACAGTGTGGGAACATGTGAGGGGGAGGATGACACAGTGCGAGGGCTCGGGGGTGGGGAGGGTCGGGGCGGGGGCGCCGCGCGGCTCCGGGGTGCGTGTATACCGGCAGGCTCCTGCCCAGGCCCGCGCCCCGCCGCGCCGCCCACAGCCCCTGCCCGAGCCAGGGGCGGCCTGGCTGCCCAGACACGGGCGCGCGTGCGCGCGGGATGCGGGGCGCGGGGCGCAGGGTGCGGGGCGCTGCCCGCCGGCTCGGCCCGGGTGACGCGCTGCCGCTCAGCCGCAAGGACACGCAGGCCCGGCGCGGGGCGCAGGTGCCTCGGGCGGGGACCCGCGTTCCCCACCTGCCGCGGCGCCACCTGCTGGGCCGCCTCCCGCCCCCGCCCGCGCCCACCCCGGCGGCGCCCGGGCGCCCCGGGCACCACTTACCGGGGCATGGGCACGGCCGCCGCCGCGGCCTCCGCTCTGGCGGGCGCTGTCGCTGCGGGTGGGCGCCCGGCGGGCAACGATCCGCTCCAAGGACCGAAAGGCCCGGGAACGGGCCGGCCTGGCCGGCGGCGCGGGACGCGACCTCCGCGGCGGGCGAGGGCTGCGGCCGAGTGCTCGCCACGCTCCGCACCGGCGGCGGGCGACGCGGCGCGCTCGGCTCCAGCCGCAGCTCTGAGCGCGGAGGGAGGGAGGGAGGGGGAGGGGAGCCGGGGGAGGAGGCGGGAGGGAGGAGGGAGCGGGCGCGGGGGGCGGTGCGCGGCGCAGGGGCCGTGGGGCTCCCGAGCCACGCGCCCCGTGCGCGCCCTTCTGTCCCCAGGACGCGCGGGGCGCCCGCCCTTCCTAGCCTGGCATTGCCTCCCAAGGGCACGGGCCGCGTAGGGGTGGGCGCGGCTGGAAACTGGGGGGCCGTGGGACCTGCGAGTGCAGAGAAAGCGCCCCGAGCTTGCGCTGGGGCACCAGGCTGCAGCTACCTCTGAAGATCCCTGCCCTCTAGGTGCGTCTCCCCAACAGTACAGTGGGGCACGAGCTGGGTGGGCTGGTATGTATCATGGGGTCCTTGGGCCTCGGTGGGCTCCAAGGGGTTGGTGATCTCCTGCAACCATCCACTAACTGTTGGGAGTACAAACATCCAAGCGCGTTTTCCCAGAGGGAAGCTGGAGCTTACAGGAGATTCTCAAAGTTGGTGATCCCCAAAGCTTCTCACAGGGATACCCTTATGAAGGACACAGAGACTGCAGCCAGGTGGGCACCCAGAGATGGACACACTGGGACACATACATACATCTGTGGACACAAGTGGAGACAGACACCCATCCACATGCACAAACGTGCACACGTATGTGGACAGAGACCCCAGAAGTGAGACTGGCTCCTGCAACTGGCCTCTAGCTCGAGGGACAGTGGAGGCCTCTGACCCCAGATCAGGCCTTTGTCTCCATCTGTGAGCAGTGAGCAGAAGCGGGGTGGGGGCACAGGAAGGAGGCTGAGACTGTGGGAAAGAGAAGTGACAAGTCCACAAGGAGCATCAGCCCCCAGAGCAGGCAGGGCACAGGGCGCAGGGCTCGGGGCAGGAGCATGCAGCAGGTGGAAGATGTCTGGACACAGCCTCGAATCCTTTCTTGCTTCGGGCAAAGAGGGCCCCAGGACATCCAGTGTGCCAGGCCAGGGCTGAGCACTGGGGATGCAGGAGGGGCCACAAAACACGGAGCAGTGGGCAGACAGTGAATGTGCCCACCCAGTTGGGGTAAGGGCCACAGGAAACCGTTGATCAGAGGGACATGATACATGGTGCAGGGGACCCAGGGAAGGCCTCTTCGGTCTCTTTGAGAAGGTGTCACCCTGTCAGAGACCAAAAGGACAAGAAGGCACTTCTGTGCCCCCCACCAGGGGACTGTCACAACCCCAACAGCCTACCCCTCCCACAGGAACCAGCTGGTTCCATGGAAAGCCGGTGAGATCTGGCATCCCAGAGAACCTGGGCCAAGGCCCTGGCACCTCTCAGTGTGGGCTGAGGTTCACACACACTCACATGCTCACTCACACCCGTGCATACACATTCTCACACTCACAGATGCTTGCTCACACACACTCACCCACACACGCTCAGTGACCCCCACACCACCACACACTGAGCGACTCACACGTAGTCACATGCTCTCACACTCACACAACTCACACACGCTCTGGATTCCTCACACTGTCCTGGTTCACGAATGGGTACACACACACACACACACACACACACACACACACTAACCCCGACAGTCCCCTTCGGCTCCAACCCCGAGGCAGCTTTTTCTGGGTATTGGCTTTTTTGGGGGACAGTGAGTTGGCTGTCCTGCAGGCTGGAGGATGCCCCTGTCAGAGCACCACAGCAACCCTAGAGCCTGGGGAATGTGCCACTGCAGGCCGCTTCTTAGGCCTGGAACCATCATGAAGACCCCTCCACCCCTCATGACATCCCGTGGCCCGGAACAGGAAAAATGAAACCTGCAGCCAAGTCCAGTCTTACTGCAAGCCTGTGTGGAGCTAAGTGTGGCCGCTGCACTCTTGCTAACCCCATTCTGTATGGGGGTGGAGGCTCAGAGGCTTGTCAGATCCCACCGGGGACGAGTTGCAAAGCCAGCCTTTCACCCCTGGCCGGGGCAGAGGGGCTGCCACAGAACCTCCTGAGGGCCTGTGGACTCCCCCGTCCAGCACACCAGGCCACGTCCCTTCGGCTGCCTACGGCACAGGGGGCTCCCCAGGGCCATGCCTCTCCATCCCAGGCCTGAGGCCCTGGTTCCAGAGCTAGAAAAGGTAGGGCACGGGGTGCACCCAGGCAACAGCAAATGCCTCTTAGCAGATATGTGCCAGCAGCTCTTAGTGGACAGAAGAGGGGCCCAGGGAGAAGAAGGAGGTGCTGGGGGGGACCCATGCTTAAAGGCCTGGAAGTGGCTGTGAGAGATAAAGAAAAAAGAGAAAACTCCCTTGGGGCTGTGTCGCTGACTTCCCTCAGGGACCGAGGGACATACTGATCCCCCAGGGGCATGTTCATTTAACTGATAGCTGCTGTCCACACGGGGGAATTGGCACCAGCACATGAAGCCTGTCCTGCTCCCTGAGCAGGAGCTGCCATCCCAGTTGGGTATTTATGCACCTCTGCGCTTGGCACAGGCACATCGGTGACGAAATCTGAGGCAGAGATCACCTGCTGATACCTCTTCACCTCTTCCGCCGGGCCCCGGTGCCACCGTTAAGGGCTAGACCAGCCAGGAGTTGGCAGTGCGACATGCCTTCGTGATCAGTCCCACCGAGGCCAAGGTCAGATGGGCAAGGAACTAGATGTCATGAAAGTCCCCAGTCCCTAGCAAACTGTGATCCCTGAACAGCTAATGGCCAGGAGAGAGGATGGTCCTATTTCTGTGGTTCGAATTGTTTGGTGGTCCTTGCTCGCTGGCCAGCCGCTCTTGGTTCCACCATCTATAAAGAGGTAGGTGGGGAAAGTTTGCTAGAAAGTTCCTCCTTACACCAAGCCTTGTCTTCTGCACTGGAACTACTTAGGGAGCCAGCCCCAGGGAGGTCATGGCTGGGGCCAGGGGTGTGACAGGGGCAAGGCACTTGGCCCAGTGGCCCAGACCACCCTGCTTCTCGGCACCCACCTGGTCCCAAGCCAGCCCACCCCACCATGCCCTGAACCTGCCTCTTCTGGGATCCCCAGGCCTTGGTCCCCACCCTATTCTCCTCCATGGCCACATAGGCTATCTTGGCCTAAAGAACAAAAGTTGAGGAGAGCACCCCCCCCAGCCCCCTGCCCGCCGGCTTGGCCAGCTTAGCCTTGCACACCCCTCCCACCTGCCCGCTACACCCCCTCCCCATCAAGTGCTTTCTGTCCCAGGTCTTCGGCCACCACACTGTCACCAGGCCCCTCCCCCGGGCCTCTGGGCCATGCCCCTACTTGCTGGCTTTCCCTTCTGCCACTTTTGGGACAGCAAGTAACTCCTCGGCCTGCTCTTAAGTGGAGGTCCTTCCAGCTGGGCCCTGGGCCCCAGTCTTCTCATGCCCACTCTCTCCTTGGCTGAGATCACGGCTCCTCCCCCAACGCCTCGGGGGCCAGCAAATCAAAGTCCACTTGTAGCCCTGTGGCAGGCTGAAAGTGTCCCCAAAGATATGTCCATGTCCTAACCCCCAGAACTGAAACGTGACCTTATTTGGAAATAGGGTCTTTGCAGGTGTGATTAAGTTAAGGGTCTCAAGATGGGAGGATTATCCTGGATCATCCAGGCAGGCCCTGTGTGCAATGACAAGTGTCCTTATAAGAGGGAGGCAATTTCACACATGCACACACAGAACAGGAAGCCATGTGACTAGGGAGGCGGAGAGCGGGGTGATGCGGCCACAAGCCAAGGACGCCTGGAGCCAACAGGAGCTGGAAGAGGCAGGAGGGAGCCTCACCTGGAGCCTCTAGAGGGAGCTCAGCCCTGCTCACACCTGGATTTCGGACTCTGGCCTCCAGAACCGGGAGAGAAGCCATTTTTGTTGTTGTCAGCCCCCTAGTCTGTGGTGCTTTGTGACAACAGCCACAGGATAAGCCCCAACTGGGCCACCGAGGCACTCCCACCCTGCAGAGCCCTGCCTACTGTACTCTGTGGGCCTCCCAGGCTGCTCGGCCTCAATAGACTCTATGCCTGGTGGTGCTGGAAAGCTCTGGTGGGTGATGGAGTGTGTGTGTGTGTATGTGTCGGTGATGGCTCTTTGGGCACAACTCCTCCCGCCATCGAGGCTCCAGCCTCAAGGGCCAGCTCAGTCCCCTGGGCACTACTGCCTGCTCCCAGGCTGCCAGGGTTCTCCAGGGCCCCAGAGGGTCTGTGCCTACCAGAGGCCAAGGGAGACAAGGACTCTGCGCTGGCGATGGTGCCCTGCCCTGCAAGGCCCCTTCCTGCAGTCGCTGCCCTCCTGAGACCAGAGCCCAGAGCCCTCAGGGGCAGGGCCTGGAGACCAGCAGAGGGGTGGCGATGGATAGATGAATGACATCCCCTACGTTCTCAGAGCAGCCCCTCTGCCTTGGCTCCAGGCCCTGCCCCCTCAGGCCCTTCAAGGAGGGGTCGTCTCCCTTGGGGCCCTTCTCCGTCCCCGTCCCCAGGCTGCAGATGCCTGGCTGGCTGCCCCTCTGACAAGCCCTGACTTGTCTAAACCCAAGCAGTGGATTTGGCTTAGGCTCCAGCTGGGCACCCCCACAGCCAGGAGGCACCTGACCTGCAATAAGTGCTTGGAAATGTCCCCCGAGCCCATGCCCCTCAAAGCCTGCTCTTTGGCAGGTGTCCCTTTCACAGAACAAACAGCGCTCTCCAAGCAAGCCGCTCCCGTGACATTCATTGCTGTGTGTGTGTTTGTGTATTCATGTGTGCATATGCACATGTTTGTGTGTGCTTGTGTATGTGTGTGTGTGTTTGCCCTGCACCAGCTCTGGGGTGCTCCTGGCCCTCGGGTGGCATTTCTTATGGCCCTCTTCCCCTCCCCAGGCTGTGCCTGTTAAGGGCCTCAGGCCACGGGGGCACCACAACCAACCTGGTAGTGCTGCTGAAACTGCACGCCCACCCTACCTACTCCTCTCCTTTTGCCCCACAGCCAATATGTCCACAAGTCCAGGAGCTCCTACTCATGCAAAGATTGGGCCAGAAGCTGTCCTCTGCACCCACCTTCCCAGCCCGCCCACGGCCAGAGGTTCAGAGTGCCCATGGCCAGGGCCTGCAGCATAACCCCACTCTCCAAACACCTGAGAGTGACTGTGGGGGCTGTTAGCTTGCAGGGATAACCTTGATGTCACCGGACTTTTTCCGAACCCCAATCAGTCTCACCTTTATTAGTAGTATTATCTAACAATTTGCAACCTCCTTGATAATAGAGTAATTCATCTTCACGCTGTGGCCAAGACCAGCCGCCCTTCTACCATGACCCATCAGCCCTTGCAGGGGGTGGCCCTGTCCACCTCCGGGCTCCCGCTCGGACTTACCACCCATATCACACTTGTCCCACAAGCTCCTCGTGGCACTTCCACCCCCACTGTGTCCCTAAGCTGGGATGTGGGGGGATGGGCTTGGGAAGGCGAGTGAAATGGGAGGGAGACAGAGTGGAAAGGAGGGCTGGGCTGCACCCGCAGAACGTGGACACAGGCCCCAGACCCACCCACAGACAAGAGGGCGGAAGGCTCCATCTTTTCGTTTCTGCCAGGCCCTGGCGCTGGCCACCCTTCCTCCCGGCCAGCAAGGGGACTTGATCGAGTCCCTGACTCCTGGCCCCTGGCCAGTGCCCTTGCCTTGTGCCTGCCCAGCTCAGCAGAGAGTGCTGGGCCATGGAGCACATGCCCCAGAATAGTGCTATGATGCCGCCGGGTGACATTCTATCACTGGGCAACCACGCAGAGCGGCACCTCCCATCCCAAAAAGGAGAAACCTGGGGACACCGGGTGCCCCAGAGCCAGGCCAGGCGTAAGGGCATGGTTGTGTGTGAGGAGTCGACATGCATGGCCTCTGGGCTTCGGCTCTCCTGGGCTGTCACTCACAGCGGGCCCGCCTGCTCTATTTTTGTTGGTAGCTTGCGGCTGCCCAGGGAAGCCCCAGCTCCCACCTCCTGCGCCAGAGGCCCCTCCTACAGGAGGAAGGGAAGAGCAGCCTGGCTCTAGCCTGTGGCCACCTCAGCCTGCTAGATGAGCCTCCAGGGAGCATTGCTATGAGGACTGTCCCCCTCCACACTGCCCTTTCTGGGGCAGACCCATGTCCCCAGTGAGCAGGCTTCCCTAGCCCTGACCTGGCTCCTCTCTCGGGAGCCAGTGCCAGCGCACTGCAACCTGAGCTTGGCTTTCCCGGCACACAGTGACCTGCTGGGGGCTGTATGGGGAGCCAAGGCCAGCCCAGCACAGGTGGGCACAGACAGCACACTGCCCGGACCCCACGGGGCCCCTGGGTGTCGGCAGTAGCATTGTTCTGAGCCCCCGAACTCCACCGAGATGCACAGGCAGGGCCCCGCCTAGATTTCCAGGCTGCCCTCCTGGCAGGAGGGCGTCTAGCCTGGTGCTCTGCAGCCGGCGTGTTCTTGGCAAACACTCCATTCTGGAAGGGCAGATGCCACCTCAGGCCTGGTCTGCTTCTGGAGCCCAGTCTAAGGACAGCTGGGGCAACAGGAATGCCTAGAAGGGAGGGGGAAGGGGCCAGCCTTGTCATGAGGCCTCCTTGTCCAGCCCTGGACCTGAGGGCAGGGAAAGCCACCAAGAGGAAGCCCAAGGGCTCAGAGGGCCTGGAGAGCCTGGGAGACAGCCATATTGCACAGTGTTTCTTTAATTGAAAGACAACGGTTGACCTCAGAAGCAGCCCCTCCTTGCACTGGGTGTGACCACCCACACTCCCCACCACAGTAGGGACCAGAAGGCAAAGGATGGGGGAGGCCAGCCATCATGGGGGTGCGTGGGACTCTGGTGGGGTGCTGGGCCTCTCCTGGGGGCAGGAAGTCCCAGGGTCTAACAGGCCTAAGGCTCCCCCCTCAATAGTGGGGCAGGGGGCTGGGCCTCCTCCAGGGCCGTCCGGGCTTGGGGACAAGGCCTGGGCAGGGCAGGCTAGGAAGGCAGCTGCCCCGGGCTTGCTTGGGCAGGGGCTGGCCAGAGGCCAGTGAGACAGAAAGCGGACCCAGCCCAAGGCAGAGGGTCAGGGTGTGTGTGTATGTGTGTGTGTGCACAGTGGGAGCTAGAGACAGAGAGACCTGAAGTCAGGTCCAGAAAGGTGGAGGGGACAGGTCACCAAGCCCAGAAGGGAGAAAGACCTGAGGAAGCATAAGACAGACACAGAGAGGGAGAGAGACAGACAGACAGACACGGAGATGGGGCGGGTGGGGGCAGAGAGAGACAGAGAAAGAGAGAGAGAGAGAACTGGTCCCCAAGGGCCAGTAGAACAAGGTGGCTGAGTGGGGGCATGGGTGTTCGGGGGGAGCAGGACTGAGGGGGGCTGGAAAGCCAGAAGTGAGTGAGGAAGAGGAAAGCCCGGCCTTGGCAGAATCCACTGTCTTCGTTCCTGCGAGCCCTCCCGCCCCGCAGACGGCAGGGTCACTTTCCTAGGACTGGAGCTCGGACAACTGGACTTTTTAGCGGATAAGAAGAAAGCTTCATAGGGTGCCTCTGAGTGGCCATGGGGGGTGGCAGGGGCAGCTCTAAAGCCGAGGGGTATGTGGCAGGGGCTGGGTCTTGTGCCTACTTGGGCACTTGGGAGCTAGGGAGAGACCGTGGTGGGTGGCAAGTTGGGGTCAGGGACCAAAGGTGGGGGGCTAGGTTGGATGCAGCTGGGCACGGGCTTTGCTTTCTTGCTTTCCCCCCTTCAGGACATCTGGCTGTACTCCCCAGAAACCCCCACCGAGGCCACCATGGTGGCTGCAGCTGCCTCTACTTTTTGTAGTTGCCAAACTGGATGGCCAGGCGGTCGGTGACGCAGCGGAAGGTGGCTGGCTGCACCTCCCAGTACGGCACAGGGTTGTTGAAGAGGCTGATGCCGTTGTAGTAGGCCCGCTTCACCCCAAAGCCCACGGGGCAGAAGTCATTGACGCCCACTTTGGTGATGTTGTTGGAATGCAGGTAGACCACCTGGGGGAAGAGGGGCGTGGCCAAGGCTTGGTCAGAGCCCAGTCACCTCAGACTGCCCTCCCCAGCCTATTCCAGCTGGGGTGGGCGCCTCTGGTTGCAGGCCAGACAAAGGGCAGAGCCAGGAGGGGCCGGGCCCCCTCCACACTGGGTTCTTGGCCTCTTGGGAGTCATTGCATTATGGTGCCTCCACCGACAGGGGGAGCACACCGTGGCATGGGCATGTTTGTTGGGTGGGTGTTGGCCAGGACTAAGGCATTGATGTGTGGTCTGGGACCAGGATGAAGGTCTCGGGTGGGGCCATGTGGGGGTAGGGGCTGGGGTGCAAGTGTGTTTGCTGGAGTGAGGCTGTAGCAAGCAAACACTGATGCCGACATGATGTCTATGCAGGAAAGATGGCATCGTGGGCTCACAGAGGGCCCCTGGTCCTCCGTCTGGGTTCCCTGGGCTCCAGGCCTGCCCCCAGGAGAGCACTCTTTCACTCTAGAGAGCTTCAGTGCATGAGAGGAGAAAGAGCCTTTGGGGTGCACTTCCCTTCCTCAGGGGCACTCACTCCCCAACTCCCTGAAGCCACTGTCTTGAGCAGGGGCAGAGAGGGGCCAGCGAGGCACTTGTTGCAGGAGTTGGAGCCCAGCAATGGCTGAGAGAACGCCGGGCGCTAGAGGGCGCTAGAAGGCCGTCGCCGGGGCTGGGCTGGCCCCCAACATGGGCACGCCAGGCAGGGCACTGGCCAGAGAGCGGGTGAGGGCGGGGTGCTCCTGCCAAGTTCACCCATGTGGCTGGCAGCCCCCGGGATGGGGGCCGCTGAGAGAACCCAGGCAAGGCCCTGCACCTCCTTTTCAGCCCACTTCCTGCCTTGGGCTGTCCGTGTCTTGGCACAGATCTGCGCACTCTCATGCCCAGACTGTTCCCTGAGCCCTCTGGTGTCTGCCCCACCTCAGAGACCCTCAGGCCACCTCTCACCACCCTCCTCAGTGTCCACCCTGGAGTCCCTGCTCTCCTCCTGCTCAGCACAGATGGAGGGAGTGCTAGGCCTGCTCCTTCCGGATGAGGAGAGAAAGAGCCCGGAGACACGCTCTCCCCAGCCCAGGCGTAGGGCACCTGGCGCCCGAGGCTGCCCCACTGTGGCCCTCACCTGCAGGAGCTTGAGGTCTGGGAGCCCAGCGGGCACCCTGGATAGCTTGTTGTTGTCCAAGTGCAGCTCCCGCAGGGTGGGTAGGAAACTCAGGCTACCATTCTCAATCATCCGGATCTGGTTGTGGCCCAGGCCCAGCCTGCAAATGAGCAAATGACATCACTCAGAGGCTGGAGGGGACAAGGGCAGTGGTCCGGCCCCAGGGTGCACAGCACTGAGGGGACTCTGGCGCCCCCTCATGCCCCGGCCCCACCTGTACAGCTTGGAGTAGCGGAGCAGGTCCTCCAGCTCGATAGCCTGGATCTTGTTGTGGTCCAGATGGAGCTCATTCAGGGTCTCGGGGAGGTCTGCCAGGACAAAGGGGTGCACCGAGGTGAATGCAGTTACCCCAGGTGGCAGGAGGGGGCTACCGAGTCCTTCCCCAAGTAGGCTCTGCCCATCCCTGGTCTTAAGAGGCGAGGTAGGGCGGGAAGGAAGGCGGCCTTCCTACCTTTGGGGATGCCGGTAAGCTTGGCCTCTGAGATGCGCAGGTAGTTGAGCTTCAGGCCGTCAAAGGCTCCAGGTTCAAAGCCACTGTTCTCCAGGGGGTTCCCGCCCATCTCTAGGAGACAGGCCCCCTCAGCCCTGGAGCCAGTGGCTGCCTGCACACCCCCAGGCCTGTCAGCTCCCCCATCTCCTCCCTGTAAATCGGGCTAATTGCAAACTCCTAGCTGTTCAAGACTGCTGGCCCCAAGGGCACTGGGCCTGGGATTGGCCTCTGGGGACAGTGGGAGGCAGAAGGGGGGGCAAGGAGTGCTAGAAGTGATGATTGGGCTCTCTGAGGCCACCCCGGCCCCACTGGCTAGCGCTGGCAGTCTCCAGCTGGCTACCCGAACACCGACCCCACCCCGACCAGGCCCAGCCCTCTGTCATGCCCCCTTTGGCCATAGCGGTCCCTGCAGCAGAGGGTTTGCTCAGAAACACGTCCAACTTTCTTTTGACTGTTTCAAAAGACTCTCGAACTGGTCTCCCTTCTCCATGCCCCAAGACAAGTCTCCAGAATGTTCCAGGAGGCCCACCAGGCTCCTCCATGGCTGTACTGGATGGCTCAGTCTCCCTGACTCCTTTCTGCCAGCCACCAGGGTGGGGACTGTCACAGGGCCGGGGCTGCACTCACCAATGCAGTTCATGCTGCGGAGCCCACTGAATACGCCCTTGGGCACCTTGCGGATGCGGTTGTCGTGGATGCGCAGCTCCACCAGGGAGCCGGGCAGGCTGGGAGGGATCTCTACCAGGTTGTTCTTGGAGATGTAGAGCTTCTGCAGTTTCCGCAGGGGGCTGAAGGCCTTCTCGTGGATCTTGGAGATCTTGTTGTTCACCAGGACGAGGGCCTGAGGCAGGTCAGGTGACAGAGGTGAAGGTGCTATTTCCCCACCCCTGCTCGCATGAGCTTGCTACTGATGGTGCCAGACATGTCCGAGCAGCTGGGCCTCGAGGGCAGTCTGTGCTTTCAGGGAGCACAGGGCAGAGAGCCCCAGCAACGCTGCTGCTGCCTAGTGCAGCCTGTCACTTCTCCATGCCTCAGTTTCCCCATGTGCACACTGGCCACAGTGAAATCTGTTCTCCTGTGTCACTGGGAGGAACCAACATGATGAAAAGGGAACCAAGCTGAATAATGCTGTCCTGCACCTACGGTCGCTCACACACACGCTAGTGAGCCATGACCCCGGGAGCTCCTGCCACGGCTGGCTCCAGACTTTTCTCAGAACTCCATGGGTCGCAGGCCGCCTTCATGCCCCACGCATATGTGCAAACACACCCATCTGGCTCATAGCCCCAGCTGTAGACCTGTTGACTCCTCCCAGCTCCTCAGAAAGGGCCCTTTACGCAGGAGAGGCTGGCACTTACGTAGAGGTGCTGGAGGCCTTTGAAGTCATCCTTGCGGAGTTCAGTGATGTCGTTGTTCTGCAGGTCCAGCAGCGTGGTGTCAGGCGAGATCTCTTTGGGCACAGACTTCAGACCTGGGGGCCGGCACCACAGTCCCCAACATGAGCATGGGGCCACCCAGCCTGCTAGCCCTGTTGGTATGGAGGGCCAGGGACACACACACACATAGGGACACCGATACAGACACAGGGACTCAACTACAAATGGGTGCAAGCTCCAGAGCTTGTAGACGGAGGCTCTGCTGCTCCTCGCTCGCTGGCAGCCTGACCGCTGGACACCCCACACCCTCACATCACAATCCCCAAGCCTGCGGGGGCTCTCCCCATCTCCCCATCCACAGGACAGTCACGTGTCCCCCTGAGGAGGAGTTCTCCCTGTACACCTCCCCCCTACTGCCAGGGACTGACCCAGGTCAGAGCACTGAACAACCCGCAGGTGGCAGTGACAGCCGAAAGGACACATGGAGCTGAAGGTGGGCGTGAGGGAGTCCAGGTCTGGGATGCCTGAGGTCGTGTCAGCGCCCGAAGCCTCCTCGTCATTCATCATGAGCAGCCCATCGTCCAGGGTGAAGTCCCAGAAACCCTTCTGCTCAAAGGGCAGGGCTTGGCTCAGGGCCAGCAGAGACGCGAGGAGCCACAGTGGCCGCATGGTGGCTGTGCCTGGGAGTCGGGGCAAGGGAGGCCTGCCGTCAGCATTAGCTCCCACCCTCTGGACATGTTCCCACCCATCTTCCCAACACCAAGGGGCTGGTGCTCTGTGCGGGTGCTGGCCCTGTGTCCCCATCCCTCACCAGGGACAGCCCAACCACAGGGTGGGAAGCCGGGGCAGGATGGGAGTGTGCTGCTGGCCGGGGGCACCTCATCCTGCTCCCCTCCCCTCCCTCCCCAGGGCAGGACTTGCTTTGCTGGGCAAGGAGATGTCTTCCCAAGTAGCAGGTCTGTAGCCCCCGTGCCACGGAACTGGCCTGCCTTGGGGTGGGGGTCACTGAGGTCGAGGAGGAGGCAGAGGGGGGACCCGGTACTTGGCCCCAGGCTTTGAAGCATTCACTTTGGAGATCACTGCGGCCTCCTTGGCCAGCCCCTCCTGAGAGCTCTAGGCTCAGGGCGATGCGAAGTTAGCTGAGTTAGGCGACCATGAGTCATTTCCTTCCCTGCCTGTCCCCCTTCCCCTGTGCCCACATTCCTCTGAGAAGGTCTGGAGGCCGAGGCAGGGGCAGCAGTCTGGAGAAAGAGAGGTGTCCTTCGAGGCTGTGGGCAAAATCGGCCAAGGCGGCTCTGACCAGAGGGCCCACTGCTCCCCCTGCCTGGCCCACAGAGCCCTTCCTTCCTGCCCATGGCCTCGGCCCCCAGACAGCCCCCCAAGGGGAGCAGACTGCTGCCAGGGTGGCAGGGCAGGGTCAGGCTTGTCTGGAGGCCCCCCAGGCTGAGATGCCCTGCCCAAGCCTGCCCCCTGCACCCACACGCGCCTGTTCCCTCCTCCTCAGACACAGCCCCCTCCAGCCCCTCCTACCTCCTCATTTACCCTGATTCCCCGGCAAAGGCCCAGGTTTTGTCCCAGCCTCATTTGCTTATCTGTTAAATGGGAATAAACATGCCTGCCCTGCTTGCCTCCCAGGCTTGGCTCTCTGAGCTGCCCCAGGTGCATCTGTGGACAGGGAGCCCAGCTGGCACCAGGGGCTCTTGCAGACCCAAACCAGCCCCACCCCGAGGAGGCCCCCCACTTAGGTGAGCCTCCTGAGCCCAACCACTGGCTGCAATAGGTGTAAGGAGGCCTGGGGTGCCGAGGGCTCCGAACCCCAGGCCAGCACCCCCAAGCAGCTTGGAAGCCTGCTGCTTCCCAGGCAGGCCCAGTTTACCAGGGGTCTGGGCTGGCCACCGGAAGCTGCTGCTTTCGAGTCCTTGCCACCAGCAGGCGAGGGGCCTGGGGCCACCTCCAGGCCTAGTTGGGTCTGGGCACAACCACTGCCCCTCTGATTCCCATCAATCCCAGGAGAAGGTCGAGGTGGAGGCCTCTCCTGCCACCCCTGTGGGGTCCCTTGGGCATCCTGGGGAGGCATCCACGCACACACATCTCCTGAGAGGCTTTTGTGGCCTGCCCTGGCCCACACCTGTGCCCGTGGGCAGAGGGACCTGTGGTGAGGCTGGAGCTGCAGCTGCTGTTGGCAAGGAGTGGAGAGGCCTCTCTGCAGCCGCCCGAACCCCCCGCAGGCCCCACAGCCCATGGCCCCAGGCCGCGCAGCAAGATGGGGTCAGAGCCGGCAGCTTAGCTGCTTCCCTCTCGCCAGGAGAGCTGGACTTGGTGCCGGGCAGCACCCAGCCTCCCTCATTCCTTCAAGCCTCAAGACCCCAAGATCACATTCCAGGGCCTGCCAGCCCTAGGCTGGCCCAGAAGCACCCAGGAGAGTCCCCAGAGGATCTTGGCCCCAGAGTAGGTAGAAGGACCTGAGCTTGCCTACCTGCACGGCTTCTCCCTTCTCTTCCCCTCAGTTTGCAACCACCAGGACAGGACAGGACAGGCCAGGGCCTCCTGTATCTGCTGCCACCACACAGGGCCCTTGCCCAGGTCCCACTGGAGACCGGAGGGCTGAGGGGAGGAGGAGAGGGCGAGAACAGGACGGGGATGAAGAAGGCAGGGAGCAAGATGGAATGGGAGAGAGGGAGGAGACTCCCCTGCCTCCTCCCTGCCTGACGCCCCTGCCAATGCGGCTACCTCACAGGGGGCGTGAGCCAGGGCTGGAACGCCCAGCCGAGCCCTGGAAGGCCTTGGGGCTCACAGCTCACCTGGACAAAGGCGGTGGGGTGTGCTCTGGCCAGGCACAGTGGAGGCTGTGGGGAGAGGCCTGCTTGGGGCTGAGGAGGGCTGGAAGCACAGAGGACCACCTACCTGCACACTGCTCCCAGACCCTCAGAAGCCAAGGCTTCCCCGAGGGCACTTCTGGGAAGGCGGGCAGCCTGTTGGGGAGGACCGTCCACCAGGGGGAGGACCCTGAGAGGGCAGGCCAGGGCCAGACTGGCCAGTGGGGTCCCAGGTGGGTCCATGGGACCAGTCTTGGGGAGACGGGGCTCTAGAGGAAGTGCTCCAGTTCAGAGCAGCTGTGCCCAGCACAGTCGTAAGTTTGGGAGAGGGGCTGGGGGCAAGGCCAGCCCTCCCTGCTTGGTTCCAGCTCAGGCTCACCCTGAAAGGGGAGAGGCTGCGGGCTTGGAGGCCCACACACCAGGGCCCTGTGACAGAGGCAGAAGGACAAGGTTTGGCTGGTTTTCCATGGCTCATGGCTGGGCCCAAGCAGTGGGCAGGCTGGCGGGCGGGGGTTGCGCTGGGCAGGCTTCCCGGCACAGCCCTCATTTCCCCTCAGAGAACTGGCACAAAACTCAGCACCCAGAACTCTGCAGGGGAAGGGGTAGGCCAGACGCTGAGCCCACAGAGCCAGAGGGAGCCAGAGGAAGAAGGCTCCCCTGTGGCCAGCACATTAGGACCCCCATTTTATGGATGAGAAAACTGAGGCCTAGAGAGAGGAACTGACTTCCCCAAGTCACTCAGCCTGAGACTTGGAACCTGGCTCTGGCAGCTTCAGGCCCTGAGCTTCCAACTGTGCTCCTCAGCCACAAGGGCTCCTGGGGGTCTCTGGGACTAGCTGGCTTGAGGGTGGGCAATGCAGACAGCCGGGGGGAGGAGCGCCCGGGTCTGCTGGTGGTGGTTGGGGAGGTTGCCACAGATACGCCCCCCACCAATGCATGTACACGTGCACACACTCATGCTCTCTCTCTGAGGAGGCAGGCAGGGCCGCAGCCCGGGAAGCAGGAGTACCCTGCGGATGGATGCGTAAGGGCCACAGCAGGGCCCTCCCGTGGAACCCATCTCCCCACCACCGCCGGGGCCTCAGTTTCCCTTCACTGGCCTCCATGGGTGTGTCCCCAAGGACTTCAGGGAGGGCTTCTAGCCCCATCAAAGTGTGCTGTGAGCTCCCTGGATGCCACCTCCCCAGAGCAAAGGAAAGAAGCGGTAATGGTGGCAAGCCTTGGGCCCGGTGACCGCAGGTGTGAGCAAGGGAAGAGGCTGGGCTTCCTGGAGTCATTGCTGCCATCCCAATAGGGCCCTCCTTGTCTGCCTTTCTGAAAGCCAGTGCAGTCCTCTGCGCAGGATTGCTCCAGGTCTCTGCCAAACAAGACGCGTTGGCAGCCTCTGAGAACACGGAGGGGCCGTGCCAGGCATTCAGGCCAGGCCAAGGGTGGCAGGAGCAGGACTTGAGGTCTGGCAGGCCCCGGGAGCTCGCCTGCAGATGTGTGGCTCGTGGCTGCCAAGTAGTGGACACCAGGCTCTGTCTCTGCGGCCTCAGCCAGGGAATCTGGCCCCACCAAGCTACCCGACCTGAACTCTGACACAAGCAGCCTGCAGGGCCCCTGGGACTGCACCCTTCCTCCCTCCGCTCTGGCCACCAAAGTCCTCTGGGTCCAGCTTCAACCAGCAGGCAGGCGCTCATGTCTTGGCTGACACCCAGCCTGCTCCATGGTGCCCTCCCAGGCCCCAGCCCACCTGTCCCCAGTGGCTCTAGCCTGCACTTGGGTGTCACCTGGAGAGAGGGGATGAGTGCCTTCCATGGCTCTGCTGAAGCCCATGTGTGCGTGTGTGTGTGTGTGTGTATGGATGTGGGGGTGGCTGCCTGCGGGGCTAGGGGCTGGAGTGGGGAGGGATGCACCCTAAGCACTGCTCCATCTGCACCCCAGCTGCACTCTGAGCCCCCGGCACTGCCCCGGCCTGCCATTCAGGCTGCAAGAGCAGCCGCTGCCTAAGCACAGCCAGCCAGGACATCTCCTTCCTGCTGCGGCCCTGACCACAGATCTGGGTCCTGCACTTTGAGGACAGACTAGACCTGACGTGAGTGTCAGAGGCTGCAAAGGGCTGGCACCAGGGAGCTGGTGAGGTGGCTGGGTGCATTCACCCCTGCCCCTACCCCGCCAGAAAACCTCTGGAAAGGAGTCGGGCAGCAGATGATCCTGGTCAGCTGGGAGCCCTGGGTTTCCTGGACCCTCCACACCTGGGCTGCATGCCCTCCCTCCCCCTCCCTCCTCACTGGAGAAATCCCGGGCTCCTACTTGCCATGTGCTAGAAACTGTGAGAAAGAAGGAGGTGCTGTCACCTACCAGGGGTAGGGCAGGGGACTCAAGTGATTTCTTTACCTAGCCCCAGCCTGCGCTCATTGACAGTAAGAAGGAAGCCGCACTTTTACAACTTGATGAAGGAGTAAACTGAGGCTCAGAGACTGCCCACAATGCTTGCCCAAGGCCGCAGAGGGGTGAATGGTAGAGCTGCCCGTGCATCTAGACCCACCCTCTGCCATTGCAGACATTGCTGCAAGCCCCAAAGCTGCAATGTCTCACACTGCCTGGGTTGTGCAGGGGGCTCAACCAGTCCCCGGGGGTATGGGAGAAGACTCCTTGGCAGCTCCCTCACCCTAGCTGGAAATATGGCACTTCTCTCTGGCTATCACCATCAATAGCTCCCACTGCCCATGCAGCCAGAAGCTCCTCAGCCCCAGTACACCCACTAAACCAGCCCCGACCCTCTTGCCTCTGCCTCTGTCTGCAGGGAAGTCTTTTGGAAAAGCCATCATCTTGGCTGGGCCAGGGAGCTGCCACCTCTGAACACTTCATTACCCCAAAGGAGATGTTTCCAGCCTGGCCATCAGAGCCTGGGGCCCTGCCTGCCTCCTTCCCTTGTCCAGCCCAGCCACGGCAAGACAACAGCCAGGTATCAGGGGGAGAGGCTCTGAGTCTCCAGCAGCCCCACCCCTGCACCGGTCCCCTCCCTCTGCCGGGGCTCTGGCTGGGCTGGGATCTGGCCTGTTCATCTGCTGGCCACCGGGCTCCCGTGGGGGTGTGTCTCCTTGCAGGCCAAGCAGGGGCTCAGTCTGCTAGAGGACAAACGTTGCACTGGCCTCCCAGACCTCCCCTATCTCCAGGGACAAGACGGCCCTCCTTCGAGTCTCACTTCTGTTCACAAAATCCCTAATCCCGTGGCCACCTAGACCTCTGCCGGCTCTGTTCTCCTTGGCCTTCTGACCCCCAGAGACCAAACGGGTGGGGGATACCTAGCAGCCCATGGGGAAGCAGGGGCAAGTTCAAGGGTCCCATACAGTCCAGGCTGGGTCCCTCAAGCTCAGCCCAGGCCAGTGTTTCTGTTGAGCGTGGGTTTAAGATGCAGCGGACTTGGAGGGCTCTGTGCAAGAAGGCTGGCTACAGCCCCCAGGTCCCCAAACCACAGGGAGGGGAAGGCACCTTCACTGGGCCTGGCAATGTCAGTGATGCTGGCCTGCCGGTGAGCAGAGAGCTGGCCATGCTCTGCAGGCTACAGTTGGAGCTGAGCAGGTGGGAAGCAGGGGCTGTTTTGCAGCATTTGGAAGAGCTGGGGCTGGTGGCCCCCCTCCATGGCCACACCACTCCAGGCTGCCCAGACTCAGAGCAATGAGGGGTGGGAGAAGAAGGCAAACAGTGGTGGGGGTGCTGGGGTGGTTTCCAGGAGCCTGGGGCCCAGAGGTCATGAAGGAGGCCTGGGAGGGCCCCTCTAGCTGTGGGTCCAGGTGGGGGAAGGGACCTGCTGGCCCAGAAGGTGAGGGGACATGATACACAGCCCCCACCCTCCAGAGGAGGTGGCCCAGTGAGCCCCATGCTTTCCCTAGGGGACACTGGGAAGCTGGTTCTTTCTGGAAGACTGGAAGAGGGTCTGGCCATGGGTCCTGCCATCCAGTTAGGCTCAGTGGGCCTCAGGCTAGGAGCAGGATTGAGCCACCCCTCCCAGGGCAGCCCCCCTCTTCATGCACCACCCCACATCCGCCAGTCCCGCTAAAATTTGCAGAAAGGGCTCTGTGGATGGCCAAGGTGTGGCTCCCTGTTCTCCCCCAGCCCAGTGTCTGAGCAGAAGAGAACAGGAAGGGGGGAACTAGACTTCCCCAGGCCCCAGCCAGCAGGGTGGGGACAGAGCCAGCAGGACCCCACTCCGGCCTGCCTTAGGAGGGAGCCACTGCCCACCCGCACCCCATGGCCCACAGCCCACGGCCCATGCAGGGTGCCGGGGAGAGCCGCCATCAGCCCCCAGCCCCTCGGGTGAGCAAGGCCCCTGGCTAGTGTGTCCCCTTCCCACCAGTGGGGCTACTAGAGCTGTCGGGCTCAGTGGGCAGCCTGGAAGCTGGGGGAGCGGACAGCTCAGGGCAGGGACTGAGCTCACCTGCCCTGGGGTAATCAATGAGGAGGAGTTGGAGGGGGTTGCGGTGGGCATGAGAAGCCCTTTCTGACAATCAGGGGTGTCAGGGGGTGAGCAAGGTGGGCGTCGGAGGCCCCAGGGCTGGGACGATGCCCGAGGGTGGGGAGTGTGCTGGGAATCCTGTGCCTCCATGGACAAGTGACTCTTGGGACAGTCCTGTGCTGTGCTGTCTCCAAGGGGTGGAGGAGGGACAGTGGGGGACCTGGGAAGTAGGGGAGACTGGGAGTGTTCCCATCACCACCCACCCTGCACAGGGCGCCAAGGAATCAGAAGCCCGTTCAGAAGGCTCCAGGTGCAACCTGTTAAGTGTGAGCTCATTACAAATCCTTCCTCTGTGGCCTTGTTTGAGTGATTACGGAATGTTGGTAAAGAAAGGAAACTCCTCCTTGCCTTGAGGATATCACCTTTCCTTCTATCCTTCCCCATGCGTGATCCTGCAACAGCAGCGGGCTGCTGGAGGGACTGGGGGGAGGTTTGGCTAATGCTCATACGTCGCCCCGCATGATGGTCAGGGGCTGGCACCCCAACTCTCTGCGCCCCTAAAATGAGCCAGTGCAGAACCGCTGAGAAAGAGCCCGGCCTCAGACCCGTCACCTATGCAGAGGCAGCGGGGGAGCAATACCCAACCTGGGTCCCTGGGGCTTGGAGGTAGGCAGGCGGCCCAGGGAGGCCAGGGCTGCCAGTCACAGCTGGCCAGCTTGCGACAGGAGCCCTCTCTGCTCCCTGGCTCAGAGCCTGCTTCCCCCGCCCAGCCCTGGTGGCTTGAAGGCAGTCCTGTGCCTTCCTTTCAATCCACCCACACAGGCTTGCCCTCAAAGGCTCGCTCACCCCGGCCCACAGTAGCCATACATGGGCACGCTCCACACGAAGGAGCCCCTGCCCGCCCCTTGGTTCTCCCAGGGTGTGCCTGGCACAGGCGGCCGCACGTCGATTGGAGGCGCTCACCCGCACCCCTGGACACAGGACCCGGAGAACATTTCTGGCCCCGAGGGAAGCCCCCTCATCTCAGCTTGTTCCATCCCAATTAGCTGCTACAAGGCACAGAGCTGGCAGGCCAGGGAGGGGCAAGGGCAGAGGAGTGGGAGGCCCCTGGATGACCTGAGTGGCCTGGCTGGCCAGGATACAGGAGAGCAGGCCTACTACAAGCACCGCTGGAGGACAATCACCCTGGCCTGAGTGAGATCTGCCACACTTGCCCTCAGAAGGCTTGCAGGCAGCCAGCCCAGGGCACTCAGTAGACACCCTCAGTACTCCGTCTCCTAGGTCTCTTGGCAGAGCCTTCTGGGGCCCTAAGCCAGGTCTGCCCCAGGGAACATGGCATGGTTGCCTGATTTTCTCTCCTCCCCCTCCCCTGCCCATTCCAAGTCCCAGTCCAAGGGGTTCTGGGGACAGACAGGACTGAGTACCCAGTCAGCCACACTCATGGCCCCCGCAGCCAGGGCTCTGTGCACCAACATCTCACAGGAGCAAGTAGAGGCAGGGCATTAGCCGGGGGGCGAGCGAGGAACATCTGGGCAGGGTGCCTGGGGCGTGCCTGGGAAACCAAGTCCCTCAGCCCATGCCATAGACTAGCCCCAGGCAGCGGGGGCTCCTGGCTGAGCTCAGCGGGCACTCAGCGGCGGCGGTGCTCCCCAACCCGGCCAGGCGCCAAGCCCCAGAGCAAGGAGGCGCCTGGACAGAGGGAGGCTGGCGGGAGTGGAGGGTGCGCTTGGGACTTGCAGTGATGGGACAGAGCCGTTGGCAAAACTGGGGTGCCAGCCACCCAGTGATGTTCTGGGATGGCAGCTGAGTGGAAGGACCCCGAGGAGAGAAGCAGAGAGACAAGAAATGGACAGGGCTGGGGCAAGGTCAGAGGGGAGAGGGGAAGGCAGGGCTGGGGGAAAGGTGCCTGGAGGGTGGGGGACAGGTAAAAAGGACAAGGAGGCAGGGGGCCACAGGGTGGTGACGAAGGGTGTCCTGGGGTGGGAGAGGGAGGCATCTCCTGGCTGCCAAGGGGGCAGCTTGAGGCCAGCGGGGGGACAGTTGGGACAGTGCGGGGCTGGTGTGGGGCTGGTGCGGGGGCCCTACCTGCGGAGGGGAAAAGGCCAGGCGCAGGCTGGCTAGTTGGCAGGCTGGGATGGCGGCCGTCTGTGCTTCTGTCTGTCGTCGGGCGGACAGAAAGCAGCTGCTCACTCCTGGGCAGTTGGTGGAGAGAGGGAGTCGGAGGCGGGCCGGCGGGAGGCTAAAGGCTGGGCAGGCGGGCCGGCGGCGGGAGGGGACGGGGGAGGGGGCAGGGAGAGAGGAAAGGAGGGAGGGGGCTGGTGGGGCGGAGAGGGCGGTCGGTGGCGGCGGGAGGGAGGGGGCAGGCTTCCCTGCCCCCCTGGCAGCTTCAAAGGGAGCAATTTTCTTGTAGACGGCTGGCTGGGCTAGCACCCCCTCCCCCGCCCCCACCCCTGCCTCGGGCACAGAGCAAACGGACACACACTCACACTTACTCCCACAAGGACCCTTGGCGTCTCTGGGCAGGCACAGCCTCTGAGAGTCAAACTTTCCACTGCCCAGATGGGGACACTGAGGTGCTTGCTGGCATCCCGCCAGGCAGAGGAAAGAGACAGGGCAGAAATGGAAGGAAGATGAGGGGGAGGTGGCCTTGGGTTGCTAGGCCTGTGAGTGGTCCCTGGGATTCTGTCCGGAGCCCGCCTGGAACCTGCCTTGCCAGGGCCTAAGCAAGGAGGTGGTTTCTCTGGGATCATAGAGGCAGCTGCTGTGGGTTTCTGGAAGGGCTTGATCTAGGCTCCTGGGCGCTGTGCACACCCTCCCTCCCACCCAGCCTTTCTTCCCTTAAAGAGAGGAAACAGTCTTGTCTGTGTGGTAGCAGGATGGGCCCCAGCTCCACAGACTCTGGGGTCTCCCCAGCCTGCCTGCTCCGAGGCCCCGGAGAAGCGGCGAGTGGGAAAGCTGATTCAGACAAGAGGAACCCGGGAGTAATCCTTCTTGCTCAATCCATGCAAGTCCCCTAGGACGCGATAACCGCTCTGTGGGTGGGCATTTCCTCTGGGCTCAGCCCTGTGCTGGTCATTTACAGGGGCTGACTGGGTCAGCCGAGCCTCAGCCGGGCCGCTTCCTGAGGGCCCCAGTGAGTCCAGCTCTGCCTGCATCTAGGGCCCAGGTCCTTAGCTTGACATGTCCTCCCTGTCCAGTGGTGCCCCATTCCTCCCCTGGCAAGAGCAGCTCCCGAGAGACAAAGGCGAAGGTTTAGACAGAGTAAGGAACCGAGGCAGGGAGCGACACTGAGGTCTGCAAAAGGAGAACTGGGGACTGAGAGAGAAAACTGCATATAGAGAGAAAAAGCTCAAAAGTTTTTGCATCTCTGCCCCCACCCCTTCCTGCTGCCCCCCTGGATTCGGACCCAGAGGCCAGCCCATTAGCAGGTGAATACTCAGTAGAGATGGGGCTCCGGCGGTGCAGGCTGACTGGCAGTCCGGGTGACTACACTAAATAAAAATCATTGACTTGTACTTGTTAAACGGACAAATTATCTGCAGTGTGAAGTCTATCTCAACAAAGCTGTTTTAGAAAAGGGAAAAACCCTTACACGCAGTAGGTGTGTAAGGCACGCCTACTGCCAGAGGAGCAGGCCTGTGTCCCTGACTGAGCCCGGTGTCCGGGTGGGGATGGGCTTGGCTGGGGAAAGGCCCAAGGCAGTGGGCGCTCCCGAGGCTGTGCTGAGCACATGAGGGGTGCTGGGATGCTCTTGTTTCTTGCCTCCCCACGGCTCGCACAGTGCCAGAGGCTCAGGAAGGCTATCCAGAGGAGGTGACCTGGAGCGGGCCGGTAGGGAAGAGGGACATCGCCGCTGGAAGGAAGAGCATAGGCAAGGTGCAGAGGGTGTGGTGGCTGTGGGAGCACAGACCTCACCCTCAGGTCTCAGCCAGGCACCTTCCTGCAGGGTGTATGGGGACACATTATGCACCTTGGAGCTCTTGGCTGTAGTCAGGAGCTGCTTCTGGGGCAATACTTCTGTAAATACGGTTCTTGGGCCTGGAAGGTTCTTGTGTCTGTGGTTTGCAGTCTGCAATAAGCCATAACTGCTCGCCCAGCCCAGGGCCCACTGAGTCACTCATTCTGGCCCTCTAATTTGGGGGCCGCTCCCAGACCGGCCAGGCAGCACCTCACTCCTTGGGCCTCCCCCTCCCCCTCCCTAGGCCTCAGCTCTCCGCAGGAGCAACCTGGATCCCAGCTGCAGCAGCGCTGAGAACAGCACATCCTTGCTGGCTAGTGATGCAGGCGGCCTCCTGCCCTTCTGGCCTCTCAGCCTCTGGGGGGTGGGGTGCAGGAGGAGGGCAGGCATGGGGGGCAGGCAGGAAGGAAGAGCAGGCATTTCCTGAGGCCCCCCGGGCTCCTGGGGAGGAGGTGACACACACAGCTGTCTTAGCTCCCGGGAACCAGGGCAGACAGGGCACAGGGGCTGGGGAGACAGAGCCCAGCCCCTTCCAGCATGGCCTGTGTGTGACTGTGGGACACCACCGGCCAGGCCCCCAAAGCCCTAGCTAGGATACTTCCCCCAGAAGACTGCAGAGGGCCAGGAGGTCCTTTCCTCTTAGCCAGGAGGCCCTTCTCCTGCCAGAGGGAACCAAGGACTCTCTACCTGAGGAGCCCGTCCCCTCCAGCTTGTGGTGAAGGCAGCCCTGAGTGGCTCTGAGCAGCCAGTCCTCACCTAGCCCTCCATAGGCAGGTGCTGGCGGCAGCGGGTGGGGGCGGTCCTGAGACAGGAGGCAGGGCGAGGGCTCCTGTGACGGAGGGAGAGAGCCTGGGAGGGGGGCTGGGAGGAGGGGAGGCAGGGCGGGCCAGCAGCTCTCAGAGGGCCCCCTCCCCCAGACAGGGGAATCCAAGCCAGCTGCCATCTCCTTGGCCGGCGCTGGGAGAAGGACCTGGAGTCAGCTGCAGCCTGTCCCCCCACAGCTGGCTTGCAGCTGTCTGTACCCTGGCCTCAAACTAGTGGGGGGAGGCCCAGGAGAGAAGCAGGGCACCCAGAGGGCAGGGCCTAGCAGCCTGGGAGGTGGCCCAGTGTGCAGGGGCTCCCAGGGGCTCATGGAAGGCCCCCTACAGAGGCGGCAGCAGCTGAGATAGCTCCTGCTGGAGCCCCAGCCCATCCAGAAGAACAACACGGCCCTAGCTTCAGAGGCCCTCTGCCCTGCTCCCCTGCTCTCTGTGGGTGGTTACTTCTAGAACCCTTCTGCCTCAGCACACGACTCCTCCCCCTCCCTGTCCATCCTGGTGACACTATGGGATGGGACACAGTGACAGAAGGGAGAGCCAGGCAGGAGTGGGGAGCTGCAGTGAGCCATGCTTCAAAAAGCAAGGTGACCAGGTTCAACCAGGTGGCCAGGTATGATGAGTGCATGCAGGGGCCTGGGGCAGGGAGGGCTTCCCGCCCAGAGCAAGGGGTTTCTCTCATGGGAGTAGCCTTATGTCTCAGCCTCCAGGACAAACGCCCAGCCAAGGATGTGCCACACACACATCAAGGTTACTTCCTGAGCAAGTGACTCCACCCAGAGTGGCCTCATTCTCAGCCTGCTGGCTTTGTCCTTGCCCAACGCCGCCGCCGGCATGCTCAGGGCTGGGTATGGGCAGGGGAGGGTCTCTTGAGTGACGACCTGGAGCCCCAGGGGGCTGTGAAAGTGATGCTCCGGGGGCATCTGAGTGCAGGGCCGGGGCAGTTACGGACATGCCCCAGGGACAGCTGAGCCGGTGCTGAGTGGGCCGAGCCTCTGCTATCTGGAAGCTTCCTGGTGCTGCATGACTGAGGAGTGGCTGGTGAAAGCTGGCACTCTCTATGCCGGGAGCTTTTTTTGACCTTCCCTTGAGAATATAATCACACAGCAACTCTCCCCTCTGGGCCACCAGGGCTATAATTTCAGGGCCTGAGGAGGCCCAGCCTGCGGGCCTCTGGCTATCTTTAGCGAGGCACGGTCTGGGGGTGGTGGCTAGAGGGAGGAAGGTGGTGCCTTCAAAGCCGAGGAGCCAGAGGGAGGCCATGAGGCACCTGGGGGGCCCTGTGCTCTTCCCTTGGGGGAGGCCAGACCCCAGGAGCGGAGCTCAGTTCTGCCTGCTGCCTGCAGGGCAGCGAGGCTCGAGTTGGGGCAGGGAGGGCCTGGGCCCCGTCCTGAGCCCTGACTCCAGCATGGAGCAATCTTTGGCCCAGCAGAGGCCAGCGCCTGCCTGAGAGCCGGACAGCCCAGTGTCTCCCAGATGGTCCCTGTGTGGCTAGACACTTCCTCCCAGGCCTGCTTCTTCTGGAGGAGGGGGCTTGAGCGAAGCTTGCCAAGACATGAGGTGTGAGGCAGGAGAGGGACTTGGAACAGGATGTGGGGGCCGGCAGGGAGCCCAGCCAGGGGGCAGGATTCTGGGACTGTGGCCAAGAGAAGGGGAGCAGAGGTGCAAGTTCCCCCTGAGGTCCCCAGCAGGAGACATAGGCCAGCCCAAGGAGGGCCTGGCTCCCTGTCCTCCTGCTCCACCCTTGACCTTGTCAGCCTTCTGCATGCTCCTCCTGGTCCCCACTGTCCTTACCCTCAGTCCTGCTCCCGTCACCTCAGTACCCCCGTGTCTTTCTGGGGACTGATGAGTGCCTCCCTTCTTGCCCCAGTCACCCCTACCCTGTTGTCACCACCATTACAATTGTCACTACAATGTCCTCTCAGATGCCCAGTGCTTTGGGCTTCCCAATTAGGCTGTACCCACTGCTGTACCCTGGGATGGAGCCAGCAGCGCCTGCCGGGAAGAGGCGCACGGTAGCCACCGCCTGCACAGGTACCAGTGGCAGCGAGTACTGGATGTGGGAGGGTGGCGTGTGGAGAAGAAGGGGCAGGTGCAGGGTGCCGGGTCACTCTGTCCTGCCACCAGGCACCCACTGGGCTACACTTGCTCCCTAGACTAGGGCTCTGTCTAGGAATGTCCCTTGCAGTGCCAACCTAGACTCTGGTTACTGGCTACTGGCCAGCACCTCCCACATCCCTGCAGGACTGAGCCCCTAGCCTCCAGCTGCTGGGAACCCCAGCCCTGTGCTCCTGGCCCTCTTGAGCACCCTTGTCCCAGCCATGCCCCAGCTAACAATGACATGGGAACAGAAAGGCCCAGTCCCCTTATCCCAACTCAGAGCGCCCATGGGGTTGGCTGAGGCCTGGCTAGGCCTGCATGGTCGGATGCAGCCCAGCTTCTACCTAGGCCCAGTGGTGACCCTGAGCCCACCAGTAAATTTCTGGAATGCTAATCCATGCCTCTGAGTTGGGAAGGTCACAGAAGCATTGGTTCCCCCTCTGGCCTGGCTGCTCCAGCAATAGAATGAGCCTGGGTGACCAGCTGCAGGTGGCCTGCCTGTCACCTGCCTTCCTCCAGCCTGGCAGGGGCCCCTCTCACCTCTCCTTCCCCCTGCCAGAGGAAAGCCTGGGGCCAGCTTGCCCTGACAAGCAGGTGGCTTCCTTGCCTCTGCTGTCTGCTCCCTACAGGCAATAACTGGGGACTCACCAGCCTACACTTCTTGTGCCTCATAGGCCTGACCTCGGGAGACTGTGGGGAGGGTGGGGTCTGGAGGGTGACCCAAGCAAGAGGGGCAGGGGAGGAGGGGTCGTGAGAGCTGGGAAAGTAGGCCAGTGCCTCTAGGGCTGCTGACTTCTGACCCAGCACAAACAGGAAGTGCCATATCTGCAGGGCCCAGGCCTAGAGGAGAAGGAATGCGGGGATGTGTCCAAAGCAAACACTTGCAGCTTCCCAGGCCTCTCCCCGCACCCCCTAGCCTGGCCCTTTCTCTGCTGAGAGTATGGGTGGGGAGGGGATGGGGAACAGGCTCCAGAGTGGGCCCAGGGCATGGTCTCCGCTGCAGGCACCATCCTTCCCTTCCTGCCTGGCTCCGCCCACACCCAGCAGCCCTGAAGGCTGCGGGGAGAGAGAGGGGTCCCTGAAGGGGTGGAGGAGGGCAGGGGACATGCAGGCCACTCCCAGATGGAGATGGGCATGCTAAGGGCACGGGGGTGGGACTGAGATAAGGACAGGAGGGGCACGGTGGAGCAGGGGGACAGGGAGCCGGGCACTCCTTGGAGCTGGGCCTATGTCTCCTGTCAGGGACCTGGTCTGGACCTTGCACCTCTGCTGGTCACTCTTCATCCTCAAGCCCTGTCACTTGGCTACCTCCTGGACCCCAGATTGTGAAACACTTATCCCCAGAAGAGGCAGGGGCTGGGCCTGGCATAATCCCTGCTGGTGGTGGCCCTCCTGTCTGTCCTTGTCCCCAGCACGGGCCAGTGACATGGAGAGCTGTGGAGACTGGCCCAGTGACCCTGTCTCATTCCTGCCAGCCCCCTCACACAGGCAGGGCAACTGCCCCAGTGGCCTCAGGGGGCTCTGCAGTCCCCGTGTCCCCCTAGCACAGCTGGCTGGTCCTGTCTTCAGGGCTCAGCAGGCTGAGCTGGCACTTCCCGGGGGCTCCTGGCACGCAGCAAGGTCAGCAACTTTGGCCAGGGGGCAGTCACCACTGGGCTCCCAGGGTCGGGCCTGGCTTCCTACAGATGAAGTGCTCATGCCTCAATGGTTGCTAAATGGATGCTGCTCCCTACCCTCCCTGGTACCACGTCACATGGGGGCACAACCTGGTCCCACAGCCAGCGAACTGTACATCCTCAGGAAAGGTACGTGACCTGCCCACACCTCAGCTTCTCATCTGTGAGCTGTGTGTGGCTGTGCATGGGGTGGGCAGGGTCCTGGCACCAGGCATGGGGGCAGAGAGAGAGGCAAAGGCACTCCCCCAGAGGTGCCACTGTGCAGAGGTCACCAGCCCCTGCCTCAGTTCAGGTGTGGGTTTCTCTAGGACAAGGGCAGGTGCCCTGGGCCTCTGAACAAACCTGCTGAGAGTTGAGCTGCTTCCGTGGGCCCAGGCCCGGGACAGGCACGCTCCCTGGGTGAGCAAGCTGCAAGGGACTTCAGGACCCCAGTGAGGACGGGTGGCGGTGGCGAGGCTCTCAGAGAAGCCATGGGAACCAGGCCCTCTGAAGCCCCTGCTGATGCAGTCTCAGATGTGGCCCAGGAACTCCAAGGACATCAGAGAGCCAGCTCATGTGGCTTAGATCCAGGAGGGAGCTAGGACTGTGAGCGTGGATGAGATGCATTTATTATGTTCAAGCGGAAACCAGTGCTGACCCCCTCCCACCCCCTCCCTCTCATCTCCTAAGTGAAGGGCCTCATCAGTGAATGGGAAGTGGATGCAGGGGAAACAGCAGGGACTTCTAGATCTTTCTCCCAGTGTTGGAAAGATCAAGTGCAGCGCAGCCGGCCCCCCACCGCCTCCACAAGCAGTGCATGCGCTGGAGAAAGGTGGGCAGGGCAGGCTAGGCCCTCCCCCTCCCCCTGCCGGGGCTGGAGGACCACGCTGGGGTAGGCCCGGATGCAGGAGAAGGCTGTGGGCGGGATGAGGTGCTGGTCAACGAGGTTGTTCTCCAGGTGTGTGGAGATGAGGTCAGAGTCCTGGGCCACACGTGTGTCACAGAGGGAATTCAGGGGCATGTGTCTGTGAAGGGGGTGGCAGGGCAGAGCACGGGAGAGAAAATCCCGGAAAGAAGGGGCAGGCATCACGCAAGAAGAGATGAAAAGGGAGTCCCACGGTGAGAGGAGCAGTAAGACGGAGACACAGAGACCAGAACTGGGGAAGAGGCCCAGGCAGGCTCCTGATGCTGCTGTGGCCTCCTGGCCCCCTCCCAGCTCGGGGTACAGCACAAGGATCCCAACCCCAGCCCTGCTGTCCATGCCCTGCCCTGATTTTGTTGTCTGCAACCCTCCTCCTAGGCTTCCCAGGCCTGCCAGCCACAGGGCACAGCCTCCATCATGTCAACCAAGACGGGGGAATGCATGGACTGGGGGAGGGAGAATGGCCCTCCTCTCTTGCCCAGGCCTCTCCTAGCCTCTGCGCTAAGGCCCCCCAGGCCAGCTGGCCCTGGCCCACAGGCTGCTGGCAGGGAGGGTGGGGACAGTAGATGGGCAAGGCCCTACCTGATCTCGTTGTGGCTCAGGTGCCGGTGGCCTGAAGCTGGCTGTGATCAAGGAAGGACACGCATGGACGCCGTCGGCGCGCAGCTTGTTGTGAGACGGCTGCAAGAATTCCAGGCCTGGCTTCATGCGCACGAACGCGGTTGTGGGACAGGTTGAGGGTCTCCAGCTTCCTGTGGGGTGGGGCACATAGGTGCAGAGGGAGCTGATGGCTCTAGTGCCCAGTGCCCGGCTGGGACCACAGAAACGGCTGGAGGGGGAGTCCAGAGGCTGGAGCCCCAAATGTGGGTGGGAGAATGGGGATTCTCTCCCAGATGGCAGCTACAACCTGCAACTCTCAATGGCTGGTGCTCACGCAGCTCCTGTATGGCTTGTGTGTCCTCCCTGTAACCCGTGGCCCGGGAAGAGAGGATCTGGGGGGCTTCCTTGCTCCCTGAAGGCCAGTGATGCCAGCCCTTGGTGTGGAGACTGAGGGACCCTTCTCCTACTCCTTTCCCTCCCTCTGCACCTGTCACTGGGCCCCCTGGGCGCCTTATCCTGACACCTCTGGGGAAAAGCCCTCAGTCTCCCAGCTCTCTCCTTTTGTCCCTGACACTCTCTTCTTGTCCTCCCTCTGCCTTGCCCAGTCTTCTCGTGGGACCTGCAGAAGCCTGACGGGAGGGAGGGAGAAATCAAGCTCCCAGAGGGCTAGGGCCAGGGCCCCTGAGGGATCATGTGGCTGGTGGAGTGCAGGGAAGCCAGGCCCCACGCTAGGCAGGGAGGCTGATCGCGAAGTTCAGGCCACTACCTTCTGCAAGGCCCCCACAAGCCCCTGGTCACTCCGTGGCAGGCCCCTTGGCAGGTCTGCAAGAGCAGAGGGTGGTGATGCTTCTGGAATGGGTCAGAACGGGGAAAGTGGCTTCTCTCAGCGACACCCGCCCTGTGGATGGGGCCAGCAGCGCCGTCCGGTGCGGCAGCCAGAGGAGATGGGCGCCGGGGCGAGGAGAGGCAGGGGCTGAGCTGGCCGGCTTGACTGGCCGCCAGCCCCTGCCCAGGCCCCGCGCGGCGGCCCCTCCCAGGCTGCTGTCTGCTTTCCTTTGCCCCTTTGGCAAGAGGGGGAGAGGAAAAAGGAATAATTAAACCCAAACGTCCTGGTAACTTTTTCCTGGAACACAAGGACGCGAGGCGGGAGGCTCTGGGCCTGGAATGGCGGGTCAGACAGTCTGTAGACCCCCACCTCTTCTCCCCACCATGGCCCCACCCTGCCTTGGTGGGCATCAGACCCTCCTCAGCCTCTGGCCTGATACCTGGCCTCCCCCTGCCCTCCCCGCTGTTCCTGGGACTGTGTCCTGACTCCTCAGCCCAACTTCCACAGCCCTGCAGCGTCTGGTCACTGACAGAGAGGCCTGTAAGTGACAGCACCCCAGCTTGCTGTCCAAGCCAGAACCGGGGGTCATCCCACACCCTTCTTGTAGTGAGGTAAATAGTGGCCCCCAAAAACATATGTCCACCCAGAGCCTGTGAGTGGGACCTTATTTGGCAAAACGGTCTTTGCAGATGTAATGCGGTGAAGGATGTCAAGGTGAGCTTATCCTGGACTACCCAGTGGGCCCTGACCTGATGACAGGAGTCCTGAGAAACAGAAGAGGAGATAGAGGGAGACACACAGGGGAGGAGGCATGTGGAGACGGAGCTGGGACTGGAGTGATGTGGCCACAGGCCCAGGAACAACTCAGGCTGCAGAAGCTGGAAGAGCAGGGGAGGATCCTCGCCTAGAGCCTTCAGAGGGAGCATGGCCCCCAACACCTGGACTTCAGGTGTCTGGCCTGCACAACTGGGAGAGAATCTATTTCTGTTTGAAGCCACCCAGTGTTTCGTGCTTTGTGATGGCAGCCCCAAAACACCTGTATGCTTCTCTTCCCCATGCCCAGCCCATCCATGCCACTTCCTGCCCCTGTCACCTCTTAATGAAACCTGGCACCAGGCCAGCTCTCCCCACCACTGCTGCCCCCATCCAGGCCACAGCATCTCCCAGGTGAGTGTCCTGGGGGCCAGTAGGGCTGGCCTAGGCATGGGTGGTGACGGTGATTCTGCCGCGTGGGAGGGACAGAGGGAAGGTCTTGGAAGTTAGCAATGTCTTGGGGATCAAGTGGTAGTTGAGGGCCCAGGCTGCCCTGAGCCCTGGGAGTGGGGGAGGAGATGATCCAAGTGACTCACCTGAGGCCAGGCCCAAACAACAAGTCCTCCCCCAGGAGCCCCTGCATCCCCTGGCCCTGTTGGGCTTCATGACGAGACACTGCCCTCTTTGCTTTCCCTGCCAGATTCTCTGGGTTCCTCTGGGCCCACCTGCCGTCTCTGGCCTCTGTGTGCCCGTTGGGGTGAAAAGCTCCTGGAACTGGGTGTTGTCAAGCACCATTGTGCTGAGGCTGTGACTGTCCTTCAGCACATTCTTCGTCACCTCCTCGATGAGGTTGGCACCCAGGTGCAGCTCCTAGGGTCAGGGGTCAGGGCAAGGGGTCCACCTGCCACTCGATGGCAGCCAGGCCAGATTCTGGCTCTGGCTGTCTCCATCTGCTGCCAGCCTGGCTCCCTTCCACCCAGCCCCATCTGTGCGACTCAGGCGCCACTGTCTGCAACTCTCAGGCCCATGGCCTCTGGGGGCACCTGCCAGCTGTGCCATGGCTTCTCAGAGCCCCCCAAGACACAGCCCCTGGGAACACTGCCAAGCAGAGGTGGACTTTTCAGGGGACTATGTGGCCAGAGAGGGTATGGGCCTTACTCAGGGCCACCCAGTGGGTCCAGAACAGTTCAGGATGTCCAACTCTGGGCTTCTGGAAGGCTGGGTCAGACTGAGGAGAGGCCCATTGGCTCCAAAGCCCTGTGAGCTGCTCTGCGTCCCTCGGCAGACGCTCTGGTCCTTTGACTGTAACGACACTGCCTCCCCCGCCTGGGGCTCCCGGCTCACTTGCACGGGGTAGGCAGGCCTGGTGCGATGGCCCACAGCTGTTCCGGTCCAGCCTCAGGTAGAGAAGGCTGCGGAGGGGCTGGAAGGTCAGGGGGGAGATGTCCTTGCCCTGTAGCTGGTTCCCTTCCACCTCCAGCATCAGCAAATGGCTGAGCCCTGCAGGGTGGGCAGAGGCGCACCATAGCTGCTCCTGAGCTCCCTATAGAAGCTCCAGAGCCCCTGCCTGCCCCTGGAGCCCAGGGCCCCTTAGCCAGGCTGGCGCTCCTGCTGCCTTTCAGCCAGCCTGCCTCGCGACAGGCGGCTCCTCCCCTTGCCTGCACCTTTCCTCTGCCTCCCCTGCTGCCCAGGCTGGGCTCGCCATCCCTGGAGCCAGTGCACCCTGGCTGGAAGCTGCTGTGCTGCAGGCCCTGGGGGAGGTTGTCCTTGAGTCTGAGCTCCTACAGGGCGTCATAAGGCGAGTTCTCATCCAGGTTCTGGGGGAGGAGCAGAGGCAGGCCGGGGGCCTTTCTGGGCATGGCTTTGGGCCTGCTCGGGCCAAGGGGCAGCCTGTTACTGTGACTTCCTTTTTCCCATTTAAGAAGGCCTGGCTGGGGGGGTTCCGTGTGCTCCTGCATGGGGCTGGGGGCCTGTGCTGCTCTCCTTGCTCCTGTCACCCCAAATCCTGGACCCTGCCGGGCTGGTGCTCACCACGGTGCCTCCCCCAGGCCTCACCCCCTCCTCTCCCCTGCCCAAGCAGTGCAACCCTGCAGAGTGATGCAGAGCGATGGACACCCTGGGCCGTCTGGGACCTGCCGGCCCCCTCTCGGCCCAGGACCCCCGGGAGCAGGTGCGGGAGCCACGGTGCACCGTGAAGGCATAGGGCGCAGGCCTCGGGTGTCCAGTTTGTTCTTGCGCAGGCCCAGCCACTCTGGGTTGGGCAGCCCCAGGAATGTGTGGGCTGGAATCTTGGCAATTCCGTTCTCTGTGCACACTGGGTGGCATATCCTATGCCCCTCTGCACCCCCACACTCAGGCTGGAAGGAGCCAGCTCCTCTGGCCCCAGATCGGAGCATCTTCTCACTGCTGACCAGGACCCATGGGGAGGAGGCCATCCCCAGTGCACGGCAGCAGCACAGTGGCCCAGGACCCACCAGAGGGGGGAGCCAGGCTGAGAGCCCAAGTGTGCGGCCTTCTTACCCCTGCTGCAGGGGTGGATACAGGGGAGAGAGGCCACCCACCTGCCAGGTGGAGTGTGGTCAGGCCAGGGTCAGTCAGGGTGGGGACGTGCTTCATCTTGCCATTACCACAGGCCATAGCTGCCCAAGCCCGTGCCCTCGCCTGCTTTGTGGCCTTTTCTGTCCATGGCCAGTGGTCTCTGAGGTGCTGCTGCCACTGCGGCCTCTGCTGCAGTCCTTCTGTTGGTGCCGGGCCCCCTGCCCCGATGGGAGGGAGGCTCCTGGAGGGAGAGAGAGAGACAGCCCCAGCCTGGTCACCAGAACAGGGGCCCACCGAGCACCTGCCAGTGACGCAGCCAGCCTAGGCTAGAACAGTAGGCTGCTGGGACCCTTCTCTTGCACCAAGGGCAAAGATCCAAATGGGGGTTCTGAGGCTGGGGAAGGGACATGACTTTGGAGGGTTCCCTTCCTGCCCCACACACGAGGGCACTTGGCTTGGGCACATTAAGAATGGGTCAGCGTCTGAGAGGCTGGTGACACTGGTGTGACTGGTAGAGGTTGGACAAAGCCTTGGCCACTCTGGACACTGGTGTGGTCCCATCAGCCCCAGCTGGGGGCCACCTGTTCTGGTTAGTCCTTACCTTTGGGGGGCCTCCTGGGCTTTAAGCCCCTTCTCCTGTCTTCCTGGCCTCCTGCCTTCCTGCCCTGGCCCTCCTTGGTGGCCACTTTCCCTTCTTGAGCTGGAGGGGCCCTGCTGGCCCGCAAGGGCCTAAGCTTCCCTGCCCAGGGCTTCCCTGCCCCAGCCGCTGCTGCAGCCATGGCCTGGGGCTGAGCCCGCTCCTACTCTGGGACTGCTGGGTGCGACTCCTTCCTCTGAGCCAGCCCTGGCCTGGTGGGTGACTTCCGGCCAAGGGCAAGGGACTGGCTGGGGGCTCCATGGGCTCCCTCCTTGGGGGTGGGCCAAGCCTGTGGCCAGTCCAGTTTCCCGTCCTCAGGCCTGTCTAGGCTTCCGTTCCTGGGGATGGGTTGCCCTGACCTGCAGAACGAGCCAATATGGGCTGGGTAGGCAGGGACCCCTACAGGGCTGAGGGGCCTTGCCTCCTTCCTCCCAAGTGGAGCGTCAGCTGCAGGCCAGCCTGCCGCCCCACTCCTCTTTACCCAGGCCTCCTCCTGCCTTTGTCTTCATCCCTGAGGAGCACTGAAGGGACAGCAGAGCGCTGCCCAATGGCATAAGCAGGTTGGCAGCCCCCGGGCCCAGTCTCCCCACCTCCTCTTAGAGCTGAGGCAGCTCTTTACTGCTGGGCCTCTCCAGGCCCTTGGGACAAGGCACACGCAAGCCCGTAGTCCCCAGGGTGCTGGGCCCAGGAGAGCTTCAGCAGCCCTGGGCAGTGGGCTGAGTCCTACTTTGGGTCCTATCTCCTTTCACTTGCCCCAGCGTGTCCCAAGGACAGGAGGCAGGACGTTGCCCCAGAACCCCCTTGGCCGTGTACACAGTGGTGAGCAGGGGCCTCATGTGTGTCTCTGGGAGATGACGGGGTGGCTGCCACCTGGCACAGTTTGTTTTTAGAGGTAGAAGCCCTAGTGCCTGCTGGGAACTGGGGTTGTTAGGGACCAGGCAAGCTTAGAGGCCACCTTGAGGGGCTGTCAGCTGCTTTGAAGGAGGGGTGATAAGCCCCAGGGCCTCCCCTCCACTGTATGGCAACTCCTCCTTAGCCAGCACTGACCATGGGTCTCCTCTGTCCCCGCAGCCCAGCAGCCCAGGGGACACTGATGGTCTGTAGTGGATGGGGGCCCGGACCCACCCAACTGGCCCCTCTGGTCCTGCTCCCAGGCCTGGGGCAGGGCCACCAAGCATGGCTCCAACCATTGGCCTATGGGACAAAGGTCACACACGTAGCCCCTATCTGCCAGCTACCCCACTCCACCAGCAGGCCCTACACTTCCAGCCTCTCAAGATTCTCCTGTCCCAGTAGGGTCTGGGGAAGCCAGATCAACTCCGTACCCAGCAAACCCTGATCCATTTTTTCAGCTCCCCCATGGCGTCCATTCCTAGGGAGGGCTCTCCTCTCCCTTGCCCCCCATCCTAGGCACTGGGCACAAGGCATCCAGAGTCTGCAACACCCCTTTCCCTGCAGGGAGGGCTCTCTGAGGGCCACGGGCCCCTCCCAGCCCTGCCTCAGCACCCGAAGTGGGCACCAGGCGGGCCGCTTCAGGCGCTCCTCTACTTGCTGGTGCCAGCTACTCACCATCGAGGGCTCCCGGTGGGCTGACTGGCAGCTGTAGTGTGGGCGAGCCCATGGGCTTAGCCAGGGCCCCTCCAGAGCAGCATCCCACCCACAGAGCCAGGATGGGGTGGCTCTGTGGAAGAGCACACTCTTCATGGCCACTGTGGGCAGGCCCTCAGGTTGGCGGAGGGGAGGAAGAGCTGTGAGAGGCGTAGCAGTGGCCATGGTGGGACGTGGTACATGGACACACAGTACGATGGCGGAACGGCACAAGACAGTCTCACTTCCTGAGCTGCTGGCCCTGGCTGTGGTGCTCGGAGCCTCCCCTGCCCACCCTGGTTCTTCCCCAGGAAGGCCCCCCTTCTGCCAAACAAGTGCCTCCCAGGCCTTGCTCCCGACTCCCCCCAACATCCCCTGCTCCCACCTGAGAAGAAAGACAGACATGTTTTCTTGCCCAAGCGCTCTTGCTCTCTGTCTGTAAGGCCTGCATTTATTCTCCACTGGCCCGGGCCCAGCAGCCCCGTGAATGGGCTTCTGTCTCCACACACCACAGACCTGTGAGGCCCACCACCCAGCAGGCTGGCCACCAGGCTGCCAGGTCCTACCTCCACAGTGGGGAGGAGAGAGGGGCTGGGCTTCCTGGGTCCCTGGGAGAGGGGGCAGTTGCCAGGGCCTCCTGGGCAATGACGGGTCCAGCCCCTATGGAACCTGCCAAGCCTGTGGGCTTCTGCCGTGGGCACCAGTGCTGAGGCTCCCAATTCCAGAGGAAACAGGACACATGGGCGGAGCAAGGGCAGTGAGTGTGGACCCCTGGGCCTCAAGACCCCATTGCTACCTGGGCACGGGCCTGCCACTGCCACGGGACAGGGCTGGCACCGGGCTTCTCCCACCTCACTCTGGCAGCTGTCTTCCCTGCTGGCCTCCACCTCTTCCTCTGTACAATGGGGGACAGGACGTAGCCATGCCCTGCACTGGAGCGTGTGTGCACCAGGCACTGCCTGGGCAAGGCCACCTCGGATCCCCAGACTTCTTGGCCAAGAGTCCCATGTCCCAGACACCCCCGAGCCTCACGCCTTTCTTGGCTGGGGTGGCACGAGGGGGTGAGGAGGCTGGGCCTGAGGTGGGGGGGCTGCTGGGTGGTGAAGCAAGAGGCAAAGAAGAATGGGTGTCCTGCCCCAGGGCCCAGCCAAGGTATCCCGTGGGCCCTAGTCCCACAGCTGGCTCGAGGAGCCAGGCTGGCAAGCAGCGGGGGCTGGTGGGGAGCACTGATCTCACCGAGAAGCCGGCTCCTCGGGGCCAGCCTTGAGGAAGCTTTTCCTACAGCTCTGTCCAGCGTTGACTTATGTTTGGAAGCGACCTTAAAAAATGAGTTAATTGTGGGCAAGGCTTGGGTGGAGGGAGGGGGAAGCAGGGGAGGAAGAACAGGGGCTGGAAGGGCCCGTCAGGAAGGAGCCCTTGTCTCCATCTGTGTGTACAAGTCTCTTTCCTGGGGCAAGGGGCAGGGTGTGACCCGGCAGGGACATGGGGGTGGGTGGGGGCGGGGAGGAGCCCTGCAAGTGGGTCTCTCTTGGCTTCTCAGTGTTGGCCCACTTGGGTGGGAGTGGCCTGAGCCCCTGAGCATGTGGGGTATGGCGGGAGGGACACAAGAGTTGCTGCTTTCGAGGAGCCTCCACTCCAGCTGACAGTCCCATATGAGCCGCACCTGGCCCACCATCACCCCTCACCCCTCCTCTGCCGTCTAGAGCTCTGGTTTATGACCTGAATTTGGGACTGTGCCACATACAGACCAGAGACAGGGGCTGTGTGGAGAGTGAGCAAATGCCTCGGGAGCCAGGGATGAGGCCACCGTCTGCCTGTGTGCCCGTGGGTGACACAGGAGGTCCGGGGCCCAGCATTCCACCTGGGGGGCCGCTGCTGAAGCTGGGGGAGGGGAGCACGTAAGCGGGAGGCCTGAGGTGTGACACCGAGACCAAGTGAGGCTTGCCCAGGGATCCCGGCAGACTGAGCCCAACCAGCCCCCCCATTTTACAGGGAAGGAAAAGACAGGGGTTGGCTCACCGACAGCTAGACACCAGAGTCCAGGCCTCCTGAACAAGGGGTAGGATGCTCCCTGAGGTGGAACTAGTGCCTGGGCCCCTAGAGATGACTGTGATGGGAGCTCTGGCTCTGCCCTCCCCCCCC
>NW_012153596.1:180195-228308 GCF_000956105.1 Propithecus coquereli | reverse complement strand
CCCGCCTGGGGATGGATTCTGGAATCCTGGCCCCCTACCCATTTCCCCTGTTTGCACCGCTCCCCAGGCGCTGACTAAACATCCTGCCATCTGGTTCCCATTAGCTGGGCTGGGGGTGGGGGAAAGCCTGCTCCCAGGTTTCTCTGGCCCGGCCAGCCCAGAGGAGGGAGGGACCCCACTCCTACCCACCTAGGCACGAAGGGGTGAGGCCTGGGGTGCTCTCAGCTCCCCAGCTCCCCTGGAGGCCTGTCCTTGCTACCTTTCCCCTGGTTGGGGGCCCAGCAGCCAACTCTGGTGGGCACTTGGAGAATGGTACTCCTGCCGCCTACTTTGTTCAGTCTTGGGGCTCCCGGCCATCAAGGGGACCTTGAAGGAAGCCCCACGGAGCAGAGCCAGCCTTTGGGGGGCCCAGCAGAACCAGAGGATTCCAGCAAGTTTCTTCCTCAGCCTCCCGCCCTCACCCTCCTCCAAGAGCTCACTGATGGACTTGTGCTGAGACAGGCAGGGCCCCAGGCCAACATTAATCCTGAGCCCGGTGTCTGGAGCAGAGGGTGGGAGGGGTGTTGGGATTTTCCAGAAACCAGGGATGCAGCCTGGGGGTTGCTGGAAAGAGCCTTGGGCTCTCAGCTCTGCCATGGACTGACTGGCCATGTGATCTTGGGAGCAAGTGTCCCTGCTCAGTGCCTCAATCTCCCCATCTCAATATGGTGAACATAGCCTCCTTAGAAAGTTCTAGAATCTGACAGCCAGAAGGGGCCTAGAAACGCTGCATTAGATGATCTAGGTTGCTTCTAGCTGCACAATCCCAGGACTCTCAGGGCAAGGAAGGGACTCCTGTTCCTTCTTCCCCTCCCCCTTTTCTCCTCCCCTTCCCTTCCGAGTGGCCCACTCCCCACACACGTGCACACGTGTGCACACACATGCCCCCTTCAAGTCAAGACTCAGGCCGACAGCTTGGGGGATGCCAAAGCAATGCTCTTTGTCCCTCAGGCTTCTTGGAGCTGCATAGCTGAGAGCTCTCCTCTTGTCAAGGGAGGATCAGAGAATGGATTCTTTCCTCGCTGGGAACTGCTAAGGCCTTGCTAGTGGGAGCACGGGCACCCCATCAGAAAGAAAGGGTCTGGCCTTGGCAACTGGAACGAGAAACACTTTTGACAGGGGATCAGATGAGGACGGTGAGAAAGTGACATTTGTACAGAGATGTGAATGAAGAGGAGATAGTCACACAAAAAGAACTCCGGTAAAGAGTCCTCCAAAAAGGAGTGACGGCCAGCGCAAAGGTCCTGTGGCAGGAAAGGGTTTGGCCCAACTTGAGAAACAGCAAGGGGACCATTGTGGTGGAGCAGGCGGAGTGGGCCTGTAGGCTGTGAAAGGACAGGAGGGCCAGCTTGTGGAGGGTGTGGACAGGTGGCAGACTGACTTTGCCTTTGCCCTTGAAGGAATCAGGGAGCCACTGCACACAGCTCCACACAGGAGTCACATGATTGAACTTACACACCCTCAGGGATCCCTCAGGCTGTGGAATGGAGCACAGACTGACTGGGGGCATGAGGGCAGGAGGTGGAGCCAGTGTGGAGGCAGCTGAGCCATCAAGGGGAGAGGGGACAGTGGCTGGCCCAGGGTAGGGTCAAAACATGGCGGGAGGAGCGAGCCAACCTCACACCTGACAGGTCAGGAGCTGGACTGTAAGGCTGGTTGTTAGACAGCCAAGCTGACATCTAGAAGATACTTTCACATGTGTATCTGTGTTCCTGCTCTCCCACTATCTACAGGGAATTCCGTCATTGCCAAGTGCATGAAGCACCTACTATGTTTCAGACCTTTTGCCAGGGCCCAGGGCAGAACAGTGGTCTGGCAGCCAAGAATACACCCTTGGGGTGACCCCCAGAGAAAGGGAACAGACCCAGTCTTGAGCCTTCCACATGTTGTCTGAGTAAAACTGACACCAGTTTGTGTGCATGTGTGTGCAGGGCTGCTGGGTCTGCCCCCGTGGGCACATGGGGGTCCCTCTGGGTACCTGTTCATGCAGTTACCTGGTATGTCAATGAAGGTACAGAGTCTTTTCCCCCTTAAATCTTTGAGAAGAATTAAAGCCAAACTTTCCATGCCCCCTTACTATTGCCGACAACACTTCCCATTAAAATTCACCTTGTTTTAATGCCATTGAAAGCTCAGAGGATCTGGTCCCAATTAAACTACTTTTCTTGCAGATGCTTTGTGAGCACTGAACACACCAGCCGAGGCGAGTAAGGAACACCGCCTGCCAGCCAGGGTGGGGGACCCCAGGCCTTCAGCCGCTGGGCTGTGGGCGTCACTATGGAGCGTGTGCCCCTGGAAGGTGGACTGGACAGGTGGCACGCAGCCAGGGTTGGCCCACAGGGAGCAGGGGCACAGTGGCAATGGGGGACCGTGGGGGCCGCTTTCCCATCCTCTTTCTCCACCTGGAGCTCCAGTTTGCTTCTGCCAATCTCATGGGCTCCACCCGACTCCCTGTGGGCACGGAGGCCCTCGGGCTGGGGTCAGAGGCTGGGCAGAAACCTGAGCTCAGGCCCAGCTCAGGGGCTGGAGGGGACAAGGCCAGGCTGAGCGCCCCCTCCCGCCACCGAGCCCTCCGAGCGGGCATGTTCATGTTCCAGTCCTGGGGCCCCGTCTCCAGCTCCAGACACATGTGACTCAGCCCTGCCGGCCTTGCCAAGCTGTCTAGACCCAAGTGTCTCCCTTCGGAGGGGGCAAGCCCGCCTGCAGTTTCCTTTGCCGCCCTAGGCTGCTGAGCCTGACCCTCCCCCTCCTCACCGCCTGCATGCCTGGGAGTGCTAGGGCATGAGCGGGGAAACCCACAGGTCCCCGGGGGCCCAGACTGTTCCCCCCGATTTATGGGACCTGGGGCAAGAGGACAGAGGAAGATCCCTCAGCCGTTGCCTTCCCCCGCCCGGCCAGGCTCTATCCACACCCCTCACAGGTGGCTCAGGCCTGGAGCAAGATTCGCCCTAGGGGGAGAGGGTGGACAGATGCTGCAGACCCTCTCAGGTCCCATCCTGTGGAATGTGCTCCTGCAAGAGCCTGTGGCCTGGGGTTGGGGGAGGTGATGGTGATACCCCTTGGCCCTGAGCACCCCTCCACTGCAGGAGGTGGGGGTGGTGCCCTGAAGCAGGAAGCCTAGGGCAGGGGCATCGTGGGGTGTGAAGGTGGCACTGTCTTGCATTGTGTTGGTCCTTGCCCCAGCATACGGACTAGAAGTGACAGGAAGAGGAGGCCAAGGTCCTATGGCAGCTTCCCCATCCTCATATACCAGTAAACTCTCAAGGTGGACGCAGAGGCCTAGGATGAGAACATTTTAGAGTTGACAGTTTGCAGTCAGCTCCTAGGTGGGCACTGCTGTCCATCCAGGGTTAAGACCAGAGACCACTGGACTCCTCCAAGCTTACAGTGATAGCAGGCCCACCTCTGTAAGGCCCACAGTGGCAGTGCTGGAGTCCTCTGGACTTATGGGATGCCAGTAGCGTGTGCTTAGCCAGGCCAGTGCCCCGGCCACAGGGCAAGTGAATGATAGCTACCTCAGGGAAAGTCAGTGTCATTCTTGCTCTGTGCACCCTTTGGGTCTCATTGCGCACATCAAAGTTTGGCGTCCCTGCAGCCTGGGGCTCTTCCTGATCTCATTTGCAAGCCCCCACTTTCATGTTCTCCATCCTTCCTTCCATGTGCACGAAGAGGGTTGGTTTCTGAGCGGGCTCCTGGCTCGCACAGATGGCGTGGGCTGGCTGTAAGACATCGGCGCTGAGCCTGCATGCCAGGATGCCTGGGTGGATGGGTGGTCAACAGCTCAGCATGGTAGCTCAGGAGCAGAGGAGAGAGGCCCAGGGAGGAGGGGGATGAGGAGGAAGAGGAGGAAGAAGAGGAAGAGGGGGAGGAGCAGGGGGAGGGGGAGAGAAAGGAAGGTGGAAGAAGAGGGGAGGGGCAGGGAGAGGGAGGGGAGGAGGAGGCAGTCCCCTGGCCTTGCCTTGTCTGGGGAGTCCCAAACTCAGGCCATCCTCAGCCTGACATCTTTCCTCTGCCCCATCTCTCCCCCAATCCCATGCCAGGCATTGCCACTTCCTTCTCCCATGGATGTACCGAGCTTCTCAACCCATAACTGATTTCTCCCCCTGAAATCAATCTCTCTCACACACACACAGAGCCTGAATTTGGTGCTCTCTGCCCTTATTGGGGAGCTTCAGGAGTGGGGAAAGGAGGGGTGGAGGGAGCCTTAGTCCCTCGAAGGTGCCCCAGGCTCCCTGGTTCGGGGTTGATGTGGCCCCATGAAGGGCTTCAGCTCAGACAACGTTCATCCCACTGGTCATGACCCCCGGGGCAGGCGGTGCCTCCTCAGGTGGAACTCCAGCAGCTGTCAGATGCGGCAGAAGCCAAGCTGCCTTCTTGGCGGAGTGGAAAGCCCTTGGACTTCAGCTTTCTTTGATCAATGTTGTGGACTGGGGGCCCCAGCTAAGATTCCCACTGCACCCTGTGGTCTGCTGCTAAAAGCAGTGTGAACACGAGAGTCGAGATGCTCACGAGGACTTTCTCTTGTCCCTATGCCCTCCGCAGGGCAGGGAGGCCAGCTGATTCAGTGAACCCAATTGCTTGGTCATACATTTCTGTGCCCACCACACAAATTGAGAGGCCTCACCTGCCTCCACCACCCACCAGCCCATCCCTGGCACGGTGGGGCCAGTGCCTGTCAACTAGTCTCATTTTCCAATTTCTTTTCCAAGCACCAACACATGGCTAAGGGCCTGCTGGGCCCCATGGCCAAGTTTCCCCCATGATCAGGAGGTTGGCTCTTGCTGTGTGTGACACACAGGTCTGCCCAGGGCCGCACAGCCTCCCACTAATGCCCCACTTCCAGGTCGATGGGTCCTTCAGCTCACTTTTGGCCCCTGACCCACCCAGGCCTTCCTCATAGAACCCAGGGTCTCTGGGTTAAAATACCCCTTAGAGATCTTCCTCCCCTTCTCCACTGTACGAATCCACCCCGCCACATCTCTGCCCATGTCCCTGGGCTTGCACACCGCCCAAGACAGGGAGCTCCCTTCCTCTCTGTGCAGTCAGCTGGTGTTTAGACAGTGCTTTCTGGGAGAAATGCTTCCTTGTATTGAGCTGGAGTCCATATTTCCAGAAGCTCCTACTGCTGGACACCTTTCTCCCCCCTTCCTGAGAGGCCCAGCAGCCTCCAGCCTTTCCGGTGGAAGATGCCTGAGAGGCACGATGACTCAGGGTGATGTGGGCAGGGAGACCGCTGCCTCCTACCCGTGTCTTCAGCAGCCATCTCCATGGGCTCAGGGCTGGCCAACAGGTCCTCCATGCAGGGGGATGGCCTGCATGACCTCTCGAGATGGTCTTCTCCCCTCAAGGCCAAGTCCCAGCCTATGCCATAGACAGAGCTGCTGAGCCGGGGAAAGATCTGCTTAGCCCACTGGCTCCACGGGGCTGGGTGGAGGAGGGAGATACTCTTCCAGAATACACAGGCTGATTTCTTCCCGATCCTTAGGAGCAGAGGATATGGGGAGGGTGGGGGAGGCTGCCACACTGCCGTGGTTTCTCCTGCCAAATTCCCCAGTGCTAGGAAAGATCCACAGAAAAACCCACAAGAATTTGAATGTCTGAGCTGGGGCTGTGATTGAAATGAAAATTTCTAAAAGAAAGAAAGAAAAACAAAAACAGAAACAGAGAGAAAAGATTAAAAAAAAAAAACAACCCAAAGCCCCTGCCAGCCCTCAGCTTTCAGAAGGGCCCAAGGCAGCAGCCATGTGGAAGGGTGGAGAGGGGCTGCACATTGTTTTGCAGGTGATTGGGCCCCTGGTTGGGGCTGTTGGGCTTTCTCTCCATGTCCCTTCAGCACAAGTTTGGAGGCTCCATGTCATCAGAACATTCAACAGGGAACAAGGCCCTGCCCCACCCTAGCGGGGCCTGTGTCAGGGCCTCCCAGGCCAGGCCGAGGTCCTTTGCTGTTACCCCAGATCCTGCCCACTCCTCCCAGGACAGAGCTAAGTCCTCTCCTGTCACTTGGATGACTTAAATGCCTCCTAGCAGGTCCCTGGGTCTCCCTGACTCTAGACGTGCCTTCTGAACCATCCCCTCTAGGAGATGGCAGGGCAGGCACAGAGGGGCATAGAGTCTGGCAGCAGCTCCTGGCCACAAGCTATCCTCCAGCTCCTTCCTGCCATGTCCAATCAGCAGTGTCAGGGGTGGGGGCATTCAGTGATCTGGGGGCTTGGAATGCGTGGGGGAGGAGGGGCTGATGAATTTCATTCCACACTCATTGACTTTGAAGGGCCTGAGAGATGCAAAGCAGTTGGTAAGTGGACAAGGCAGGAAGGAGCCACAGATAGACTGGTGGGGTGAGAGTAAGGGGAGCAGGGCCATCCAGCATGATGATGATGGTGAACATTTACATGGTGCTTTGACAGGTTAGGCACTGTCCTGGGTATTTCATAGGAATTATTTTATTATTTTAGAGACAGGGTCTTGCTCTGTTGCCCACACTGGAGTGGCATGATCATAGCTCACTGCAGCCTCAAACTCCTAGGCTCAAGCGATCCTCTTGCCGCAGCCTCCCAAGTAGCCAGAACTACAGGTGTGCACCACCACGCCTGGCTAATTTTTAAATTTTTTATAGAGATGGGGTCTCACTATGTTGCCCAGGCTGGTCTTGAACTTTCGGCCTCAAGTGATCCTCCCGCCTCCGGCTCTCAAAGTGCTGAGATTACAGGCGTGAGCCACTGTGCCCAGCTCATAGAATTATTACCTCATGCCATCCTCATTAGCAACGCAATGAAGTGGGTGCTTTCATTATCCCCAGTAGGCCAGGGCAAGGAGGCACAGACAGGTTAGGTAACCGACGCAAAGTCACACAGCTATGTGTAGGCATGGGATTTAAATTCAAGAAACGTCCCTTTATGGCGTGAGTATGGTAAACAGGAGACAGAGCCCCGCGCTGGGCGAGGGAAGCTGAAGTCCCAGTTCCATTCTGCATCCAAGGCTCCCCTTCTTCCTGCTGGGGACCAAGGTCCTCCGCAACTGAGGCCCAGGACAACCCGAGCGAGGCGGGAGCGCCCCCTTCTGGACAAGCATCGCCTCGACGTGTCCTCCTCCCGGCTGCCGGCAGGGCGACGCCAGCAAGGCCGGCGACAGAGAGCCAGCGTCAGCCCCAGCTCGGCCTGGGTCCACGTCCCGCCCTGTGGCCCGGCCCCTGGGTGGTGCCGACGCTGGCGTGAGAGCCCGGGCGCCGGTTCCCGCCAAGCCGCGGCCCAATAGGAAGTCGCGGCGGGGGAGGGGTGCACAGCCGCGCTCGTCTGAGGGGTGGCCTGGTCCCCCGCCCAGGCGGGTGGGCGGGAAGAGCGCCGGCGCGTGATTGGCAGGCGGGCCGGCCTGTGGGGCCAGGGCGTGGGCGGGGCGCGGCTGCGAGGGCGAAACATGGCGGGGCAGGTTGCTGGCGGCGGCGGCGGCGGCGGCGACTACTACTACGAGGACAAGGGCGACCACAGCGTGTTGAAGGCGGCTGTGGAGGTGTTCGGGAAGCTGAAGGTGCTGCGGGCCCAGGGAGCAACCCCGGACGGGGGGCCGGACAGGGCCCTGCCCGAGGTGCGGGCGGGCTTGCCGCGGAAGTCGGCGGCGCCGCGCGGCCTCTGTGGCGGGTCCTGGCTGCGCCTTGTTACCCTGCAGGGAGGCGCTGCTTGTGGAGCATGCATCTTTGCTCTTTCGGGTGCCCCGGCCTTCGCGCTTGCCGTCTCCACGGCCCGTGCCTGGTAGTTGGGGCCAGCGCTACGGATGGAACTCTGCAAGACCCGGGCTGGGCGCTTGGAGCAATTGCAGAGACGGAGGACCGAGGGAGGCCCTGGCCTCAAGGAGCTTGTGGGGTCTGGGGGAGACAGATGGGAAGAGCCCAATGCCACTCTGTCAAATCAGCGAGACCGGGGCTCGGCGTCAGATGCCAGGGGTGGCCTCCAAAACCCCTCATCGCAGCAGTTAGGAAGCCGGGCCCATAAGTTCAGGGAGCTGTCCCAGGTCCCTTTGGCCCACTGGCCGCTCCCTCTGCCCTGCTTCCCTCTTCCCATACCCCTGCTCTCCTCCCTCCCTTCCATCACTCTCCTCTCCATCTCTTCCTCACCCCTCTCCACTCTGCCTGCCCTGCCCCCATCCCCACCCCTCCACGACAGGCTCAGTGGTCCCTCTCCCTCTCTCCTTCCCCTTTCCCTCTGCCCAGGAGCCTAGATCTGATGTCTTAGGTGTTGCTCCTAGGGCTTGCTGCCACAAGAGCCCAGAAGGGACACGCTTGAAGGCATGGGGCAGCAGGCCGCAGGAGGTGTGGGTTCAGTAATGAGGGGGTGTGAACTCTTGGCAGGATGGTAGAACTCGAGGGGTGCTGGGCTGCAGGGCGTGTGTGAAGGCAGGCGTCATGAGAGCTTACAGAAGCACGTTGGTACCCTTCAGTGGTGGTGCTTCCTGAAGCTTCTGGCTTGCCCTTTCCTTGCTTAGGACCTAAACTGCCCCTTCCTAGAGGGTCTGTATATCACAGAACCAAAGACGATTCAGGAACTGCTGTGTAGCCCCTCGAAGTACCGCTTGGAGATCCTGGAGTGGATGTGTATACGGTAACTCCCTGCTTTCTTCCTCATCCCATCTGGGGGATACACCCACGCCTCCTAGCCCACTTGGGGAAGATGGGGTTTGTGCTTTCTGTGATAGCTATCCTCCCAGAGGCCCCCCTGAGAGCAGCTGGTTAGGTGGGAAGTGCTGACTACTGAGCCCTGCTCAAATTGGGGGTGAAGTGGCTCCCAGCAGTGCCAGGCTAGTCCATCCACCTCCTTGATGCTGTGCTGAGCTGGATTTTGGAGGGTTTTCCGTGCTTTAACTACCAGTTTGGAGATGCTCTACGTCAGTCCTCTCCGTCTCAGACTAGGAAGCTGAGGGTCAGGCGGGAGCCATGAACTGTCCCGGGTCTTGCAGTACAGGAGTGACAACCAGGGCCGTGGCAGGGTGGAGCTCAGGCTCTAGCAGCCCTGTGGAAAGATCCTCTTTCTCTGCATGGTGGGGGGCTGCCATGATGGCAGGCTCCTGGGGATCCCTAGCAAGAGCGTGAGGCCTCAGCAGCTGGGGTGACATCCCCAGTACCTCGTGTTGCACTAGGCATGGAGCTTGGGGCTGGAGGTACAGCAGCTGGACTGTGTTGCCCTGAAGGAGGAGAGCCAGTGGGAGGCTTGAGCTGTGTGTGGCTTACAACACGTGTCTAGGTATTTCAAGACTTCCTAACTCCCATGCATTCTGCATCTGGAACCTGTTCTGCCCACCAGATCACTCTTAAGGCAAAATGCTTATGAGTGGCCCCTGTCACATGTATTGGTGTGCTGCTGTCAAGGCAGGGCTGCACCATGCTAAGGGTGAATAACTGTGACTGTGACTTTAGAGTCTGTCACAGCAGGAACCCCCAAATAGCCTAAAGGAGGGCTCAATGAGCCTTTTCTGCAAAGGCCCACACAGTTAACATTGTCAGTCTCTGCCATTGTGGCACAAAAATAGCCACAGACAGCATGTGGAGGAATGGGCAGGGCTGAATGCCAATAAAACTTTATTTACAGAAACGGGGCTTGCTTATGGGCTGAGCCCTCTCTGGGAAGAGCTAAGTGTTGGCATTCACTAATGGCAGATTATTCTGCGACAAGAGGTGATGATTGTTCATTCATTAGACACTAACTGGCCACAGTATTAAGCCCCAGAAATACAGAATGGAAAGCCAGCTCCTGGCCTTGGCAAGCCTGTGATCTGGGAGGTGAGAGCTCAGTAGAAGGATGGTACCCTGGCCCCACTGGGACAGAGAGATGCCAAGGTGGCTGTGAGCTACCCAGGGGAGGCCATGTCCTCTGGGAGCTGGTGGCTGGGTATACTGGGGCTGGAAGGGAAGAAGGTGCCCCACCCCAGAGGAGCAGGTACTGGCCTGGGGCCAGTGCCAGAGGGCCTGGTCTGCACCCCCAAAGCCATCTGGCACCACTGTTTCAAGAAAGAGCTCAGAGTGTTGAGGAGTTCTCTCTTTTCCCCTGTGTGGTCATGTCTTTTTTTTTAACTGTGAGAAGAATTTTCATTTCAGTATTCAAATGCACATTTCTGAGGTAAGCTTTTTGAAGTGTTTTTCCTAAGAATTTATGGAGATGAAATTAACATGACATAAAATTAACCATTCTGTGGTGGCATTTAGTACATACACACAAGCAGTTCACTCCTGAGAGCAAGTGTACAGATGGGGTGGTGAGGGGGATTCTCCAGCCCTCTCAGGCCTCACTGGCTTTGCTGTTTCCTTGCAGGGTCTGCCCCACCTTGCAGGACAAGTTCAGCTCACTAAAGGGAGCCCCAGCAGAGGTGAAGATTCAAGGTAAGTCTTGTTATGAGAGTGTGGAATTTGGTGGTAAATTCTGGGCAATTCTGAGCTTGTTTATAGCCTCCTTCCTGAGTTGTAGTGAATTTTGCACCAGACTGAAGTTTTCTTTTGAATGGTGTGCACTCTGTGGATTTTGCTAGAGCCTTCTAGAATCAAGACCCCCTGATTCTAGGCATGGTGAATATAAAAGCTCCTCTCACAGAGACCAAGAGCATGTCAGTCCTCTGCAGCACTGGTAGGCAGAGAGGCGCCTGCTGCCAGCACCATTGGTGGTTCCGTCTCCCCAGCACATCCACACGTCCTCTGCACATGGCAATTTTGGGAACATGCCTATTCCTCTGTGCCGGGGCTTGTGTTATAACTCTTCTTTTCCATCATTTCTTGGTAGAAACTGTCCTTAATCCGGTAATGACTATTAGATGGCTAACTTTTCACCTTAACGATGATGTCTTCAAAAGTGGATGGAATTTCAAAGGTCAAATTTTTCATGGGCCTGTGTTTGTTCTGACTGCTCCAGGGTGGGTAAACTGGACCCCAGAGCCCTGATCCATGCTCCGGCTGGCATTGTCAAATTAATTATCCAGATAGTCGTCCTCGCAGCTGAACTGGGCTGGAAGAACCGAATGTTGTATCTTGCAGCAGCCTGTAGCCTGGCTTGGGCCACACAGAAGTACTGTCCTTGTCCCTGGAGCTATTGTGTCTGGTACTTGCCTACTAATGGGACCACCCAGAGGCCGTGAGATGGCACGTGAATTCTCTAATACAGACACATGTTGACCCTGACCTTGGCCCTCAAGCTGGCCCCTAGTCCAGCCACAGCCTTGACTTCACCATTCCCAGCCTCAGTTTCTTCTTCTGTAAAGTGGGGTTGAAAACCCCAGCCTTGTCTGCCTCTTCAGAGTGTGCTGAGTGTTGGGGTTGTCAAAGAGTGTGAGAGAAACCAGGACAAGTAGGGGGCTAGGATAGTTCTGGAATTCATGTGACAAATATTAAAGGAGCACCTACTGTATACAGGGCGCTATTTTAGGTGCTGGGGGTGTAGCATCGGATTGTGCTACCCTCCCAGAGCTTACGTGCTAGCCGGGAGAGACAGGCGATGGACAGACAGGGCAGGAAGATCCTCAGAGCACTGGACGGTGAGAAGCGTTGTGAACAGCCAGGCAAGGCCAGAGAGGTGCCTGGGTGGCTTGGGGGAAGGGTGGTACTACTGAGGTAAGGTGGCAGGAAGGGAGGAAGTGAGCCGGGCAGGTGGCAGGAGGAATAGTGTTCAGGGCGAGGGAGCAGCATGTGCAAAGGGCCTGAGGTGCACTTGTGCCTGGCACCTTTGAGGACCAGTGAGGAGGTCTGTGTGCCTGGAGTGGACTGGAGAGCAAGAGGGGAGGTCAGGCTGGGCCTTGTGGGCCACGGAAGGATACTGGCTCTCACTCTGAGGAAGGCTGCTGCTGGATGTTGGGCTTAACAGGACCCCTGGGCCCACTGTGGCAAGAATAGGAGCCCCAGAGCCCCAGGCAGAGGCGGGGACATCAATGCATCTCTTGCAGTGGCTGATCCAGACGAGAGTTGGGGGGCAGTGGAGGGGGAGTACTGGTCAGATCCTGGATTTAGCATGAGGGTTGGCTGGACTCGCTGTGCAGGAGAGAGGGGTCGGGGAGGTCATGATGATTTGGGGTTAAGGGCTGTGGGGGGCAGACTTCCTTGGGGGGTACAGTTGGCATTTGTGCAGCACCTGCAGGGTTGCTGAGTGCCTTCACACGGACACTCTGCTTGCTTCCCGCAACAAACCTTCCAAAGCAGATGCCGTGCAGGGTTGCGCCTGTTCTGTTATTGAGGCACATAGAGGTGGGAGAAGGGTCTTGCCTGTGAGGGGATTGAGGGTGTTGCCACAGGGTAGCCGGGGGGAGGGGGCTAGTACCGCCCCAGGCTTCCTGGCTCCAAGTCCTGGCCTTTCTCTGTAAACCAGGTGGTTACTCAGAAGATGTGTTTGGATGGCCTCTGTGCCATGCAGGAACTCAGGTTCCCTATGTGTAAAATGGAACCAAGGCCCACCTCCTAGGGTTGCCGGCAAGATGGTAGGAGATGGTGACATGAAAGACCTTTAGGATATCAACACATGTGAGCCGCGGTTCCTTTTGCTTTGGCCTCACGAGGTCTCTGAGGGCGGCACGCAGCGTGTTTCGGAGGCTCCCTGGCCGCCGTCTGCTCCTCAGGCAGTCGTCTGGCTTCTACTAAAGCCAGAGTTCGAGAGCCTCGCGTATGGAAGAGTGTGGGCACAACCCCTTAGTGTCAGGTACGGAAACTGATGCCCAGAGAGTGCAGGTCACACAGCGACAGGCAGCTCTGGCAACGGGGGATGTTTTCCACCTGCCTCTGGTCCACGCTGGTCCTGGCCTCGTGTGTACTGGGCCTGTAGGAGCACCCTCACTGCGGGAGTCTTGGCGCCCTGCATGTCGTGAGCCTCCTGGATATCTGGTATAGTCTTCTGGTTGGGTGGGTGCTTGCAGTGACAAGGTCTTTGTGCTCTCACAGAGATGGTGAAACTAGGCCATGAGCTGATGCTGTGCACTCCAGACGACCAGGAGCTCCTAAAGGTAAGAGAAGGAGCTCGTCTGTCCCCACAGAGAACACGGACATTTTCTGCCCTGGGCTGGGGACCTGGGTGATGCCAGCATGGGGATGGTAGCAGTTTCTTACCCTAGTGCCTTTGAGGTTCCTCAGGCCCCCGAGCCGGCCGCGTGCCTGGGCAGGCTGTCTCTTGAGGTGTCCCTGGGGCAAGAGCTGCTAGGATTCTCTTGGGCAGACCCTAGCTGTCCCTTGGGCACAGGGGAGAGGAGGACTATGGAAGTAGAGGTAGATCTCTGGCTCATGATGACCAAAGGGACAAAGAGTGTGACCTGTCCTTGGTTGATGACTACATTCTTGCCCAGCACTTTGACAGTAATTGTCGCAGCCACCCTCAGCAGTAGGGGAGGTGACGAACAACTCATTTGAGGTCGCAGGGTAGCAGAGCCAGGCCCCCACATGCTGCCCACTCACATGTTTCTACACAGAGGCCCCCCACCCACCGCCAGTCAGGAGACCCCCGCCTGCCCTTAACATTTCTGAATTTTGAAATAATTGTTTTCACTTTTGATTATTATGAATAATGCTGCTGTGAACATTCTTGTGTGACTTTCTGACTGAACACCTCTTGGGTATGTAGCCACATCTGGGATTGCTGGGTTACATGGTAGCTCTATTTGCTTCATAGCAGGATGTTGAAAATAAATGAAGTAGTAAATTGCATTAACTGTTTAAAACTTTACTGAATTTTCCAAAACAAATAACACATATTATTTTATATTTTTTAAAATAAAGAAAAATATAATGGAATGAGAATATGTGACGATGCCTTTTATTTTTTTTGAGACAGTCTCACTGTGGTTGCCCGGGCTAGAGTGCCATGGCGTCAGCCTAGCTCACAGCAACCTCAAACTCCTGGGCTCAAGCGATCCTTCTGCCTGAGCCTCCCAAGTAGCTGGGACTACAGGCGTGCACCACCGTGACCAGCTAATTTTTCTGTTTTTGGTAGAGACGGGGTCTCACTCTTGCTCAGGCTGGTCTTGAACTCCTGAGCTCTAGTGAGCCTCCCACCTTGGCCTCCCAGAGTGCTGGGATTACAGGCATGAGCCACCGCGCCCGGCCTGAAAATGGTTTGAAGAGGGGTACTACCTAATGTGGGTACTGAGATGGAAGTTGTTTGCCATGCACCTTGCCCTGTCACAGCAGCTTTAGCTGTTCCTGGCCTTGGCCTGGAGGTCAACCTGATGAATGGGCCACCATCAGGTCCCTGTGGGCTGTGTTCTGTCTCAGCAGGCCCTGCTGCATGTCACACGCCCACTCAATAAGCTGTGCTGTTAGCTCTGTGATAAGCACACACTCCTGTATGTTTCTACAGCACCTGGCATGTTCTGAAGTGTGGTCCTAGGCGTCATGGCAGCCTGAGGCGGGGGCTGGGCAGGGAGCACTTGGTGGAAGCCTCTGAGGCCGAAGTCCCTGAGCTAGTCCAAGATGTGGCCAGGCAGGGACAGAGGGTGGCCCGTGGGGCAGGAGTGCCTGAAACAGCTGCCTCGGCCTAGCTGAGGTCTAGCCAGTGAATGCATGTGGCCTTCCCTGCCCAGGGCTGTGCCTGTGCCCAGAAGCAGCTGCACTTCATGGACCAGTTGCTGGACACAGTCCGGAGCCTGACCATTGGATACTCCAGTTGCTCGAGGTGGAGGTTTGGATGGCCCAGATAGGTGCCCTGGACAGTCTTGTCTTGGTCCTAGATCTGGAGCTCGTAGGACTGGGGGTGCATCTGCAGCTGGGGTCTCACTGCCCTTCTGGGGGCAGCCGTTTGCTGGCAGCAGCCGCCTACTGGCCCAGGAGCTAGGGATGCCAGCTGAGGCAGGACACCCCCCTTGGGGATCTGGCTGGCCAGTCTGGGCCAAGCAGTGTATGGGCGAGGGGTGGCTGTGTCCTATGGATGCCAGGCTGCTGCCCAAGGTCCCGGGTGTGAGTTGGAAGGAGTGGTGTGGGCTTGGGAGAGGATGGGCGGGGCATGTTCGAGGTAGGTGAGCACCCAAAGTAGTGGAGCTCCTTTTCCTGGCCTCGGCCTGGTCTTGTTCTGCCTCTTGGGTCGTCCATGTGGGACTAAGGGCCTGCTGGGTCAGTGCTGCAACCTGTGATGGCAGGGCCCTGGGCTGCCTTTGCAGGCCAAAAGAGCACTTCATGGACACCACGGAGAAGAATGAGGCATTGCTGGAGGAGCTCTTCTCCAGCCCCCACATGCAGATGCTCCTGAACCCTGAGTGTGACCCGCGGCCCCTCAACATGCAGACCCTCCTCAACAAGCAGAGTGACGACTGGCAGCGGTATGTGCTCCACAAGTCCTCGGCAGCAGTGCCACAGGTTCCTGTCCCAGCTCCAGCCCCACCTGGTTCTGTTACCACAGACACCCATGGCGGTGTGGAGCTGGAAATGTCCCCCTTCTCTCCCTGCAGGGACAGCCCCTCTGCCAAGTCTGAGGAAGAGAAGGTGGCGGAGCTGGCCAGGCAGCTGCAGGAGAGCACTGCCAAGCTGCAGGTGCTCAGAGTGGAGGTGAGGGGTGCCTGCTGCTGGGGGCAGTGAGGCTTGGGGGGCCCGCTTTGTGTCCTAGGGCAAGTGACGTCACCTGCCCCAGCATGTGAGGCTTAAGGGAGGTGGCTCGTGCACAGTGCCCGACAGGTTCTAGAATGCTGCGAGTGCTCACTCCACATGAAGGTGAGGGGTGCGGAGGCTGGGCCTGGGGAGCAAAGGTCTGTGCGCGAGCTGGGAAGCTTGCCCGAGCTCCTTGTTTGCCTGTGCCTTGTCACATGTGGCTCTCCCGGCAGCCCTTGGCGCGGCCTCTTTCTGTGCTTATGAAAAAGACTGAGGCCCACGCTAGCGTAAGTGGCAGGATTGAGGCCCGAAGCCAGAAAGAAGGTCTTGCTCTAAGCCGAGTTGCTTCGTTCAGCCCTGTCTCCTGTCATCCTGACTACACGGTGTCGCCGGCCAGGCGGGGACAGTCTCGAGGGACTCTTTGCCTCTGGCTTTGCAGTGCTTTGCGCAGCACAAGCAAGGGGCTGCTGTGGGTGGGGCCGACACCAGCACCCTGGACCAGAAGCTGCGCCTAGTCATCTCTGACTTCCACCAGCTCATCTTGGCTTTCCTCCAAGTCTACGACAATGAGCTGGGTGAGTGCTGCCAGCGCCCAGGCCCCAACCTCCACCCGTGCGGCCCCATCGTCCAGGCTGTGTACCAGTCTCTGACTTCCTGCAGCCAAGTAAGAATTGTCCTCCCCTCTTCCCTGCCCTGCCCACTCAGACTGACAGCTCACAACCTCCCTGGGCTTAGGGGCCTCAGCAGTCCCGGATGAGAGACCTGAGGGCTGGGCTGAGGGGCCGAGAGGGGCTTGGCCTGGGTTCCCTGCAAGACAGTACATGGCAAGGCTCTGGGCTCCAGGCCTGGGACCTTCAGTGGGTTGGGCCAAGTGCTTCTCTTGGTGTCATGGAGGGAGGGCACTTGTGTGGTGGAGGGGCGATGTGGGTGTTGTCCCCAAACCCTCCGCACTTCAGCGGGTATTAACTAAGTCAAGACCCTGGGCCCTGAAGAGGTTTGCGCACTGCCTGTGTTAGGTCCTACTTGCCATGGTATGTGACCTTATCCCAGCCTCCAGCTTCCGTCCTTATATTGGTCTCATTCTATTTTCACATTATACCCAAACAAATCAAGATCCATTCATTCTTGTACATGACCAAGAACCATGCCAGACAGGCAGACAAATGCTTGCTTGTCTGTGCCCATGACCGGCTCTGGCAAGACAGGAGAAAGCGGTCTCCCACTGCCACGCTAAGTAGGTGTTTACTTGTTTTGTTGTTCCACATTTCAGAACCCCAGAGGCCAACCTAAAAAGCTGGGTTCAGTTATGATTATCACATTTGCCATATGCAAAACTCTGGTCTTGGCTCAAGGGTTTCACGCTATTTATTTTGGTTTTTTTAATGGAGAGGCTCCAAGGCTTCACAACCTCTGACCACCCTGTCTTGTGAGACCCTCCAACAGGGATAGTTAGGGCACAGGCCTCTCCTGACCTTTTTTCTTGGGCCATTTGCCTTACTCGGTCTGGGAGGACATGGAGTGCTGGCTGGCATGTCACTAGGCACTGAAGGTTACCAGAGCAGCATCATAGTATGGCATCCCCACCAGGCCAGGAGGAAGGGGACTTAGATCTGAGACTCTGTCTTTGGGGAAGAATGCTACATGCTCAGTGTGAACTTGGGTGGGAAGCAGGAGATACTATCTCTAGGTCAAACCAGCAGCATTTAATGCCCACACACTCCCTCCCTCCCCAGCTATTGAAGGCAGTCGTGGAGGTCGCTGACACCTCTGGGAAAGCTGTGGAGACGGTGAGGAAGCAGCAGGGCGAGCAGATCTGCTGGGGCAGTGACAGCTCTGTGATGAGTCTAGGTACGTGGCCGCCCTCTCGGCTTTTCTGTGCACACCAGCACTTGGGGAGCATCTGGGGACTCGCCCCTTCTTTCTTTCTTCTTTTTCTAAAGCATATTTTCCTTTCCTTGGAAAAAAACACTTTCAACAGATTATAAAATAAATATATTCATTGCAGAAAATTCAGATAACCCAAAGGCCTGCAGAGCTAAAAATAAAAATGACCCTGGTGACCCAGAGGTGGTTGGTGTTAGTATTTTGGACTATTTCCCTCCATTCTTTTTCCGGTTACTGGTTTTTTTTAAAGTTAAATGTACTCATAAGATGGGAATTATGTTTTATATTATGTTCTTTCCCTTTGACTTCATTTGAAGTGTTTTCCCATTTTTCCTAAGTAACATTTTTAATTGTGAGATATTATTCTAGTCAGGTACCTGCTAACATTTGCTTAACATTTTCTATTACTGAATCTGTAAGTCAGTTTCAGTTTTTACTATTACACATACTGCTATGGCAGGATTTACAATAGTGAGAAAATGGAAACGATCCCGAGTTCTAACGTCGGGTAATGCTTGGGTAAATAATGCTGTGTCTACACGGCGGGGATCATATCTGTTGTTTAGAGTTGGTTGCAAGGACGTGAGGAAATGTATATTATAAAATGTTAAAGGGCAAATGCAGGTGAAGAAATGAAATATACAGTATGACCTCCCCTTTCTAAGGGAAGCAAACGTAGAAGAAACCCTTGAAGGAAATGAGCCAGAAAGTGGACACCGGTTCTGCGTCGGAACCAGCCTTGGCTCTAATCTTCAGACATTCTCCAACGAGCGTGCGTTACTTGGGTTACGTTTCTCCTTGATTTTCAATCTTAAGAAAAAGTGCACAGTGAATATGTTTAGACATTCATCTTCGATTATGTCCTCAAGACAGAGTTCCTGAGGGGTTAGTGAGGCCAGGTCGTTAGGCTCAAACGATTTCCCTTTTACTGTGTCTGCAGCAGCTCTGCGTTTGATCCTTTTCACAGTTTTGCTACTGTGTAGGTACACAATTGTATCTGAATTCAATTTTAATTAAATTTTTCTTCTGAATAATTTTTTTAATTGTGGAAATATACATTAAGAAAATTTTTTTTCTGTTGGTTTCTTGAGCATATTTTTAATACTGTTTTAAAGCCCTTTGTCTATAAAAATAAAGAATATCCAGTATACAGATGACAAAAAAAAGAAAAAGAAAAACAGCATTTCGGGAGGAGTCTCAACTTATAGTGCCAGAAATACGAACTGGTTTGGTGTTTTCCCTGTGCTACGTCAAACCTCCTTCATTCTACTTCAAATGATTTCAAAGTGAATACTTGCGTTACCACAGCCCAGGTCGAGAAGTGGGACATGGCTAGCACCTCCCATGTGCGTCTTCCGATCGTAATCCTCTCCTGCCTCTAGGTAACTGCTGTCCTGACTTGGTGACAGTTATTTCTTTGTGAGATTCACTTAATCGTGTGGATCTGTAATTTGTTCATTTTCGTTGCCAGTTAGCATGAGTCAGGAAACTTTTCCTGTAAAGGGTCCGATAGTAAATATTTAAGGCGTTACGGGCCGCGTGGTCTCTGTGGCAACTACTCAACTCTGCTGTTGTTGCAGGAAAGCAGCCATAGAGGATGCATAGATGAGAGAGTCTGGCTGTGTTTCTGGAAAACCTCACTTATAAAAGCAGGTGGCAGACTGTAGTTTGCCAACTCATGCCACGTAGTGTTCCATCGGAGGCCTACCCTGCGCCGTGCCCATCCGTTCCACTGTTGGTACATGTGTGGGTTGTTCCAGTGTCTTCAGTGCTACTCGGTCCTGCCATGTTGCCCGTCCGCCACCAGTAGTGCATGAGCCATCCCATTGCTTCACACCCCCACCACAGTTGCTACTTCCAGTTTTCTCACTGGCGCCTCGTTGGTAGGTGCGTACTGTATTTCACTGCATCTTTATTTTGCGTTTCACTGATTACCAACAAGGTTGTAGCTTTTCATACCTTTATTGACCATTGAAGTTTTCTCTTACGTGAAGTGCCTGTTTCAGTCTTGCTCATCTTTCTGTTGGGTTGCTCATCTCTTTCTCATTGATTTGCGGCCCTTTTTGCGTTCTGGACACAAGTTTTTGCGCATTCAATGTATCGCATGTATCTGCCTCCACTGTGCGGCTTAGCTCTTCACTCCTTTCCTGTGGTCCTTTGCCGTACGGTAGCTTTCCATTTGAATATAGTGAGATGTAGCCATCATTTCTTTTTTTTTTTGAGACAGAGTCTCATTCTGTTGCCCTGGCTAGAGTGAGTGCCGTGGCGTCAGCCTAGCTCACAGCAACCTCAAACTCCAGGGCTCAAGTGATCCTACTGCCCCAGCCTCCCGAGTAGCTGGGACTACAGGCATGCGCCACCATGCCTGGCTAATTTTTTCTATATATTTTTAGTTGGCCGATTAATTTCTTTCTAATTTTAGTAGAGGCCGGGTCTCGCTCTTGCTCAGGCTGGTCTCGAACTCCTGAGCTCAAACAATCCGCCCGCCTCGGCCTCCCAGAGAGCTAGGATTACAGGCGTGAGCCACCGCGCGCGGCCCATGTAGCCATCATTTCTTTATGGGCAGGCCTCCGCTGTCTCACTGACGAATACTTTTCTACTCCAGTGTCCTGAAGATACTCTCTATTGTCTTCCAAAAACTGCGTAGTATTACCTTCTTTAGTTAGGTCAGTAATCTTCCAACAGTTGAATCTTGGTATGATCGAGGTGTGAGTATGATGAGTGTGAGGCGGAGGTCCACATTTGTCTCAGCGCCATTGAATGGAATTCACTCTCCCCATTGGTCTGCAACACTGCCACCTCTGTTAGTTACCACGTGCCCACACACGTATGGGTTTCCGGGCTCTCTATTCTATTCTTTTTTTTTTTTTAAATTTCTGCACTAATACCACATTTCAGGAGGTTAGAAAATAAATGGCAAAATAAATCTAAAGAAAGAAGGTAAAGCCAGTTTTCCTACTTTGCTTTTCTTCATTTTTAACAATAACAGCTTTACTGAGCTATAATTCACATTAACATAACGTTCACCATTTGAAAAGTGTACAATTCAGCAGATTTTAGGATATTCACAGCAGTTGTGTAACCATCACCACTATCTAAGTCCAGGACATTTTTATCACCCCCAAAAGAAATCCCATACCATTAGCAGTCAGTGCCCACTCCCCTAGCCCAGCTCCTGGTAACCACCGATCCGCCGTCTGTCTGCAGATTTGCCTGTCTGGATGTTGCTATAAATGGGATCACACGACACATAGCCTTTCGTGTCTGGCCTCTTTCACTGAGCATGATGTTTTCTAAGGTTTATCCATGTACTTCACTCCTTTCTGGGACTTAATGACATTCCCTTGTTTGGATACACTACCTTTTGTTTATCCATATACCTGTTGGTACACATATGATTGTTCCTACCTTCTGGCAGTTACAAATAACGCTGCCATGAACGTGTGCGCAAGTGTGTGTGTAAGCACAGGTTTTCAGTTTGCTGGGGTACATACCCAGGAATAGGATTGCTGGGTCACATGGTGACTCTATATTTAACTTTTTGAGGTACTGCCAGACTGTTTTATCCATTCTACCAATATCTACCTTTTTACCACATTGTTTCATCCGTTTATACTTAACAGAAATACCGACGATCCTCTATTCCTCTTATTTCTTTAGTGCTTAGTAGATATTTTTTAGCATACCATTTTCATTACCTTATTGTTTCTTTAACTCTATTTTTTTTAAGTTATTTTCTTAGTGGTTGCCCTTAGAATTACAGTTAACATCTTAAACAGTTGAATACCAAGTTCATTTCAATAGCACACAGAAACGTTGCTCTAACGCAGCTTTCTTCCTTCTCCCCTCCTTTGTGCTATTATTTTATACAAATCACAACTTTATGTATTGTATGCCTGTCAACACAGATTTATAATTATTGCGTTATATAATTGCCTTTTAAAGTACACAGGGGAAGAAAAGAGTCACAAATAAAAATACGTACTTTTATATTTACCTGTGTTGTTACCTTTATTGGAGTTCTTTATTTCTTCATGTGGATTTGAGTTACTGTCTAGTGCCCCTTCATTTCAGCCTGGAGGGACTACCTTTAGTATTTCTTTTTTTTTACCTTTACATCCACAACATTTGCAGCATACCTTTAGTATTCATTGTAGGGAAGGTCTACTAGTGACGAACTTCCTCAGTTTTTGTTTATTTGGGAATATCTTAATTTCTCCTTCGTCTTTGAAGGTAATCTTAATGGATATAGAATTCCTGGTGGACAGTTCTTTTCTTTTGTACTTTGAATATGTTATCCCATTATTTCTGGCCTTCATAACTTTTGACATGAAATTAGCTCGCCATCTTATTGAGGACCATTGTACATGATAAATCTGTTCACTTGTTTTCAAAATTCTGTTGGTCTCTGGCTTTTGATAGTTTGATTATAATGTCTCTGTGTGAATGGCTTTGAATTTATCCCATTTGGAGCTTTTTGAGCTTTTTGGATGTGGAGACTCGCATTTTTCATCAACACTCAGCCGGGCAGTTGACAGCTCTTTCTTCTTTACTTCGTGCTTATTCAGAGCCTCAGGGGCTGCCAGAGGTGAGCTCAGGGCCTTCCAGGTCTCTCCTGGGCATTTTCACAGCCCTGGAAATGCACATGGCCTTCCTGGGTCTCAAGACTATGTCAGAGCTTCTCAGAGCCCTTGTGGACAGCTTCTTCCCCAGCCTTTCCTCCCCGGCTTTCGGTCAGTCTTTTGTTTGCAGCAGCAACCAAGGCATTTACCTAGAAATATTTTCCACTGATGTGCCCTCAAGTAGTGGCTTTGGGTCATATAGCCCCTGAGCCCTCCTTTGGTGACTGTCTTTGGATGAAATCTCCAGCCCACCCTCTCCTTGGGCAGCTTCCCTTCTCACTGCTCTTGGCCTTGGCACATGCCTGCCACATGAGTGCCACATGGGCACTCAGGAGTCACTTCTTGCTGATTGAACTGCACCGGAATCCTCCACCTTAAAATTTATTATAGCATTTATCCTAGTCACCACTGTCACTAGGACTCTCACCCCAGTGTGTACAATTGCTGTTAATAAACTGTGTGTAATCCATGCTGTCATTATTATAATAATGATCATTAGTATCCTAGCAGTGTGCCGTCTTACCTGTGACTATGGCACCATGGGACTGGTGACAGGTTTTGCTTTTCAGATAGGCATTGTGTGCATCAGGCTATGCGAACCTGCAGCACTTTGTGGGCAGGGAAGCCTGTGCTCACCCTCGAGCCCCGGCCACCTCGGGGTCTGGAGAGATGCAAGGGGAGCAGGGCCAGCAGGGCGCCGACCTCTCTTGTGGCTCTGGACTCGGCTCCCACCAAGGCACCTTCCTGATTTGGTTTGAGACGAATTCCTAGGTTCAAGACACACCCAAAGAAGGGAGCCAGCATCAAATGCACACCAAAGGCCACTTGGAACCATCCTTTACTTGTCCCTTTCCTATCTGACACATTGAGGACCTGGTCTCAATGACCTCCTCAAGCCCTGCCACCAGGGAATGTCTGTGTTGCTGTGCTATTTCCCCTCCCACCCATCTGCATGCCAGGCTGTGTTGGTGGCACGTCCCCAAGTATTGAAGGGAGGGGCCCAGTGTGTCTACTGGGCCCGTGCCTGGAGGTGTGGCCTCGTGAGCAGGGGGGGACTTGGCAGTGTGGGCTGGCAGCTTGTCCCATTGTCATTCCCCACACTGGGTGTTGCCATCCCGATCGGGTGCACCTGCAGTCCTGTTTGCCTCCCAGGGCCCCTGAGGCCTGACTGCCATGAAAATATCGATGTGTTCCGGAAGTGAAGCAACCCTTTTGGTGCTGGGAAGAGGGGAGGGGAGTTGAGGGCGCCAGCACAAGAGAGATGTTAACAGGTTCTGGAAGGCAGAAAGTGAACAGCACAATGGCTGGGGACAGCTGCAGTGAGAGGACAGCCCCAGGGAGCAGCTGGGGAGCCCCGGGAGGGGCAGTGGCGAGTGGACTGGAAGCAGAGGGCGGAAGCGAAGAAAATGAAACGAATAAGCAAACCCAGGCTCCTCCAAACCCCTGCTAAGGAGAGACGCCACAGGAAGCAGGGGGCCCCACCACAGCAGAGCAGGGGCAGCGCCAGCTACCCAGGCCCCCTCTCCCAACCCCAGCGGCTGTCCAGGGCTGGGGGAAGAGACCAGCACCATGGAAGAGAGAAGAAAGACCTGGGTGAGCATGAAATGTGAGTGAACATACTCATTGTGACATCCAGATGTGCCTGCAAAGCTGTAAAAATCCAGCAATGAGGAAAGACTAGAAAACAAAATGAGGCAGCAACTGTAAGAGTACAGAGAAAAAAGACAGAACAGTGGACACGGCTAAGCGACATGGAGGCCCAATCCTGGTGGTGACCGAACACGCCAGAGAGAGAGGAAGGGAGATGGAGGCGTGGGTTGCCCAGGAAGTGACAGGCAAACCAGACTGAGTCAGCTGAATGGAGGCTTCAGATTCCAAGCACAGGACAGATGGAACCCACAAGATGTGTCCCAGGATCCAGCCTTCTGCGATCTGGAGGACCAGGGTCACAGTGCTGGAGCCAAACCTTCGAGAAAGAGAGCCCATTGCCTCAGAGGAGCAGCCCCGAGGGCGCTTCCCCCAAGCTCAGCCAAGCGCGAGGGCAACGCACAAGGCCTGGGCCACAGCCGAGAGGTGCCAACTGACGACTGCCCCGGGGATGGCTAGAGGATTTGATGAAGACAGATGCCACCCAAAGCCAAAGCAGTCCAGCACCTAGGGAAAGACTAGAGAAATGCAAGTCGTGAGAGGAAGCCCCTGAACTGGGACACCACTGGACGTGTTGATGACAAGTGGAAAGGGGCCTGGGGTCGGTTCAGGCTGGGCTGAGCATAGCCCCTGCTCTGCAGGGAGGAGCCCACCCACTCAGCACCTCAAGGCCCATTGCCCTGAGGCACACCCATGATTCCTGGCTTCAGAGTCACCCTCGGGATGAGCAGAGGATGACAAATTCGGGCTGTCACGGCACCTAATGTCAGTGTTAATGACCTGACATGTAAAAGGCAGTGCCGCAGACAGGCTGTGGAAGGGGAGAGGCTGAGCAGGACCAGGAGTCCTGTGTACTTAGTGGAAAACACAAAGGCAGAGCTGACTCTGTGGGGGCAGGGGAGTGAGCAGTAGCCCCTCAGGTCACACCCAGCAGTCATTGTCTCAGGTTGCTGCCTCGAGAGGCAGGTGTCATGGCAGCCCTGGTGCCCTCTCCTCACCCCGAAGAGCCAGGTGGCACGGGTCACAGCGGTAGCCTCCGGGCTTGGGTGGGTGGTGGAGACTGGTGTTGTTCAGCTAAGACCTTAGGGCTGTTCCATGTCATTGGATTTGTCACTGTGTACACATATTGTTTGGTTAAAATTGAATACACCATCAACATCGGAATAGCCCCTGGCTCCTTGCTGGGTTATGGGCACCTGGCTGGGGCCACAGCCCAGGGCCCCTGAGCTGCTGGCCTGGCTCCCAGGAGCGACCCCCTTAGCAGCTCCCAGCTCAGCCATTTCCCTGCTGCCAGTGGTGCCTGGGGCCTGATGAGGGTCCACCAGGGAGGACACGTGGCTGGGTGGGCTGAGGGGGCAGGAGGTGACCCTTGCATGGATTGCCCACCTCTGCCTCTTCCGGGCCGGAAAGTGCTAGACTCACTTTGCTGTTTGTGTTTTTTTTCTTTCCTCTGCAGCCACCAAAATGGATGAACTAACGCAGAAATACAAGGTCTTCAACGACAGCCTGCACAAGGGCGCAGGCTAGCGCGGGAGCGGGAAGCCCTCCCTGAGCGCCGGGCGGCTGGCAGGGCCCCAGCTGTTCTCCCGGCAAGGCCCGAGGCGCCCTGGGAGGGAGGGAAGGTGGCAGGGCTGGGAAGAGGGGTTCGAACTGGGCACAGAGGAAACCTCAGGCTCTAAGAAGTCGCCTCCAGCCTTTTTGTGTCCGTGGCTCCGCATCACTTTCTTCCCCTCTGGCCAGGGCTGCCCGGTGTCCCAGGTCCAGGCCAGCTGGCTACAGCCCTCCGGCTGCCCTGGCAGGTCTGGGCTGTGCCCTCTCCCTGTTGCTTCCATTCTTCCTTGCCGTCGCCAGCCGTCCCCTCCCCTGGCTGGCCTCGGGGTCCCGCGTAAGTCCTGTGCACCTGAATCTGGCAGGCAGGGCACCTGCTCCCTCCTTCCGCTGCCTCCCTCCGCAGGGTGCTCAGCACAGGCTGGGGAATTCCTGACGGTGGCCTGACTGGTTGTCCGGGAAGCTGCTCTCTGGGCTTCACAGGGTGACCCAGAACCTCCCTGAACAGTGTGCCCATCATGGCCACCTCCTTCCTTGGGAGCACAGGAACAGGCATGACCAGTGGAGCCTCTGCCTCCCTCAGCCGCTGTGGATCCAGGAACGGGAGGGGTCTCCCTTGCACCTGCTGCTGCCTGCCCTGCCTGTTCCCTGCACTGTCGCCTTTGCTTCCCCAGGTTCCCCTGCGGGCACTCAAGGAAAGCACGGGAAGCCGGGCACCAGGCCCCTCCTGCCCAGTCTTCTGGGGCGTCCTCCAGACTGCTGCTATGGGAGGTGGGAGGAGAGGCAGGCCTGCAGTCACTACTGTCCACTTGTGCCAACTGCTTTACAGGCCAAGGGACTCACCCTGGTTGCCTCCCTGTACCCCAAGCGCTGGTGCATCTTGCTGTGGAATGAGGTGCTTGGGACGCCGCCGCTTCCTGGGCCGGGTTGTACCTAGTCCCCCTCTTGTACTGCCAGTGCCCTGCACCTGGAGCAGGCGCTCCTATAGACCTGGGGCTCCCGCCTGCCCCTCGTGGTGCTCATCCCAGCTGCCTGGCCGCCTCTGTTAAGCACTTGTTAGACATTAGGGGTCATTATAGCCTTGAAGAAGATACCATCTCCTTCCTGGTGGAAAAATGAGCCCGCAAGGTGGGTAAGCTGCAGCCCGGCGGTGTGTGGGCTGCCCTGAAGTCACCGCTGCTCACAGGGGTGACACTAAGGCCCCCATCCTTAGCACCCCTTCCACTTTGCAGGCTGAGCACACTCCCAAGCTTGCTTCAGCCTCCCAAGGGGCAACCTGATCTCCAGTGATGGGGGAAACTGAGGCCTGGCCTTTGTGTGGCACATCCCAGCATGGGGGTAGGCATTGACTTTGGGCCTGCCAGGCCTGGCAGCCACAGGCTGGCCCCTACCAGACTTGGAGGCAGGCTAATTGGAGGGCGTGGCCTTCTGCACTGCCTGGGTTTTCTCCTGCCTGTGAGGAACTCCCTGGAGCCCGCGTGGCCCCGGAGCCTGCTGTCCCCGTCTGTAAACGCGGGGCGTGTGTCCCAGTGGCTGTGAGCGAGTGAGGGGGCGGTGAGCAAGCCAGCTGCACAGGTCCTGCAGCCCCAGGCTCCTCATTGCCCAACAGGCGGCTGGGGGCGGGCTGCGGCTGCCGATTAAAGGCCACCTGGAGCAGCCTGTGTGAAGACAGGTGCCTAATAGCAGCCCGGGAAGCCGGCCAGTGCTCGCCCAGGTAAGCCAGCCGCTGAGAACCTGGGGGCAGGCAGAGGCCAGTTTGGGGCTGGCACCTGTGTGCCAGGGAGAAGGCCAGGAGATACTGAGCCTGGGAGAGGGGGTCACTGCACAGGAGCTAATTCCAGGGGTGCAGACCCAAGGGTGCTATGCCTAAGGCCCCAGCCGTGGTGTTTGGGTGAAGGGGCTGGGCCCTGCCAAGGTGCCATCACTGGGCTACATCTGCCTTCCCACAGCCCTAATGGGGGCTGTGACTGTACCTGGAGGCAGAGGGCAAGGGGCTCTGAGGCCTTCCTTTTGCTCTTAGGTGGCAGGAGAGGGGCTGGCTAGGGAGGGACCCGAGGGACAGAATGAAGGGGAGTGATGATTCCCTAGGAAGTCCCATCCTGGACAGAAGTTACAGGTCCTGGTTGCTGGATCCCAGCCTTGGAGGTCCCTTCAAAATCTCCCTGAATAGGGGCCTTAGAAACCATTCCTAGAGCCTAAAGTGGGGTGGGGGTGGCAGGAAGTGAGATCCAGTCCAGGCGCAGTGCTGTGGGAGGACGGCTTGAGGACAGGAGTCTGAGACCAGCATGGGCAACATAGCAAGACCCCATCTGTACAGAAAATAAAAGAAAAGGAAATGAGGCCCAGAGGGGTCGGAGCTTTGGCCAGAGAGAGGGCCCAGGTGTCCCCATCCCTTCAGCCCTCAGCCCTTGTGCCTTTTGCTCTGGCAGCTTGAGGCCTTGTCATCTTTGTGACAAATCGTCATGTCTGAGGCACCCCGGGCCGAGACGTTTGTCTTCTTGGACCTGGAAGCCACGGGGCTCCCCAGCGTGGAGCCTGAGATCGCTGAGATATCCCTCTTTGCTGTCCACCGCTCCTGCCTGGAGAACCCAGAGCACGACGAGTCTGGCACCCCTGTGCTGCCCCGGATCCTGGACAAGCTCACGCTGTGCATGTGCCCAGAGCGCGCCTTCACCGCCAAGGCCAGCGAGATCACCGGCCTGAGCAGCGAAGGCCTGCTGCGTTGCCGGAAAGCTGGCTTCGACCGCGCCGTGGTGCGGACTCTGCAGGCCTTCCTGAGCCGCCAGGCAGGCCCCATCTGCCTTGTGGCCCACAACGGCTTCGATTATGACTTCCCCCTGCTGTGTACTGAGCTGCAACGCCTGGGCGCCCGCCTGCCCCAGGACACCATCTGCCTGGACACGCTGCCCGCGCTGCGGGGCCTGGACCGTGCCCACAGACATGGCACCCGGGCCCAGGGCCGCAAGGGCTACAGCCTGGGCAGCCTCTTCCACCGCTACTTCCAGGCCGAGCCGAGCGCGGCCCATTCTGCTGAGGGAGACGTGCACACCCTGCTCCTGATCTTCCTGCACCGCGCAGCTGAGCTGCTCGCCTGGGCGGACGAGCAGGCCCGCAGCTGGGCCCACGTCGAGCCCATGTACTTGCCGCCTGATGCCCCGCGCCTGGAGGCCTGAGCACCAGCATCACAGGTGCTCCCTGTGCCACGGGCAGCACCAGCCTCGACCGCTCAGTCGGGCTCTGAGCAGAGCCTCGCTGCCCCTCCCCCAGCTCTTCTTGGTGGACAACCCCAGGTCCATACACCTGCCAAGCCTCCCGGGTCTGGCCTGACCAGCCACGCAGCCCAGAGCCTTCCCTGAGCCCTGACCCAGGGCCACACTGCTGCACTTCACCCTGTTTCTCAATAAACATTGCCAACTACTCACAGCTGACTTACTGGCCAGACACTCGGGGCCAGGCTCCCCCAACACCCAGCCTGCAGAGACCAGAGCAGAGACCCCCAGGGCCGCCCCATTGTGGCCTGTCCCTGCAGTGACCTCCAGGGGTGGGAGGACATAAGGGCTCCTAGGCTGGTTTGAGGGGCTGGTGGGTTGGGGCTGTGGCCTCTGAGCCACAGGTCACCTCCCTGGTTGGTCTCCTACGGTCCCCTGAGCATTGCCCCTCCCTGCACTGCCTCCCCAGAGACCTAAGAAATCCATGGATAGGGCCTTAAGCCTGGCCCTGCCCGGTTGCAAAGTCCAGCTCCAGCACTTGCCACCGGGGGACCTGGAACCTCTGTCCCTGCTCTGTGAAGTGGTAGCAGGGTGAAATGCACGTGCATGCGTGCACACGTGCATGCCAAGTGGCAGGAGGGTGTGCTGCAGTGTGTGGGGTGGGGTGCACTGAGGAAGGCACAGAGGAGAGGTGGTGAGGATGATGTCTGGAAAGGAGTCTGTCCTGGGCCCCCTGTCCGTTGTGGTGTGGCAGCTGTGGCTGGCTTTGGGTTACTGGCTAACCTGCCTTGGGGCCCCACCCTGAGGCGCTCCCAGTCTCATCGGGAGGCCTCATGAGTGAGGAGAGACTTGTGTCACCAAATGCAGGGGCAGGTAAGAAGGGGTAAGGTAGGGTGGGTGGCCACACCCAAGAGTGACTCACATGAGCAAAGCCTCGAGCCTTGAGCCAGCCAGGCCCGTTCGGGGAACCCTAAGTAGGTCAAAATGACTAGAGCCACTGCAGTGTGCGAGGTGGCAGGATGATGAGGCCAGAGTACCGGCAGCGGCCATGTCAGGCCGTCCTCATGGCCCAGAGCAGGACTGACCCCGAGGGCAATGGAGAGCACAGAGGGTTGTGAGCAGGAGAGGGGCAAAACTGATTTCTGTGTTTACGATGCCTCCCAGGCTGCTGTGCAGAGAACGGCAGAGGGGAGGGTGGCAGGCTGGGGAAGGAGAAGCAGTGGGTACAGGGCTGTGCGGCAGGGAGGGCCGGCCTGGCAGGGGTGGAGCAGGGTGTGTGGTCGAGAGGGCCACACAGGGATCAGTTTGGGAATGCGATTTGTAACCAAAGGTCTTATCGCAGCCAAGCTTCCTGAGGAGAGCACCCACCTGGGAAAGTGTCACAAGGCTGAGGCTGGCCCAGCAGGGCTGAGCCTGTGTGCAAGACCCTGCTCTAGGCAGGAACAGAAGGAGTAGGGGCACAGAGTCCCCCAGAACCCCTGGTGCCCAGGGCTGGCTAGGCCTGAACCGGCAGGTGGTGCCCTTAAAATCCTGGCCTCAGTGCTGACTCTGGGTAGGTGATACCAAATAGGTTGCCAGAAGGGGCTCACCTCCAGGATTACACAGACGGGGGCTCTGGTTTTGTGCCCTCTTGCTTCTCTTGGCCACAGTGCCTCTCCTGTATCACTCTGGGCTGCCCTGGCCTCACAGTGGCCTGGCCCCAGGCGCTCTCCCCAGGCCTATTTTGGGACTGGCCATGCCAAGCGTCTGCATACCGTGATGCACCGACAGGCTGCGACCTGCCTCTGCCGCCTCAAAGCAGCCATGTGCTCATAAATGCCTAGCCAGCGGCTGTCCGGGAAAAGCACATGTGAGCGTGTGCACATATGTAGGTGTGTCTGGCCCCCGTGGATACACACACGTTTGTTATAAATTGTACTCATATAAAGGATGTGAGCGCACATTTTATAAATAATGAAATTCACAATGTATACAATAAAATGTACATTGTGGTTTTCATTGTGAGTCCCACACGGCCAGCTGTTTTCACAAATGCCTTTGTTGACTTGTGCCTGGACCCCACGTCAATGTCCGGGATGCCTTTGTTTACCTTAATGAGTAAGACAAAAGTGAAACAACAAAGATGAACAACTTCTTTGCTGAATTGGATAATAGTTTTCAAATACTAGAAAAGTCTTTTTTTTTTTTTTTTGCTATTAACAACGCATGGCCACAGACACACATTCTTAAATGTGATCTGCTTTAGTAACATTTTCCCCATTTCTTTAAGTTTAGGCAATCAACAAAAATAGTACTGAGTCAAGCCTTGGTATGCCAGCCCCAAGCCACCACCATGACGATGTGATGAATTTTGAGTATCTCCTTTGTTTTTAATATTTCATTTGCCAGTTTTTATAATTTAATAATGATGGTATTTAATAATTAGTTCTCAAAATTCCTGAACATTTAGCATCTATTAGAATGGCAAGTGTCGGTGGAGCTGTGGAAGACAGAAATGCTCTTTCATTCTGTGGGAAGGTAAAATGGTGCAGCCATTTGGAAAAACAGTTGGGCAGTGTCTCACAATGTCACATGTGCACCCACCAGATGGCCCAGCCAGTCCACGCCTAGGCCTAGGTATTTACCCAAGAGAAAGGGCTACGTGTCCACGGCAGCTGTATTCCCAATAGCTGCACATTCGAAACAACCCAAATGCTCACTGCCAGCCGTGGGGCATCCACTCCGTGGAACACCACTGGCAAGAAACAAGTGAGCTCTTGACATCCACAGGGTTTGGACGGGACTGAATGAAAGGGCCTAGACCCCAAAGAGCTGTGACTTGTCCTATGAGCCAGCTCCACTGCTCCAGCTCGTCCCTGGCCAGCCGCCCACCCCTGGTCAAACTGGGCCACTGACTAATGAGCCACATCAGGCTCTGAGGAGTGTCTGCCAATGGGGACATGGCTGTGATCACAGGAGTGTACCTGGGGGACATAGGACGTGAGCCAACTGAAAACAGAATTATTCATGGAAAAAGACAAGCACTAAAACAAAAGGCCGTAAGCATTTCCAGCCCGTCTTTGTGCCGAAGACAATGTGAAGGGGACAAGGAGTCTGAGCCCGGCTGCGCAAAAGCCCCTCACCCTGTTCCTGGGAAACAGCTGCCCCAGCATCGTGGGACCCTGCTTCCCTGCAGGTCAGCTTGTAAAGACCCCCACACGGCTGTACCCCTACACTCACACTCACACTCTCACACTCACACACACACACATACACATACACACTCGCACACACTCAGACACACGCACACTCTCACACAAATGTATGCACACACTCACTGTCACACACACAGGCCCTCATGCACACACTCATATACATGTACTCGCACATATACACACACTCATACACACTGACACACATACACACAGTCCCCCACACTCATACACTCACTCACACACTCTCACACACTCTGTTCAGGACATGCATTTGCCTTTTAACGTCTCTCGAGCATCAGCCTCTCCTAAGTGGTTCACCAGGGATGAGGACCTGGGACATGTTACTTGCATCTTGTCTTAGTCCACGCAGGCTGCTATGACAGAAACACCGCAGACTGGGTGGCTTATGAACATTTTTGTCTCACAGTCCTGGAGGCTGGGAAGTCTACCATCAAGGCAATGGCAGGTTCAATGTTTGGTAAGGGCTTGTGCCTCATAGACATCGCCTTCTCACACATCCTCGCACGGTGGAAAGGGCTAGCTGGCTCCCTGGGGACTCCCATAAGGGCAGTAACCCTACTCACCTCCCGAAGGCCCTGGCTCCTCATAGCACCACTTTGGCGATTAGGTCTTAACATGTGAATTTTGAGTAGACACAAACATTCAGACCATACCACGCAGCACTCACATACACAGGCACACATGCAAGTGCCCGCTCCCTCCCACCACACACATCCCCACACTCACACACCACATACCCCACTCCCACAACCCATACACGCACATACACCTTTACACACGTGTGTCACACACATAACTGCCCACGCGACACCACACACACCCTGCACATACTTATACGCACCTAACTCCCACACACTCACTTACGATTTTGCATAAATGAGACCTTACTAGATGATGCTTTTAAAAAAATCATAAACACCTTTGTTGTTTAGGAGTCATTTTGTAGTTAATTTCCTCTAGGTTTTAAAGTGACATAATTCTCTTCATTTCTTCATTATGTGTAGTGATGTCTCTGTCTCATTCCTAGTCATGTATAGTTTTTTGTCCTGAACAAGGATCGTAAGAGATTTATACATTTCATTGGTCTTTTCAAAGCAAAAGACCGCAGAATTTTGACTTATCCTTTGTCCCTTTGTCCCTTTCTTTTATCTTCTGCTTCATTAACATCCCCATTTACCTTTGTTCATTCCATCTCTCTATTTTCTTTTGGTTTAGCTTTTGTTCTTTTTTTCCAATTTCCTAAGATGAAAACTACCCCCCTTTGTCATTTTCCTTCTTGAACGACTAAGGCACTCAAAGGCTGCACTTTCGCCCTAAATGTGGATTTTACTGTGTCCCATACACTTGCTATTAAACATTCCTCTTTGCTTTGAGTTAAGAGTTACCGTCTAATTTTGCTTTTCAATTCCTTCCCAATCTAATGCTTGCATAGTATAGTTTATCTTAAGCTCTGAGTGAAGATTTTGTGGTCATCTTTTATTACGTATTTTAGTTGTACTGGATAATGATCTGAGGATACATTGCTTTCCTTTCCCCGCGGGTGCGTGGTGTCTGCTGGGATTGGGGCCACGGGCTGCAAACCTTTCCACGGCTTCCGGCTGCTTTCCTGCTGTTGCTGGTTCCTTTTGTTTGGAGGCTTCTAAGATGTTCCTGTTATCCTGGAAGTTCAGCAGTGTTTGCCAGGCAAAGCCCAGGTCTGTGGCAACGGTTGGGAGCTCGGCGAGCCCTCCTGACGTGTAGGCGAGGGGCCTCTGCCTCCTGGGGCCATCCGTCCCTCACTGTTAACAGACGTGCCTGTGACCCTGCTCCTGTTTCTCTGCTGCTGGCCAGCATCCTCCCAACTTCCATCTCTTCGTTTCTAGCCACCCTCAAGACCCAGATGAGGGGTTCCAGAAGTGTAGCAACTGCTGAGGTGCGACAGTCACCACAGTCCCAGCTAAAGCCCCAGCCTCTTTGCTGGCCAGTCTCCTCAGAAGGCCAGGAGGGGCTGGCGGTGCCCTGCCTGGCACCTTTGGGCCCAGCTCTCCCCGTGTCCCGGCCCTAGGCCCTGATCCATGGCCTCCACTAGGCCCCCCACCCCCTCCTCTGGACCTGTCCCCACCCTCGGGACTCCACCCCTGCACGTACTGGGGAAGACTAAAGGTCCCGCCAAGCCAGAGAGTCCCCCTCCACACATGCGGAAAAGAAAGAAAACGGTAAAGCGCATTGCTAATGAGACTGCAGAGATGGGGAAAGAAACACCGCCTTTTCCACAGCCAGGCAGATACTTTCTCAAGTAACCTGTGACTGGTGCGGGTGTACCTAGGAATCTGCATGGCCACCCGGCTAGTGAATTGCCTTTATCCGAAGGAAAAGCCATACTTTCTCTCGGTGGCTAGAGCTGGGAGCCAGGACCCAGGCTAAACCCCAGGGAGGCAGGGCGAGGGCCGGCTTCTGTGTTTGCATTTCAGAGCGGTGCCTTCACATCACTTTCAAAAACTGACATACATCTCAAAGGGCCAGAGGAAGGATTCCCAAAGGGGAAATGCTCAAGGCAAAGCTCTAGGAAAGTGACGGGGGAGAAAGGTCTCCTTCCGCTCAGGAAATTCGGCAGCGTTCCATCGGCCCTGAGCTGCATCAGGTGGGGCTCTGGGCGATAGGCACAAGGGAAGCGGGTGGAGGCAAGGGAAGCTGCGAGTTTGGAGGGGGGCGGGGCAGCTAGTCGCTAGAAGGCCAGCTGTCTTGCTAACAGCTACAAACATCTCCGTCCTGTGTCCGAGCCTGGCAGCCTGGGCATGTGCAGCATTTTACCTGTCCTGCCAGGAAACCTGGAAAACCTGCTCATGCAGAAAGAGCCAGAACCTTTGGCCTTTCCCAGGCCCAGCAGATGTGGCTGGGCAGGACCCAGCAGTCGGCAGTGCGGGACTACTCAGTGAGAGAGCCTGGCGCCGGGCCCTGGCCCCTCCAACTCCCCAGCTCTGTCACTGGCAGAAGCTACCTCACATCTTGGCCTCGGCTTTCCCTGCAGTAAAATGAAGACAATCAGTGTTCCTGCGAGGACGGATCACACCTAGGGCCCGGCACACGGCAGATGGACATCAACTGCGCAGCCAACGTCAACTGTGACTATAGCTGTCCTTAGTTTTCAGGCCTTGTACTAGGCGCTAGGCACATACTCTTCTCGTCATGGCTGCCCAGCCCCTGCCACCCTCCCCACTGCCCCGGGCTCACTGGGCTGCAGCCACACAGGCCTCGGACACACCAAGCATGTCCTGCCTGTACCGGGCTGCATGGGAGCCCCCCCTCCCTGAAAGATATGTCCATGTCTTAATCCCTGGGCCCTGTGAATGTGCCCCTATTCGGAAAAAGGGTCTTCGCAGATGTAATTGTGTTAAAGATCTTGAGATGAGGTCATCCTGGATTGTCCATTGACAAGTGTCCTTAGAAGAGACACAGAGGAGGGGCACACATGGAGAAGAGGCAGAGGCCGCGTGATGGCAGAGTCAAGGACTGAGGCAATGCTGCTGCAAGCTAAGGAATGCCTGGGGCCGCCAGAAGCTGGAAGAGGCACGGCCCTGCTGACACCTTGATTTTGGTCTTCGGGCCTCTAGAACACGGAGAGATTGAACTGCTGTTGTTTTCAGCCACCTGGTTTGTGGTACTTTGTTAGTAGCACAACTAACAGGAAACTAGCTCGCTGCCTTAGCGCCTCTGCACTGGCTGTGCCCTCCTCCTGCACCGCTTTGCTCCTGACATTCCGCCCCCAGGTCTCTGCTGAAATGTCCCCTCCCCCCACAGAGACCCTGTCTGACCACCCCCACACTTTCTATGGACACAGCAGGTCGCACTCCAGTCCTGTGGTCTCTCCGCCTCCTTTCGGTTTGTGTTCCCTCACTGGAAAGCAGGTCACCTCCACGAGGGCAGGGATTTGGTCCTGCTCACTGCTGGTCCCCGGCACCAGGCCTGGGCCCAACACAGGCAGGACCCCAGTGCAGACATGCTGAAGGACAGGACCGATGAAGGCTCTTTTCCTCTTTATCACAGCCGGGAGCTGTGGGCACCCTTGGTTTACAGAAAGGAAGCTAAGGTGCATGGCGTCCCTGGGGACCAGGTGGCACAGGGATGAAAGAGAGCACTTCTGGTGCTGCTGCAAGGCCCCTGACCCCCAGTGAGAACCTAAACTGGGAGGGATGGGCAGAGCCTTTCCCCAAAGCAGGATTTAACAGGTTGGTTTTTTCCTTTTGTACAATCCTGTTCAGACAATCAAATCTACTTTGAGGTGACATTGTCTTTCGGTATGGTGAACTTCTAGAATCATCCCTGCATGGGCAAAGTTGGGAAAATGGGAAGGGCAACTGGATCTCCTCAAGTCTGGGGGACAGAGTTCAGACAACTGCCCTCTCGGGTTGGCTGGAGTGGAAGGAACAGTGGTGTTGGAGCCTGGGACTTGGGTGTGAATCTGTCACTGCTTCCCAGCGGTGAGACCCAGACAACTCCCTTCCATCTCTGAGCCTCAGTTTCCACGCCTGTAAGCAGGGGTCAGGATGGCCCCCACCTCAGGGCCAGAGCTTGTGCAAGGAGGCTAGCAGAGCAGTGCCCATGGGGAGGGCTCAAGCAAGGCCCCCCCCATCGCTGCACCCTCCCTTGCTGTAGCCCCCAGGGTTTAGGCATAAAAAGCTGAAGGTGCACAGGTAGAAATGGAGGGGTGGGCAGGGCCGCACTCCCTCTGGAGGCTCCAGGGGAGGGTCCTTCTTGCCTCTTCCAGCTTCTGATGGCTCCAGGCTCCCTTGGCTTGTGGCCGCATCACCTCAATCCACGTCTCAGTCTTCGCATGGCTGTCTTTTCCCAGCACAGCTGTTCCTGGGCATGGCCTTCCCCTTTCCTTACAAGGACACCAGCCATATTGGATTAAGGGCCCACTCTACTCCCATATGATCTCATTTTATCTTAAATATTTACACCTGCAAAGACCCTATTTCCAAATAAGCTTACATTCTGAGGTACTGGGGGTTAGGATGCCAGCATATCTGTTTTAGAGACACAATTTGACTCCTAACACCACCCAGTGTCCATTCTAACCTTTTTCTCTGGGGATAAGACCCCAATTTTGTTCAGGACATCAGTGGGCTCAGCCCCAGTTGACAGGTCATGACAATCCCATCCCCAGCTTACTCAGCCTCTCTTACATCTAAGAGTGGCCACGTGATCCATTTCTGGATACTGAGACCTAAGTGGAAGTCTGCTGGGGGAAGTTTCTGGGAAAATTTGTTGCTTTCTTGATAGAAAGAAGACAGAGCAACAAGAAGCAGATGCTTCTTGACAGAGCATCTGTCCCAGCCCCTTCCTCCTTCTGTCTTTGAATGCACATATGATGGCTGCAGCTTCAGCAGCCATTTTGTGATCATGTGGCAAACCTAAGCTGATCAGAAAGATGCTGGGCACCGCCCAAAGCTCTGCTGCTGAACCAATGCCAGAAAGTTACCCCCAGAGTCCCTGCGTGAGAAAATTAAACTTCTAATTATTTAATATACCACAGCCAGCTTTTCTACTACTTGTGGCCACTTTCCTAACTGATACACTGTGTTCGTTTCTTCCTCCATCACATTCCCATAATCACAAGACAATCAAAGCTGCTCTCTTTCTCCTCAGCTGTGCTTTCCACTTTCCTCCTTCGTCCTCTGCCTGCCTGGCTCACTTCCCTCTGCCTCCTCTCACCTTGTTCTCCCTTAACAAGCTAGAATGTGGAAGGAAAGTACATAATATATTAAATAAGGAATGTTTTCATTGGGAAAAAAACCCAAATTAATTTGATTCTTACTTCTTTGTTTTGATTTGATTTTGCTTTTCTGTCAGAAGACTTTTACAGAAAAGGTTTTAAAAAAATTCTTGGTATAATTTTAAGTTCTCATAACCGTCAACACGGATGGGACACACAAGTCTATTTTATATTGTGGTCAAGGTCATTGCCAAACATGGGCTGGGCTAAACATAAACATCAAAGGAACAAACAAATACCAAGTGTAGCCTGATTCTGAGTGTAGGCAAGACATATGTCTTATTCGTTCTCATATCTTGGCACACAGTTAAATGTTCAGTGTATGTCTGTTGAATGAATGAATGAGTAAATGAGAATGCAGGGTTATGAAGGATGACTGGAACAATAACTTTAAAATCAGTAACCATATGTAGGTGTGAATCTAACAATGCAAGTCCAAGACCTGGACACTGAAACTGCAACTCACTGCTGAGAGGAATTAACAAAGGCCCCGGACATGGAGAGATGTATCATGTTCATGGACTGAAAGGCTCATATTGCTAAGATGTCAATCCTCCCCCAAATGATTTATAGATTCAATGCAATGCCAACCAAAATCTCAGTAGGCTTTTTTTTTCCATAGAAATTGGCAAGGTATTCTAAAACTCATGTGGAAATGTGACAAACTTAGAATACACAAAACAATTTTGAAAAAGAACAATGTTGGAGAACTAACATTACCTGATTTCAAAACGTGTTACAAAGCTACAGAAGTCAATGGAATGTGGCATTGGCATAGAGACAGACAAACTGACTGCCTCAGTCTGCTCAGGCTGCCATAACAAAATACCACGGACTGGGTGGCTTAAACAACAGACATTTATTTCCCACAGTTCTGGAGGCCGAGAAGTCCCAGGTCAAGGTGCTGGCAGATTCAGTTCTTGGTGAGGGCTCTCTTCTTGGCTTGCACGTGGCCACCCTCTCACCGTAGCCTCATATGGTGGGTAGAGGAAGCTCTGGTGTCTCCTCCTCTTCTTCTAAGGGCACTAATCCTTTGATGAGGGCTCCACCCCTCATGACCTAATCTAAATCTTTCACTTCCTAAGGTCCCCCCACAACACCATCCCATGGGGGTCAGGGCTTCCACATATGAATTTTGAGGAGACACAAACATTCAGCCCACAACACCAAGTGATGGGGCACCATGAAGAGTCCAGAAGTAGACTCACACGCATATGGCCACTGAGTTTCCCCAAAGGTGCCAAGGCAACTCAACTGGGGATAATATCTTTTCAACAAATGATGCTGGAAAAACTGGATATCCATGTAGAAAAAATGAATCGTGAATTTGCCTCACCACACACAAAATGGATCATAGACCTGAATATAAGAGCTAAAACTATAAAACTTCTATAAGAAAATATATCTTTGTTTTTATAAGAAAATATAGGATATAGTCTTAGTGACTTGAGTTTTGTAAAGATTTCTTAACTATGACACAAAAGTATAAACTATGAAATAAATCTAGTAAGTCTAATCCATAAGTTAGACCTCATCAAGATATAGCGCTTCTGTTCTTCAAAAGGCAAGCCATAGTCTGGAAGAAAAATACTGCAGAACACATATCTGACAAAGTACTAGTGTCTAGAACTCTTGCAACTTAACAAGATGACAACTCAATTTAAAAATGCGCAGGAGATTCCAACAGACACTTCATCAAAGAAGATATATGAATGGCCAACAGGCACATGAAACAGTGCTCAACGTCATTAGCAACCAGGGAAATGCACATTAAAACCATGAGATCCCACTTCACACCCACTAGGATGGATGGAATAAAAAAGACAGACAATAACAAGTATTGGTGAGGACGTGGAGAAACTAGAACTCTCATACACTGCTGGTGGGAACAGAAAATGGCATGTCTGCTTTGGAAAATGATTTGTCAGTTCCTCAAAAAATTAAACATAGAGTGTTACCACATGACCCAGCAATTCTGCTCCTGGCTATCTACCCAAGCGAAATGAAAACACGTCCACACAGAAACGTGTACACAACATTTATAGCAGCTTTAATTGTTATGGCCCCCAGATGGAAATAACCCAAGTGTCCATCAACAGGTAGTTAATAGGTATCATGGTCCATCCACACAATGGGATACTGCCAGCAATAAAAATGCAGTATTGATATACACACAACCACCTGATAGATTTCAAAATGACAATGTTGAGTGAAAGAGGCAAGACATATACTGGACGAGTCCATTTATGTAGAACTCCAGAAAATGACAATCTCTAGTGACAGAAGGCAGAGCAGTCGTTGTGGGGATGGGGATGGGGGAACCACAAGGTTACTGTCTTGAGTGTGGGGTTGGTTTCACATGTGTATGCACACGTCAAAACTCATCTAATCATACACTTGAAAGATGTGCAGTGTATGCCCATTATACCTCCATAAGGCTGCCAAAGAAAGGCTAAAATATCAGGAACCTCTAAATCCATAGGCCTTTTCCCTACACAAACATTCCCAGGTGCTGGAGAAGGGCCAAGTATGGCATTCCTGAACACAAAAGGAATCACTGCACCACTCTCGAATGTCCAAGGTCTCGAACTTGGAGCTGTCCAGGAATCCCGGAGGGCCCCTATTCTGTGAAGTCATGGACACGCTGGATCTAGCGTAAGACAAAATTCCTGAGAATTGTGGATGGGGACCCTTGTGTCAAAGCAGTGCCCTCTCACATGTGTGGGGGACTCAGCCAACCATATCCACACATTGACACCTCAGGGGAGTCAGAACCCTCTAGATGACTACAATGTATACAATTTGTGGTGGTCGCAGAACAGTTCTTTCATGTTTAGGAAAATTGCTTCTCATTAGGAACCAGCTAGAGCCCAAACTTTTGCATGTGGCATCCCAGGCTCTCCATACCCTGGTTCTAACTGACACTTTAACCTGTAACTGTCCTACAGAAACCCTTCTAGGGTACCCCAGAGCATGCCCTTCTTCCACTCACCTGCCTCAACCCAAGCACTTCTTAGCTACCCCCCTACCCCACCAAGTCCCTCTGCCTCCTCTTTCTGAGAGCTGCCTTTTGCACCCACAATGCCAAGAGTGGATGCTGCCATGTTGCCTGAAGTCTGGCAACAGAAACAACCAGAAGGAAGTCACAGCTGCATTTCTCAGGAGACTGATGTGGTGTTTTGCTAAGGAACACATGGGACCAGGCCCAGCCTCCCTTCCTGGTCTCAAAGTCACAGTGTCCACCTGGCCTCCAGTGGCTGCCCATGATCCCCATCAGAGGAGCGGGCACCCTGGGCAGACCTAAGGCAGCTCGCCATGGGGCCTTTCTGTCTCACCTTCGCAGGGGCCCAGACGAACACCCAAGCATGGGCGCTGGATTCTTCCGCACAATTCCATGCTTATAGCCTTTCCTGTGCCCTTGAACCCAACTGTCTATCGAGCTAGTTTAAACCCTCAGAATAGCCCCTTTGCACTAGAGGGCTCGTTTCAAACCAATACTTGCAGACATTCCTTATTTGTTTGCAACCAAAGTAAATGGGAACAATTCCATCTCACAATGGATTCAGTCAGACGACGTACCAGTTATGTGGAGATACTGCCAGGGCACTTACGTGGCTCTTGAAAAGTCCAGTTTCCAAAGGCAAATGGTTCAAAGGTGAAGGAGCCCAAGGTTGGTATCCAGGGGAGTTCTTGGGGCAGGGGCAAAGCAGGCAGGACTCGCCCCAATAGTTTAAGCTCCTTTCTTTTTTTCTTTTGAGACAGAGTCTCATTCTGTTACGCAGGCTAGAGTGCCGTGGCGTCAGCCTAGCTCACAGCAACCTCAAACTCCTGGGCTCAAGCGATCCTCCTGCCTCAGCCTCCCGAGTAGCTGGGACTACAGGCATGTGCCACCATGCCCGGCTAATTAGTTTAAGCTCTTACATTCTGTTACTAGTTGTCCATCAAAAAGCAAGCGTGGGCCTCGTCCTCATTCCCCACGCGGCAAGGGGGAGGGGCCCCATGTCAAAGCACCATGGAAGGAAACACACAAGTGTCCCCTCTGGGCACTCTTATTCCATGCCAAACCCGTTCAGTTCCTGTTGCATACCTGACTACCATACCTAAAACAAAATGATACTAATAATTGCAGTGCAAATCTATTAATAATTGAGAGGAGCTAAATCAGACTCAGAACACACAAAAGGATGTGCTGACATTTTAAGTGTAATTCATCTAGGTAAGACTGGGGACCCTGGAGCTTTTCCAAAATCAGACTGCAAGTATCCAGCATCTGTCTTGGCAAATCTACTTTCTGCTGAAAACACCTGTACAGTTTCCTTCCTGTGTCTAGTCGTCCTTGAGTGTAGGTCCCCAGGTGAAAAAAGGAGCTTATGTTCAAAGCAGAGTTAGCTTATAAGTTAGAGCCAATGGAATGGCGTGGTAACGAGGAGATACAACACACTTTAGTGAAGGCCGGTTACTGTGTGGCCTGCAGGCACCCCATCGTTCACTTAACTAGGGCGATGGAAGTGGTATCAGGGTGCGCCAGTCGCTTCCTCGCCTAGTTCACTTGAAGAAAGTGAGACTGGAGCCCAAGTACACAGCCTCCTGCCACTGGCGCCCCCCTGCAGGAAGGGGGACTGCTTTCCTGAAGCCGTGCCAGCCCAGCAAAGACTGTCTGTGCCTCAGAAGGACCCAGCCTTCCCAACTACCTCACCAGAGACTTCCAATGTACCGCTCCTAATACTTCTTTTCCTACTGGGAGCCCAACACTGCAGATGCTTTGGGTTGCCTCGAGGTAAAGCTAGAGAAACTATGGCCCCAAGTCTGAGTTCACTGTGCCAGGAGTGCCACGTCCCTTTCCCACGTGTTTACTAAGCGCAGGCACTGAGCTCAGCACAGAGGACATGGGATGGAACATGACGTGCAGCTGCAGGCTTACAGACAAGAAGGCAACCACAGGATGGGGGTACAGGCACCCAATGCAGGAGGCTACGAGACAAGAGCAAGTTATAAGAACCCTAGGACTGCCCACAACATTTATATGTATATAACACTTACATACGTGTATGTGTGCGTATCTATCTACATATAATTGGAGTTCTCCTAGTGACTGGAGCTCTAAGCAGCGTCCTCAGACGAAGCCCTGTATTTCCAGGTCTTCCCACACTCTCCTGATAGGAGGCAGCTGTCTTTGAACCTCCCTCCTCTGGCAGGGAAAGGTGCAGCTCCCGGAGATGGGGGGCTGGCCTCCATGTGCCTACCACCTACCTGCCCTCAGGCATTGTGTATGACAAAGCTCTGCTCTCCACTGGGAGTAGAGATGGCTGGAAGGAGGTGGCCGCTGCCGACCAGTATGCCGGGCTGAGAACACCCAGGGGCAGAACTCCTGGGCCTAGCTCTGGGGACAGCATGGGTGGAATAGGACAGGGCCTGCCAGCAGCTGCCTCTGGCTAGGTTCTCCTTGAGAACCCTGGCCTTCAGTAAAGTGCCATTCAAAGGGCCTGCCCTGTCTCCACAGGGCTGAGGGGAAGAGGGGTGGATTGCGTGGTCACAGAGAGAGGAAGAGCCAGGCTTGCCACCACACTCATCAGATGTCGGGCCTGGGGTGGCTCCTCTTCTCCTGCCTGAGGTCTTCTCAGAGGGTTGGGGGGATTCTTATTTAGGGGGTGATTCCCTGACAGGCTCATATGGCAAAGCTCTGTGTTTCAACCTACATTAGCCCTGAATACAAAAACATTCAAAGCATCTGAGCCTCCCATATTCGAAGAAATGTCACGTGAAAGAGTCAATGGGAGATGCTGGGCATGCTCTGTTGCAATGCAGGGCCACCTGAGTGCAAATTCCAAACCCATCTTGCTTTCCTCCTAATTGTCACCAGCCACAAGGGGAGGCTGCCTGAGAGGAGGAGCAGGTAAGTTTGAAGCTTTAGGCCAAGGTGGCCTTTGCTGGTGGGGTCTGGGGCAGAAGGCAGTGGGTGGGCAGGGAGGATACTGAAGCCAGCGGAGTGGCTGGCAGCAAACATGAGCAACCAGGGAGAAGGGCTCCTCTCCCAGAAAGAGAAGCTGAGAGTCCCGGGCCTGGTCCTGCCTGCAGGGCCTGGGCCAGCCACTTCCCATAACCACCCTGGGGAGGTGATGTGGGCTGGGTGCTGCCCCGCTCAGAGGCACCCTCGGGCCCACTCCTGCCCCATGCCCGCATTGGGAGAGCAGAGCAGCAGGCTAGCCTCAGACCCCTCCAGCTGTGAGTGCTGGAAGGACTAAAGTGCTTTAGTGTCCCCTACGTGGGAACATGGACAACTCTCAGGGGGAGGCAGCGACCCCACTAAGGGAAACGGTCCAGTCCTCTGTAAACTCAAGGGCCACTGCCCCATGCTGGCTCTACTGGTGCTCCCTGCCCCACCCCGCAGCATGCAATTCTGTCCCACAGGGGAGGAGAGCGCAGATTAGCAGGTCCCGGCACGATGCGCGAACCTGCTCCCACATCCCCTGCACACGCACTCACGCGCCTGCGCACACAGCACAGTGTCCTCCGCAGCGGCGCAGGCGTGGTTGGCACAGTCCCTGCGTATCAGCTGTCAGCGCCAGTCTGTCAGTGGAGGGGTGGCAGCACACTGCGCCGGGCTCTGCGGGGCTCCCTTCTGAGTCTGTGGCCTGTGTCTCAGCCTCAGGGCCAGGCTCTGCCCTGTGTCTTCTGGTGGCCGCAGCCGCTCCCCTGCGAGGGTGTCCTTCCAGCTGTGGCCTCCCCCCCGCAGGCCGTCCCACGCCAGGGACTCAGCGGCGACTCGCACCAGGCCGGGCGGCGCTGCCCGTCCGCGGAGGGCCTCCGTCTGCGGTGCTCCCGCCAGGGCTCCCAGGCCGGCTGGCAGTCCTGGCGCCCACCAGCTTCCGCCCGCTGTGTACTGCCTGGTGCTTGAACAGGTTGGCCCGGCGGCCAAAGGCCTTGCCACAGTCACTGCACTCATAGGGCTTCTCGCCGCTGTGCACGCGCCGGTGCTGGCTGAGCCCCGAGCGGCCTCGGAAGGCCTTGCCGCACTCTTGGCACTCGAAGGGCTTCTCGCCGCTATGGCTGTGCTGGTGGTGGATGAGCTGCGAGACGCCCTTGAAGGCCTTGCCGCACTGGCTGCAGGCGTAGGGCTTGTTGCCGCTGTGAGTGCGCTGGTGCTCGATGAGGTTGGAGCTGCGGCTGAAGGCCTTGCCACACTCCGGGCACGCGTAGGGCCGCTCGCCGCTGTGGATGCGCGCGTGCTCTAGTAGCGCGAAACTGCGCCGGAACAGCTTCCCGCAGTCCGGGCAGGCGTAGGGCTTCTCGCCGCTGTGGATGACCCCGTGCTTGATGAGGTTGGAGCTGCGGCTGAAGGACTTCCCGCACTGCTGACACAGGTACCGCTTCTCGGCACCGTTGGGGCACTGCTGCTGGCCAAGCGAACTCTGCCCGCCGCCCTGGACACTTCGTGGCACTGAGGCTCCTGCGGGATGGCCCTGCGGCAGAGGTGACCTTGCTACCTGACTCCCCTTGGCACCCTGAAGATCAGCGCCTGGGAGTTCTCCTTGAGAATGTTTTTGCATTGAAATCGACGTCTTGCTCTTTATCCAGTGACCTGGAAAAGACAGAAGAGCACCAGAGTCACCAGTGCCAACTCTCCCTGGGTCTATACTGAGGGTTTTGCCCTCCTCATCCTTGTGCCAAGGCAAAGGAGAGAGGAGCAGGAGATGAGGACTTGGGGGAAGGAGCAGGATGCCTGCAGAGCAGAAAGCCATCACACAGGCAGCCAGGAGCCAGAGGGGAGGGTGACAGGCTGGAAACAGCGGAGCTGGTGTGACACCTGGCACTGTTCCAGCACCCCTTGGGAGGCTGACATCTGCCACTAAAGAGAATCTCTCACCCAAAGCGGCAGCATCGCCCTCCTTTGGCCACAGGTATTTCTTTCCTTTTGACTTAGGCAAGCCGGCTGAGCGCCCATCACTCACCTTCCTGCAGTCCTGCAGCGGCCCCTGTTCTGCGGATGCCTGCTACCCAGGGCCCCTCCCCTCGCTCCAGCTGGGAGATCAGGTGAGGCTTGGAGAAGGAAAATCCTGTCCGTGGAAATGAAGCGGGTCAGGACCATGGTGGCTAAGGCCAGGGTCACTCCTGAACTCAGGCCAGCCTTAACATCTTCAGGTAACAGAGAACAAAGAACTCTCTAAAAAGTGCCCCTGGAAGGTCCAGAGAAAGGGTAGAGTCCCTCTAAGGAAGCAAAGGGATTCTGAGTGTCCAGGGGCCAGGTGGGCACAGGGGGTTGTAAGCAGGTGGTGACTTGGGCCAAGGGGACAACCATGTTGTCACTTGGCCTGCAGGGAGGCTGGGGGGCTTGCGAGGAGTGGGGGATCGGTGTGAAGACCCCGTGGGACAGAAGGGCTGCAGCAGGGACTCCACAGGGGGCAGGCCAACAACCATGTGCCCAGAAAGCTGAAGCATCCTGTTTCATCATCAGACTCAACTGAGGATTCCAGAACTCTTCCTTGGAACCCCAGATCTGTCCGTTGAGGGTCAGAAAGAACTCAGGGGAAGGAACTGGTCTTTCTCTATGGGGTTAGATTACAGAGGTGGCATCTGCAGAGTCTGGAAGAAGAGGGAGTAGGGCTCAGTCTCAAGCAGGCCCCTCACACCCACATGGCAGTGGGTGAAGCGGGGAAGCCACCTCTGGATTGACAGCCCACTCCTGGCAGCAGGAAGATGCCTGGAGAGAGTGCCCCCACCAGGCCAGGCAGAGGAGCACGCCGGGCTGGCAGGAGGGAAAAGCTGATTCCTGGGCGTCTCCCTGGCGTGCTCTGCTGGGCAGCTGCGCGGGGCAGGGCAGGTCACTGGCCCCCACCTGCCCAGCCTGTGGATCCTGGTTTTGCCCTATAACTGGCAAAACGGATGCCCCTTTGTGCAGCAGGGGTGTGCTGGCAAAGGAGGGGGAGAGTAGCCTGCTCAGAGCTATCCCAGCTCCTTCCTGGACTTCTTGAGGCTTGAAATCCAAGTGCATGCCTGGTCCTTGTGTGGGACCTCCATGGCTGATGCAAGGAAAGATGCTGCTAAATTCTCTAAAGTAGAACAAAGGAAAAATGAAACCACTGAAAAAATGAATTAAGTGTAAAATAGTGCATGTAAATTTTGAGCATAATTTGCATCTATCTTTTGTAGAAAGACATTCAGTCAATGCGTGGTTTTATCTGCAAAATAAGTCTGGTTGGGCATTACTGAAATTTGCAGGCCCACGCATTTACCTCTAACATTTACTTAGCTCCAGAGAGTTCTGTTGAGATGACAGCTGGCCTACGGCGGATTACCGGTCTGATGGAGAAATGCATTTACTCCTACACTCATAGTAAGCAACAAATGAGGAAACTCAGAAATAACTGAGTCTGGAGACAGAGGAGGTAGGACTGGGGATGTGCATGTTAAGGGGGTCACTTACCTAGTGACACCAGATGGCCATAGTTCTCCAGCATCACCCGCTTGTAGAGGATCCTTTGTCTGAGGTCCAGAAGCTTCCATTCTGTCTTTGTGAAGTACACGGACACGTCCTCAAAAGACACTGGCACCTGAAATAAGCCATTCCCGTGGCCACAGGGGAGTTCAAGCTGCAGGTCCCAGGACAAGCTGGCAGCAACAAAACATGGGGTGCAGAGCCCTGGAGAGCTCAGCACGTGGGGGAAGCTCGGGGATGTACTTGCTCCTGGAAAGAGGAGCCAACAGAAGGCAGGACACCTAGCTTGGGGCCTCAGGAAAGGGGAATGGCACTTCGGGCAGCCCTGCTCCCCTGGCTGCAGAGGCTGAGGGAGACGCTGGGGCAGGGGCGCCGCTCACCTTGGGTCTTGACGTCAGGAGAATGGCCGCCATCACCAGGGCACAGAGGAGCTAGGGAATGGCAAAGAGCCCACGTGAGATGAGGAAACTTTTGTTGTTTTCCTTGTCAGATGGTCCCAGCAAGGCAGGGCTTTGGAGAGTGAGAGGGCGAGCAGGGAGAGGCCCGCGGGCTTGGTGCCCTGGACATTCTGCCGAGCACAGCAGCCACCCGCAGCCTCCTCTCTAGGAGAGCCCATGGCTTTCTCATTCTCGTAGCTTCACTGAGGGCCCTGATGACCACACCAGACGTATGGCTTCCTGGGGCTGCTGTAACAAAGTGCCACAGACTGGGTGGCTTATAACACACATTTATTCTCTGCCAGTTTTGGAGGCCAGAGGTCCAAGATCTAGGTGCAGGCAGGGCCACACGTCCTCCAAAGGCTCCCTCCTTGCCTCCTCCAGCTTCTGCCGGCTGCCAGCTTCCCTTGGCTGGAGCCGCATCACTCCAGTCTGTGCCTCGGTCTCCACGTGGCCTTATTCCCCGTGCGTCTGTGTCCAAACTTCCCTCGTCTTTTAAGGACACCAGTCACTGGATTAGGGCCTGCCGTACTCCAGTATATATGACCTCATCTTACCTTGATTACATCTGCAAAGACCCTACTTCCAGATAAGGTTACCTTCACAGGTACGGGGGATGGGACATCAACGTATCTATGGGGGGACATAATGCAGCTCATAACACGTTCCCCATCTGAGCTCCCTGAGAGACAGGAATTGATAGTAGGAGAATGTACTTTGTTTTGTGTGGAACAAATTGTCTGAGATTAAAAAAATGTGTTCTCATTGATTCTAACTGATGCCATTTGCTTCTGTAACCATGCT
>NW_012153596.1:168879-179999 GCF_000956105.1 Propithecus coquereli | reverse complement strand
GGGCTTGGAGCCAACCAATCAGGAGTCAAAACAATCAGCCACTTTCAAAAGAACCAATGGACTAAGGGGAGGGGGGGATGGTGTGCCCAACGTGTCGTGTGGAACCTGCGTGTCGTGTGCCACCGGTGTGTCGTGTGCAAAAGAAAGTATAAAAGCTTCACTTTTACCCCAGGGCGGGGTCCTGGTTCATAGGGAGGCCACTGCCTTGGTGCTCTGGGACTTGGACCCTAGCTTGAGCTAGCCAATAAACTCCTTTGCCATTTGCAACCTCGGTGACTCTGCCTCTCTGTTCCTGGGGCCGAGGGGAACCGGTTCTAACATTTTGGGGGCTCGTCCGGGATCCCGAAACCCCTGGAACGGAATTCAGACCCGAGGAGGAGTTGGATCTCTGAAAATCCGTGCGGTGCAGGTGACTGGGCCCTGGGAAGTGACCGGCAGAAGGCCTAGGCGGACGCGCTGGTGGGTCGCTGGTCGGGAGCGGAGGGAGACGTCCCTCACCCTCTCGGTAGGTTTCCGGTGCGGACCTGACAGGGTCGGTCTGTTAGAGAGGGAAACCAAGTTAGCTGCGGGCCGATCGGGTCGGTCCGTATAGACCCAGAAAAAGAAAGCCGGATGGGATCCGGTGAGTCTGCAGAAAGCCGGATGGGATCTGGTGAGCCTGCTAAAGAGAGCAAGGGTCAACGACGAAAGAAACACCCCTGCTGCCCCTATTGTCAGACGAAATATCAATGACAGGCACAGTCGAGGGGGCCCGTTCGGGCTAAAATTAGGGGTTTGTGAAACATTCTGTCGTCTTTGTTCCATGTTTTTGTCTCTGCTTTCTGTTTGTCGCTCGCATTGTCGCTTTCCGTCAGCGTCGCTTTTCGTCAGTGTCGCTCTTTGTCAGTATTCTAATTTTTTTTACATTTCCAGGAATGGGACAGATTCAGATGACACCTCTGTCTATTCTCAAAGCTCATTTTAAAGAAGTCAAAGATCTGATTAACCTCTTAGATTCTGTTTTGTTCACTCACCAGCCCACCTGGGATGATTGTCAGTAACTACTAAAAGTTCTTTTCACCACCGAGGAAAGGGAAAAAATACAGGGGGAAGCACGGAAGCTGGTTCCAGGAGATGACGGCAGACCCACGGCTAATCCAGGAATCATAGACCGAGCATTTCCACTCGAACGACCCCCCCTGGGACTACAACGAGGCTGAAGGTAGGGAGCGTCTCCGGGTCTACCGCCAGACTCCAATGGCCGGTCTCCGAGCGGCAGCGCAGAAGCCGACGAATTTGGCTAAGGTAGGAGATATTCGCCAAGGGCCGAATGAGAGCCCGGCGGCCTATTTAGAAAGAATAATAGAGGCCTTTAGGCAATATATGCCTATGGATCCCACTGCGGATGAGAGCAAGGCGGCAGTAATGATGGCCTTTGTAAACCAGGCAGCCCCCGATATAAGGAGAAAAGTACAGAAGATAGACAGATTATGTAAAAAGACACTGCAGGATCTATTAGAGGTAGCTGAGAAGGTCTACAACAACAGGAAGGGGCCACCCCCGTAGGGACAGGCTAGAGAAGGATCAGTGTGAAAATTGCATGGGGGCCCCAGCGAAATTGGGCATTGGGCTAGAGACTGCCCAAAGAGAAAGGGGGGGGCCAGGGAGGAGAGCATCGCCTAAGAGAGCCTTACTAGCAGATAGTGAATAGGGAAGACGGGGTTTGGATCCGCCCAGTCAGTTTCCTGATAGACACAGGGGCAGAACATTCAGTAATTACTGAGACTACTAAAAAAATTGTCCAACAAGACTAGGTGGATGCAGGGGGCAACTGGAACCAAGCCCTACCAATGAACTACCCGGCCACGCTTCTGCCAGACCCCAAGCCGGCAACGCCTGCCTTGAGATCCTGGCCGAGACCCAGATGGCCCGGAGGGACCTGCAGGACCGCCCGCTTGCAAACAGCGACCTGACCTGGTTCACAGACGGGAGCAGCTTCATCCAGGATGGACACAGGTACGCAGGGGCGGCCATAGTAGATGAACAAGGCAAGCTTATCTGGGCTACACGCCTCCCACAGGGGACCTCTGCCCAAAAGGCTGAACTGGTTGCACTGACGGAAGCCCTTCGCTGGGCCCAAGGAAAGAGGTTGACGGTGTATACCGACAGCCGCTATGCCTTCGGGACAGTGCACATACACGGAGCCCTCTATAAGGAAAGGGGCTTCATCACGGCAGAGGGCAAAGAAATCAAGCATAAGCCTGAAATACTTCAACTGCTAGAAGCCATACTGTTACCAAAGGCAGTGGCTGTAGTCCACACTCTGGGACACCAGAGGGGGGACTCCCTAAAAGCTCGAGGCAATCGGGCTGCAGACGCCGAGGCCAAGAGGGCCGTGGAAGGACCTACACTGACAGATGTCCTACACTTGAGCTTGCCGCCCCTGGGGATGGGAGAGATACCCCCTCGACCGGACTATTCCAGTACGGACATAAACTGGGCCAGAGAAAAGCTGCAGGCAACACGGTGAGGAAAGCTGGTTCCAAGACAAAGAGCATCGCCTAGTGGTTCCCGAAGCTTTGGGGAACCACCTATTAGGACACTTACACTAGACAACACATCTTGGCAAAAAGAAGATGTTGCAGCTACTGGACACTGCCCAACTCAGATTCAGATCCCAAGGAAGGGCAGCGGAAAGCATTGTCAAAAACTGTCGTGTCTGCCAGGTTATGCAGCCGGGGAGGATCAGAGGGACCCATACAGGTACCAGGGAATGGGGGAGGCAACCGGAATTATTTTGGGAAATAGATTTTACGGAGGTAAGACCAGGAAAGTATAGGTACAAGTACTTGTTAGTCATGGTAGATACCTTCTCAGGGTGAGTGGAGGCTTTTCCTACTAGAGGAAAAACTGCTTCAATAGTGGCAAAAAAAATATCAGAAGAAATAGTTCCCAGGTACGGGCTGCCAGAGAGCATAGGGCCTGACAATGGGCCAGCCTTCACAAGCCAAATTAGCCAAGGATTAGCCCGGGCTCTGGGGGCAGATTAAAAATTACATCGTGCATATAATCCCCAGAGCTCAGGGCAGGTAAAAAGAATAAACAGAACCTTAAAAGAGACTTTGACTAAATTGGTCCTGGAGACTGGCGGAGACTGGGTGACCCTCCTTCCCTTCGCCCTGTTCCGAGCCCGGAACACCCCCTACCATTTAGGCCTAACCCCCCCTTGAGATAGTATATGGTGCTCCTCCACCTAGGGACCTTTTCAGATTATTCTTATCACCCCCACTGCCCTAAGGTTGACGGAGTGGCGGCCTGGGTACTCCACTCTCACGTAAGACCTGCCAACAAGTACGAGCAAGAGTGCTCGTAGGAACAAGAAAAAGGGGGGAATGAGAGACAGGAATTGATAGTAGGAGAACGTACTTTGTTTTGTGTGGAACAAATTGTCTGAGATTAAAAAAATGTGTTCTCGTTGATTCTAACTGATGCCATTTGCTTCTGTAACCATGCTCGCTTTTAGTTGTTTGTTAAATATAGGAGTAAGAGCAGGAGTGACTCCATGACAAGCTGAATTTCCTGGAATAGGCCTAAGTTTCAGTTTCCCCAAAACCGAAACGCGGATCACAACTGGCGCCGGCGCGAAAATTGAAAATCCCGGGGCTTTGAGCCAACCAATCAGGAGTCAAAACAATCAGCCACTTTCAAAAGAACCAATGGACTAAAGGAAGAGGGGGGATGGTGTGCCCAACGTGTCGTGTGGAACCTGCGTGTCATGTGCCACCGGTGTGTCGTATGCAAAAGAAAGTATAAAAGCTTCACTTTTACCCCAGGGCGGGGTCCTGGTTCATAGGGAGGCCACTGCGTTGGTGCTCTGGGACTTGGACCCTAGCTCGAGCTAGCCAATAAACTCCTTTGCCATTTGCAGCCTCGGTGACTCTGCCTCTCTGTTCCTGGGGCCGAGGGGAACCGGTTCTAACACTCCCCATGCCCACCTCTCCTGCAGGGCAGCCTGTTCCTTCTTTCCTCTCTTCCCATCTGGCCAGCTCCCCCGACCCCAGCTTTCCAGCCATTCCTGGAAGCTCCACTGCCAGCCCCTTCTCCCCTGAGGCAGGGGTTCTTATAGCCACCCCCCAATGCACAAGCAACCACCAGCTGCAAAGGGAGACCTGCTCTGAAGGCAAAGAAGGGTAGGCTGGGAGGTGCTCTGTCAAGGGGTGACATTCAGACCAACAGCTGGAGGCTGCGAGCGAGCGAAGGGCCTGAGCTTGGTGCTTATGGTGCTGAAAACCAAGGTGACAGAGGCAGAAGATGAGACCATGTGGGGCCCTTAGGGAGAGTGGGGAGCCAGGTCTCATGCTAAGGGCAGAGAGAGCATGGAATTGACAAAGTAGAAATCACTCTGGCCTCAGGACTTCTCCACATTAATTCTCAAGGCCAGAAGACAATGCTATCGCTGGGATGTTTTCCCTCCAAACCTCGTGCTGAAATGTGACCCCCAACGCTGGAGGTGGGGCCTGGTGGGAGGTGTCTGGGTCACGGGGCAGATCCCTCAAAAATGGCTTGGTGTCCTCCTTAGGATAACGAGTGAGTTCTCTGTTAGTTCCCTGTCGCTCCATAAATTAATATTACTGTATTAGAGACAGAAATGGTCTCAGGAGTTTTGCAGGGCTTTGCCCTGAAGGAATATGTGAACGTGTTAGTTTGCATATCAAAAGCTGCTCCACCTCAGGAGGGCATCTCAAAGGTCAGTAGCAGCTGCTTTCCAAGGTGACACTGCAGTCTCAAACCTGTGGTTCTCGCCTGCTTTGAAGGACAAAGCAAGGTCTACATGGAATCACGGGATGAAAGCTGATCAAAGAGTGTCCGCCTGAGAGACAGATACCTGCGGCTAAAAACAATTAGCCCAAGGGACAGTTCCTGCTTGACTTCTGATGACCTGTCTCTATCTGCAATAACTAGATAAAGAAACATGGAGCCACTATATCTCTGTTTAACCCTTCTGTTAAATGATAGCTTTATCTTAGAACTCTGTCTTTAAAAGATTTTGTAACCATTTGTTCACGTAGATAGAGTGAATTAAGGGATCTATAGAAGCCTTTTGAAAGACTTTTAACTTAAAAGGAACTACCTATTATTATGTAAATCTGTTACCCCTGGCCACCGATCTGTGTACCTATAAATACCCATGTGAAACTTCACTCGTGGCCTTTTACAATGACAGGGATATTCATGAGGACCCCTGAGTACCCCGACTTTGCCTTTTATCTTTATAAATCTATAAAACTATACCTTCATCTCTGTGTATTCTTTTATTTCAATTATTTTCCACTTTCTATTATTTTCTTATCCTTTGTGATGACCCCTACCTAAGGGACCCAATTTTTTGCTGAGAGCATAGCTAACTCCCCGCAGTTCCCCTGAGAACTGGTCATTTAAAAGAGTCTAGCACTTCCCTTCCCTCTGTCATCATATGATCTGCACACACCAGCTCCCTTTGCCTTCTGCCGTGAGTGGAGGCTGCCTGAGGCCCTCACCAGATGCCCAATCTTGAACTTTCCAGCCAGCAGAATCATGAGCCAAATAGACCTTCTCTCGCGGGAAGTTGCCCAGCCTCAGGTGTTCCTTTAGAGAAACACAAAATGGGCTAGGACAGTCAGATAAAAGACCAGTTTTCTCTAAGAATGCCATTTCTATCCAACTAGAGACCAGCAACATGGAAGTCCCAGCAAGGAGCACAGACGCCAGGCAGTGGCGGGTAGGGGAGTGGGCTGAGAGAGCTTTTATGTTCTGATGGCTGACTACAGCTTGATCGTGCCAACATAAGGCCACGGGAGAGAGGGAGAGTGGACAGGGTCCCTGGAACATGGAGAAGGACAGCCATAGTATTCCCCTGGCATTTAAATTGCTCCAAAGTCCCTTATCATCCACGATGAACTGCCGATCAACATTAGCCAAAAATAAACTCGTGTTTCTGATGGAGAAGTTTATATTAATCAGAAAAAAAAGAATCCCTTAAGGTAGAATGGATGCTAGAAGCCTTAGGTGAAAGACTGAGGGAGAAAGGGACATCACATGTCAAAATGTCATCCCCTGATTATCTGCTGGTCACAAGAGAGTAATTTAACCTAACAGTGGGACAGAGGGTGGGAAGGGCTCTGCCAAAGCCATCTGATTGGATTCTAATGCAGCCTTCAGACACAATGTCCAGTGTCCAGAGGATCTCGGGGACAGAGGACCCAGTTAGACACCATGAGGAAGCAACTTGCATAAGGAGGCTAGGGAGAGAGATTGTTCTAGATGAAGAGATTTAAGGGGCCCAACACCCAAGTGCAACAGGGGTCCTCGATAAAATGCTGGCATGAAGGAAAGCCTCGGCAAAGGCATTGGGGATCATGGCAGGGTGACCGTGGGTGGCCACCAAAAGGCAGCAGGGGACTGTTGGTGCTCATGCATTGGGTGGATGATGGCACTGGGTCATGAAGAAAATGTTCTGTTAAAGAAGTGCACATTGAAGCGTTTGGGGAGGAAATGGCAAGTGGCAAAACAAAAAGAAAGGGAAGCAAATAAGACTAATCTGGGGGAGGTACCTGGGCCTCCCTCAACTGCTCTACTCATCTGTACACTTGCCAGGGGCAACAGTAGAAAGGAAAAAGGGCTGTGGAGAACGCTTCTGCAGTGGGTTAAACATAGTTACCATATGACCCTGCAATTCTACTCCTGGGTAGTGACTCAAAAGAATCAAAAACAGGTGTTCACACAAAAATGCGCACACCCGTGTTCATGGTAGCGTTAGTTGCAAGAGCCCAGGGGTGGAAACAGCCCAATGTCCCTCAACAGCAAAACGTGGTCCATGTACACAATGGAATAGTCTTTGGCCACAAAAAGAAAGGAAATTCTGACACACGCCATTGTGCGGATGCACCCTGGGGACATCATGCTAAGTGAAAAACGCCAGATGCAGACACACAGGCCACATAGTGTGTAATTCCATTGCTGTGATGTAACATAACATTTCACAAGAGCTGTCTTGACTTAGTTCTGAAGTTGTGGCTACAAACTCTCTTCTATCTGCCCTTCGAGGGAAGTTTGCTAAGCCCCCACCCCACCACTTCCCTTATCGGGGTCCCTCTCTCCGGGGCCCCTGAACACACACCCAAATGCGCCCCTTACTGGGCTCCCACACTCTGGGGCCAGGTACCAGACAATTATGCCCCAGAGCCCATGAAATCATTCAAATTAGCCAATCCACAGGGATCCCAAGAAACCCCCACCCCCACTCCACTGGCCATACCAAAGCTGTCCCCACAGCTCCAGCTCACCATTACCCTGTCCCCAAGTGCAACCCCTTGTGCAGCCCTGTGTGGCAGCCTTCTCTTGTTGAGAGCTCTAAGTAACAAAGAATTCTGCCTTTCATCTACCTTAGCGTCACCGCATTTTGACCTGCCATCCAAAAAATCTTTAAATCTTATAAAACATGTGACATGTCTGAATAGGTAAATCCATAATATCAGAAAGCAAGGCCTGGCATGGTGGCTCACGCCTGTGATCCAAGCACTCTGGGAGGCCGAGACAATTGCTTGAGGCCAGGAGTTCGAGACCAGCCTGAGCAAGAGCGAGATCCTGTCTCTACCAAAAACAGAAAAAATTAGCCAGGTGGTGCATACCTGTAGTCCCAGCTACTTGAGAGGCTGAGACAGGAGGATCATTTGGAGCCAAGGAGTTTGAGGTTGCTGTGAGCTATGATGACACTACTGCACTCTACCCAGGGCAACAGAGTGAGACTCTGTGTCAAAAAAAAAAAAGCAGATTGGTAGTTGTCAGGGGCTGGGGGATGGGAACTGCTAATGGCTGTGGAGGTTCCCTTATAGGGTGATGAAAATGATCTTGAGCTAGATAGAGGTGGTGGTCACACAACATTGTGAATGTATTAAATGACCCCTGAATTGTTCTCTTTAAAATGGTTAATTTTTATGTTATGTGAGTTTCACCTGTATTTATTTATTTATTTATTGAGACAGGGTCTCACTCTGTCACCACACTGGAGTGCAGTGGTGTCATCATAGCTCACTGCAACCTCAGACTGCTGGGCTCAAGTGACCCTCCTGCCTGAGCCTCCTGAGTAGCCGGGACTACAGGCAAGGACCCTATGCCTGGCTAATTTTTAAATTTTCTGTAGAGATGGGGGTCTCGCTTTGTTGCCCATGCTGGTCTCAAACTCCTTGGCTCAAGCGATTCTCCCGCCTCCGCCTCCCAGAGTGCTGCGATTATAGGCGTGAGCCACTGTGCCTGGCCCTCACCTCAATTTTAAACAGGAGGGGAAAGAAGTGTTACTGTAAAGTAATCATTCTAATGTCCACAGGCCACACAAAAATCCCATTATAACACTGCCAGTCACTGGGAGCCCTGCAAAACTAACGGTGCGTGGGGTTTTACCAATAATTGCAAGTATTTTTGGACTAGTATAATATTATTGTGTTGAAAAGCAGCATAAGCTTATTTTTTCCCTACCATAACAGTACTGTAAGTTCACTATCCATTTTGGGCAAGTTGAAAGGAGGAGGTGTTATGTCTAGCAGCCCCACCCCAAGACGTAGTAGGCAGGTCCTATCCCCCAAGGGAGCAGAACACTGTCCAGCTGTGACCGCCTGAGTGCAATACCCCACTGGCAGGATTCCAGCTGTACACGGAGATCAGCGCTGAAGTTCAACATCAGAAGACCCAGTGGAGATGCCAGCCACGTGGAATAGTCACACCAAACAGTACCCGTCCCTGAGACCAAGTCTGTGAAAGTTAGCCCTAATTTCAGCTCCTGGAAAGAAAGACATGACAAGCCCTGTCCTCACAGAGCGGAAGGCGACTAACCTCAGGCAGGCAGTGTGGCTCTTCTGAGTATGTGCACAAGGAAGCTCCTGGAAGGAGCCTGGCAGAACTGGGGAGCAGCTTCCTCCGCTGCACTGGCAAGACCCTTTGACCTTTGTGGCCCACCAGAGGACAAGCTGAAAGATGATTGTGTCTGAAGCTCAGGTTTCCCCCAAACAAAACGCTGGGCACGGAGGTGAGGGACTATTAAACCACGGCGCCTCAGGTAAGAAGCCAGGAAGGCCCATCAGCCTGGGGAAGCAGGTGCCATCCCAGCCTCCTGAGAGGAGGAGCCACCCCAGCCCTGCTTGCTGACACCCTACCCAGGGTGAAACTCAGTATGGGGGAAGGGAGGGCGGGTAGCTAGGGAGTGGGGCTGCCAGCTCCAGCGAAGCCTGCCCAGAGAGAGGGAGAGCCCACTTCAGCACGATTCCTTTAGACAGTCACTAGATGGGGTGATTTCCCCAGAAAAAGAAAAAAGAAACCGAACAAACATCAAGAAAAGCAATCAGACTCAGGCTGGATCAGGAATTTGGGCACATCTGGATCAGGAATTTTCATCCACAAGGTGGGATAGGCAGGGCTATTTTGCTCAGGCTTCTTTCTTCCTGGTGGAGCTTCCTCTGGGGTCCTGTAGTTCAACACCTCAACTTACTCCCCTCAGCTCCACCAGCTTTCCCTGGCCAGGGGCCCTAGTCACCTGCCACCCACCTGGTGGAATAGCCAGGGTGGGAAACTGCAGGAGCCCAGAACTGTCCAGCCTGGGTACTCCCATACATGCAGCCTGGCCCAGCAAAGTCCTCTGAGGAATGCCCTCTGGGAGCAGAGGCTGACCCAGACATAAAGAGGGCCACTGAGGGATCCTCCTAACAGGCGGGTTGGGTTCTGTCCATCTCTGTTCACAGTTCTCCCTGGAATGCCCCTGTCTCTTAGAGTAATCCCACACAGCCCTTCCTGACCTTGGACTCCCCTCCTCCCACCCCTTCCTTCAGCTTCAGCCATACTGGCCTCCAAGCTCTCCCTCCCACTCCTGCCTCAGGGCCTTTGCACTGGCTGTTCCCTTTACCTGGAATGCTCTTTCAATACCTAAACCACATGGCTTCCTCTTTCACCACCTTCGTTTTTGCAGAAATGTTGCCTTTAAAGACCTATTCTAACCACATTACTTGCATCCAGACCTCCCTTCCCTGGCTTTTACCACCTTGTAATGTACTCTGTAATTATTAATTTAAAATATTTTATGTTTATATTGTCTGTGCTCAGCCACTAGAACTGGAACCACAGAACAGGGGTTTTTGCCACCTCCTTCGTGGTACACCTCGAATGTCTGCAGCAGCCTGGCCTATAGTGGGTGCTCGGCAGATATGCATTGGATGGAACCAGTCATGATCAGCCCTGCACAGATGCCTCCTCTCTCTCTTGCCCTTGCCCACCTCCCATCCAGCCTTTGCTTCCTCTTCCTTGGCTTGCTGCAGTTTATGCCTTTTCGTGGCATACCAGTCTCCAGGTCAACACCCCGAACCACTTAGGGACACAAGCCCTCCTCTTGATAGCCGCAGGAGCATGACTCTGGGCGTTCTGCTCCCGTCTGGGGATCCTCAGGGCCAGTGCCTGTGGACAGTTCTCCAGATGTCCCCAGGGCAGCAGTGCCGCAACCTCACAATGCCAGCCTGCCTGGCATTCCCACACTCAGAGGCGCAAAATCCAAACTTACCAGGCGGATCAGCGACGGGGTGCTCTCCTGCCAGCCCCAGGATCAGCAGCTGAAAACCAATCAGAAGAGGAAACCTGTAAAACACAGGCTGCGGCTCCCCCGGCGCCGGTCCAGGCTGTCTCTTGTCCCCTAGTACCCCTGGAAAGGGCAGCCCCGAGGGATGGTCGGCTGCTCTCCGCACTCACCCGCCTCCCTCAGCGTCCCTGACTGTCGCTGCTGCCGCCGCTCCTTCGCCCGCCCTCGCCACCTGTGCCCGCCCTTCTGTACCCTGCCCAGATGGGCTCCCGACCTGCGCCTCCGGGGCCCCACCAGGCTGACGTACCTGGGCTCCGCCGGCGGCCAAGGCAGTCGGCCTCACCTCCTGCCCTCCGGCAGGCCCAAGGCCAAGGCCACCACCTCCGAGAAGCCCTCCGGGGGGGCAGCGTCCCCAGGAGGCCGGGGCTCCCGGCCAGGTCCCGATTTCGCCTCCGGGTGCGCCTGCCCGGGAGGCGCTTCCCGCGCGGCAGTCCGTCTGTCCCGCGCGGCCAACAAGCGGGCCGGGAGCGGGCGGGGCCGGGGCGGCGGC
>NW_012153596.1:162287-168829 GCF_000956105.1 Propithecus coquereli | reverse complement strand
GGAGGCAGAGGAGAAGAGAAAAGGCGGCGGCCCGGGGGGGGGAATGGAGCATGCGCGGCGCGGCGGGAGGGCGGCCCGGCCCGCGCCCGCCCCACAGGGGCTGCTCCAAGGGGACAGGGGAGGGGCCCCTGTTGGCCAAGCACCTCCTGTGGGCCAGACCCCTGGGCATTACGTCCATCCATTCATCCGTGCATCTTTCTGGGGCCCCGAGGACTCTTGCTGGGCAGCTAGCACCAAGTGTCTCAGCCATGGTCACCCAGTAAGCGACCAGCCCTGGTGAGCCAGGATGTTGAGAATCAGAAAGTAGGGGGGAGGTGAAAGGTGACTTGGGGGAGGGTGGTGTGGAGACAATGGAGGGGAAGGAGGAGGTCAGGGCAGAGACAGAAGCGGAGACCTGCTGGGTGCATCAGTCTCTCCTTTGGGTTACCCCATGTGACCCGCAAGCCAGTCCCTCAGGGTGTGCATTGGGGTCGCCATTTTGTGACAGGTCACAGCCCACCTGGTAGAACTGGGATTGAAATCCTGGGCTGACTGGGCTACTGCTCCGTTGATAATTATGAGTTGCTTGAAGAAAACTTACAGTATGAAGAACACTATAAAAGAAAAGCAACAAGTTAAAAATAGCCAGACAGGAAGTCCCAGCCCTTGGAAACTAGGCATTACCCTCTGAGGGGTATGTGTCCTTACAACACCAGAGCTGCTGGGGGTTTCTTTTTTCAGATGACCCTGGGCCTTGGCCAGGACAGCCTGGCCCACAGCAAGGAGCCCTGGGCAGGCCTGTGCTCCCAGGACGAGAGCTGTCCATCCCAGGCTCGGGGAAGGGCTGGGACACCCACACAGGGAGCTTCCGGCCAGGGGAGCAAGGCTCCCAGGGGGCCAAGTTCAGGCACAGCTTCGGCGCCCCTTCCTGGAGCAGAGGTGGGGAGGCCCCTTGTAGCCCCCGACTGTGGGCCCTGATGCCCGACCTTGTCCCCTCACTGGGGCTCTGGTTGGGCAGGCCCAGGCCTGGGCTGGAGAGCTATAGTGGGGTGAATGGTAGCGCCCCAAAAGATGCGTCCACGTCCTCACACCCAGGTGCCGCGAACATGACCTTATATGGAAAAGGGGTGTTTGCAGAGGTAATTGAATTAAGGATGTCAAGATGACAGCATCCTAGATTATCTAGGTGGGCCCTAAATCCTGTGGCAGGTGTTCTGGTAAGGGACAGAAGAGAGAGACACAGAGGAGGAGGCCACGTGCAGAGGGAGGTGGAGACTGCAGCGATGTGGCCACAGCCGAGGAACACGGGAGCCCCTGAAGCTGGAAGAGGCAGGAAGGACCCTCTCCTAGAGCCTTCGGAGGAAGCGAGGCCCCACCAACACCTCGATTTTGGACTCTGGCCTCCGGAACCGAGAGAATAAGTTCCTGCTGTTTTAAGCCACCTGTTTGTGGTCACTTGCCATGACAGCCCCAGGACACTTGTTCACACACACGAGGGAACGGGCTGAGCCTGGAGTCCTTCTGGGCCAGTTGAGGTGGGGGGTGCTCTGTACCCACATCATCTGGGACCTGGCGGGGGCTGGGGCAACCTTGGGAAGGGAGCTTCCTTTGGCCTTGGGCCGTCCCCAGAGAGCAAGCAGCCAACCTTCACAGGAGCTGGGCAGTGAAAGCCTCAGGCCGGGGGCTCTGGGTGTGCACCCCACACCCACTGCAGGAGGGTGCTGTGTGCCGAGCATGCAGGTCCCACGCAAGCCTGGAAATGGGGGACCGGGGGACACCGTGGGCAGGATTGTGTGGGACCGCTTGCGCTGCCCACACTGGGGGTGTTAGCTTCACTGTGGTCAGTCTGGAGCACCTTGGACCTAAGGCAGAACAAGTGAGATGTTGACGAGCCCACAATTATGTTGGGAGATCAGTCCCCCTTTCTAGAATTTTTTCAGTTTTTTTTGATGAAGAATTTCAGACATGTGCTGCTATGGTTTGAGTAAGTCACCCCAAATGCACTTGTTGGAAACTTAACCCCCAATGTGACAGTGTTGGGAGGTGGGGCATAATAAGAGGTGATTGGGTTGTGAGGGCACAGCCTCCAGGGATGGATTAATGTCGTCATTTTGGGAGTGGACCCCAGGGCAGACTGAAATAAAAGCGAGCCCAGCCCTTGTGCTCTTGCTCATGCCGTCTCGCCCTTCCACCTGCCCTTCCCCTGCCGTCACTGGACCATGTGGGCCAAAGGCCCTTGCCTGACGCTGGCAACGTGCTCTTGGACTTTCCAGGCAATGTGAGCTAAATAAACCTCTGTTCATTCTACATTGCCCCGTCTCAGGTACTCTGTTAGAGGGACGGAAAACAGAAACACATGCCCAACCTGGAGAGGGTGAAAGTGCACAGATCCCCTGTCAGCACCAACAGCGATGCCCGCAAGGCCACCTTGCCTCCTCTCTCCTTCCATCCGCCTCCCCTTACTGTGGCCCGGAGGCCTGGGACCTCCTCTGAGAGAGGCATCCTCATCCGTGTTAGGCTGGGACAGGGCCTCCAGGGCAGCACACCCACATTTGGAAACTGGGGAGGAAGACTGGGGGGCTGGGAGGGAGAGTCTCCCTCTCCTCCCTGGAGCCCTGGATCCCTAGCTGGCCCTCTCCTGCTCTGGCTGGCTCGGCTGCCCCCAGCTCTGGTGTCCTCCCCTCTCCTCATCCACGGCTGGTCCGGGACAGGCAGGCAAGGTAGCTGGGGTGCAGGGGAGCGGGCACTGTCCCCCAGCCATGGTGCTGCCCTCTGTGCTGGGTGCTGGCTGGGACAGAAACGGCTCCCTCCCAGGTGCAGGTCAGCTGCAGTGGGTCCCCAGGGGCCCTGGCAGGGAGGCCCAGGGTGAAGCCATGCCGCCTATGGGAAGTGATGGAGCCCCTCGAGAGGGTGCGAGCCAGTGGGGGGCAGCCAGGCCCAAGGAGGCCATGGCTCTGGCTTCATCTGCCCCCGTGCACTTGAGAGTGTCTGTCAGCGTCAGTCGAGACCACAGGCTTCCTTGTTTCTGCCCAAGGAAAGAGAAGCCTCTCCTCTGTGGGCAGAGTCGGGATCTTTCCCTTTGGTTGGACTGGGCCATTTGGGCCACGGGCTGCCTGGATCACTAACAGTTACCCAATGGACAACATGTGTGGCTGCACTTGAACCAATTAGGAGCTGTCTCTTGATTTGTGGATGAGAGTTACTATGCCCCACATGGGGGAGGGACAGACGCTTGAACAAAAATAGGTCCTCTTAGCAAAGAAGAAGGGGAGATGGCTGCTGAGAGGGCAGCCAGCAGTGTCCAGTCTCCAGGCATTTGCTTAGGTGACAGGGACCACAGCCTTGCCAAAACTTCCTGGCAGAGGGAAAGGCTCAGTCGTCCAGTGAGTCAGGACAGCTGCCCAGCCCAAGGCCATGCAGAGCTGGGCTGCACCTCTCCCCACTGCCTGTCCCCACTAATGGCTGCGTTCCCCTGTTCCCCTGGCCTGTATCCAAGCTTGGGGAGGAAGGGAAAGCGAGGCATGTCTGTGAGTAGATTCCTCCTTGGGACACCTGGAGCTTTCCATGATGTCTATTTCTGTCCCAAGTGCAGACTACTCCTCAGGGTTCCTGACCCTCTATCCACCTGCCTTCTTCACACCTCTACTTGGATGCTCCAGTGCACATAGCCAAAACCGAACTGATAATTTCCTACCAGAGCTGGTCCCTAAGTCCACAGCTGCAGTGAATGGAACCTCCATGCACCCATGTCAAAGGCCAGAATGTGGAGATGGATCCCTTGCTCACTCTCCACATCCCATCACTCACGTACCTGTGTTAGTTCTCCACGTGTTTTAGGTTTGTTAAATCTGCCCTGTCTGCTCCATGACACCACTATTACTGTCGTCCAGGCTATGATCATCTCTCACAGGGTAACCCCAAGCACCCCTCACTAGTCTTCCCTTATCCACTCTGCTCCCATGTAATTTCTCCACAAAGAAACCGGAGAAAGCTCTTCAAAATACAGTAAGATCCTGTCACTCACAGAAACACATGTGTATGTGTGCACCACTGGCTTCAAGCTTTTCAATGGGTTCCAACTCTTGGGATAAAGACCAAACCCCTCCTGCACAGTCTGGCCGCCCTAGCCACATTGGCTTTCTTGAAGTCCAATATTCACCATGTTCCTTCTAGCCTCCTTTGCACATGCAGTTCTCTCACCTGATGGGGGGGGGCCCACCTATCATGAGAGGAGCAGAACATGCCAGATCTGAGCTCTCTCAGCTTCCCTTTCAGCTGGGGTACAGGCACATGACCTGAGCTCCACCAATCAAATGCACCCACTGCCAACTGAGTCTGAAGCCAAGGTGGGAAGGAGCAGGGCCCATCTGATGGACTGGGTCTCTGCAGATGCTATCTGATTGCACACTGCTTCAAGGGCTCCCTCCCTGGGCTCAGGGATGCCACTGGCCCTTGGTTTGCTTCTTAGAACTGGGGCTGCTCTGCACAGAGTCCTTTGCTGGCTCTTCTTACTCCATCCTTCCTCTATGGTTCATGTATGTTCATAGTTATGAGTGTTTAGAGGCTTCATATGACTTGTGGGATAGATGACAGTCTCTCAAGCCCCACCAGATGATGCCTCACTTGGTGACTTTTGGTGCCATTTACTAAGATAACGCTTCTCAGAAGAGTAGGGAAACCTTGATCTTTGGATAGAAATGAAGAACACAATCTTTATAATGCTTATGACAGTTTAAAGTAAAAATTATGATAGTGCATTATAGGGTTTATAACATAATAGATATAATACATATGTATAATACATATGACAATTATAGCATAGAAAGATGGGGTGGAGAGGGAATGAATCTATATGGTCAAAAAAGATTCTTAAATTTATGTGAAGTGGTACAATATAAGCCATAAGTAGACAGTGAAAAGTAAAGGATATATATTGTAATCTCTAGAGCAATCACAAAAAATCAATGTAGAGTGGTATTTCTAAAAAGGCAGTAGATAAATAAAATGGAATTCTAAAAAATACTTGATTAACTTAGGCAGGAAAGGGTGAACATAAGAACAAAAATATATCAGACAGACAGTAAAAAAATAGACCTAAATCCAACCATATGAAAATTACATTAAATGTAAATGGGCTAAACACTCCAATCAAAAAGCAGAGATTGTCAGAATGGATAAAAAAACCAAGGCTTTTCCTACCTAGAAGAGACGCAATTTAAATTTAAAGACTCAGATGGGTTGATAGTAAGAAGATGTGCTTATGCTTACTCATGCAAATTGTAAACATAAAAAAGTCAGAATGGCTATATTAAAAGCAGACAAAGTAGAATTAAAGACAAAGAGTATCACCTAAAATAAAAGGTGATAATGATATAAAGGTCAATTAATTAGGAACACATAGAATTCGTAAATGTGCTTGCACCCAGTAATGGTTTCAAAATATATTTAAAAATTGACAGAATTAAGAGAGAAATAGAAATTTTCACAATTATAGTTGGAGATTTTAACAATCCTCCCTCAATAATTGATACTATTCAAGAAATCAGTAAAAATATATAATATCTTTTTGACATTATCAACTACAATGTAAAGCAAACAGTAGAGAAAATTGGACCAATCTGACAAAATGAGCTTTTCCTCTGCCAATTTACTTCCCCAACCCTACTTCCTTGTTGGTAGGTCATTTCGTTGGTGGAGAGCCAATATGGAGGTTCCAAGCCTTGCCACATCAAGCCCTTACCATTGATAACACTAGCACCGCCTCCTGTGCTGGCCTCACGTGCTTCCTCCAACCAATCATTTGCCCTGCACAGAGGCGCCAAGAACTTTCTCCCTGACCTGGGGCTTCTGGGAGAACAAGGGTTTCTGGGAGCCCGCGTGGCCTTAGCACAGAGGAGCTGGGAGCTCCACAGAGTTCCAGGCCTGCGGGGCTGACCGACTTCTTCGGGCCCTTCTAAGTGGGACTCCAGAGTTGCCCACAGAGTTGGAGAAAGTAAGCAGGCAGGGGCTTTGCTGGGACTTAGACCCCACAGTTACCATGAGGGAGCCCCACATAGGGGCCTGTTAGCTGCCTGGGTCGGGAGCGGGCGCGGGGAGCGGGCCTGGGAAAAGCGGGCAGAGGTCGGGGTAGGGAGTTGGGGGGGCCTTCCCTGTCTGATTTTGGGGAAGGAGATGGGGGTCCTGGCTTCCTGTGTGGGCATCACTGTAGTGGAAGGCTCCCGGCTATGGAAGCCTGTGAGGAAAGCGCCATTGTGAGGGGAGGTTGGAGAGGAGGGCAGAGGCTATTGGCTGAAGGGAGGGTTCCCTACTGTGGGGCGGCTGGAGGGGTGGGGGATGGGGGCTAGTGGGGGGGTGCTCTCGTCTGGGGAGGCGGGAGGGTGGGGCTAATGGCTAAGCGTGGGGGGCATGGGAGAGGAGGGCTAAAGGGGAGCACCACAGGGTGTGGGGGGCCGGAGAGGAGGGCAGCCAGCCGCCTGTCGGGGAGGAGGGAGGGAAGGCTCCTGGCTGGGGGGCTGTGAGAGGAAAGGGCTACCTGCAGCGTGGTGGGGGAGGGAGCGGGGGGG
>NW_012153596.1:123155-162237 GCF_000956105.1 Propithecus coquereli | reverse complement strand
GCAGTGGTGGGGGAGAGGGAGGGAGCGGGAGCGGGGCACGGAGCGCCCCCTGTGGGGGACTAGAAGAAAGCGATACTGAAGGGGAGGGCTCCTGGGCAGGCTGGGGGGTTGATGGGAGGAGGGGGGTAGGACTGCCACGTGGGAGAGAGCAGGAGGGGAGGGCAGCCTGGCTACCTGCAGAAAGGGCAGCTGCCCGGTGTGGGGAGCCAGGAGGGGAGAGTTAACTTCGAAGCATGTGGGAGCGTGGGAGTGCGGGCGCGCCGCTTCTGGGGCTGTGGGCTACGGCTCCTGGCCATGGGGAGCATGGGAGCAGAGGTGGGGGGAGGGAGCGGGCTGGGGGGCACCCGGCTGTGGGGGACTAGAAGAGAGGGCTTCTGGCTGCGGTGTGGAAGGGGCGGGCTCCAGGGGGGCATGCGCGAGGGGTGGGGGCAGGAGTGGAGGGCTCCCTGGTGTGGGGGTCCCCCTGCTTCCTGGGGCTAGAGGGGGGTGCCATCAGCTGTGTGTTGGGGCGGCCCGTACGGGAGGACAACTTGGGGGCAGGAGGGGATGGGCTGGAATGGATGGCTGCCAACCATGGTGTAGGGGGCTCAGAAGCGGAGGCCCCCTGGCTGCCTAGGGTGGAGGTGATGACGAGAGCCCCCTCGCGGTGGTTGTCCACCAAGGCGAGTCGGGGTGGGGGGTTCAGTGAGGTGCTTTGGCACTCTATAGTTGGAACTGGAGATGCTTCAGGTTTCATCTGCGGGTGGTGGCGACAGGGTTGCAGCTCTTCAGAAAATACAGATTCATTACAAGGGAAAATTAGACATTCACCTAGAAAGGCCATGTTGGGCCATTAAAAAGTCTTAGTAAATTTAGAAGGGCTGTGCTTTTTACACTAAGTTCTCTAACCGTGGTGCATTTCTATTTGAAATTAGTGATGATAACATATGTCTAAATATTTTGAAATCTGTGGGTCAAAGAAGAAATAACAAAGGAACTTAGAAAATGTTTCAAAATGAATTTAAAAAAATACAACTTACCCAAATCATTGGGAGGCCACTAAAGAAGCAGAGGAAAATTTCTTGCTTATATTAGAAAAAAAGAAAGGCAAAACATCAGGGACCTTATGGTCCATTTAGAAAAGCTAGACAAAGAAGACCAAAAATAAACAAACTGAGGCAAATGAAGAATAATAGAAATAAGAGAGGAAAGAAACGGTAAAAACAAACTATAGAGACAACTAATAAACTCAGATGTTGACTCTTCTTAAAGAGTAACAAAATTGATCAACCCTAGCAAGCCTAGTTAAGACAAAAGAGAATAAACACTAATAAATATCAGGAATGAAAGACAGGAAATTTCTACAGATCATGCAGGCATTAAAAAGATGAGGGAATAATTTTGAACAAGTTTATGTCCAAAGTTTTGAAAATGCAGATAAACTTGCAAATTCCTTTGGGGGGCAGAAAGCAACTTACTAGAACTGACACCAGATAAAACAGAAAATATAACTGCCCTATATCTTGTAAATGGATTTAATTTGTTATTTAAAAAGTTCCCTAAAATCAAAGAAACAAAACAAGTGGGGAGAAGCTGCAAGCTCCTCCTCCCTTAGGTACGGGGAAGCTGAGCGGCAGGAGTGGGTGTGTGGCACAAACATGCTTCTCTCCCTTTCATACTCAGGCCTCCCACAGAGACTGCAACAGTCAGCAACAGTCAGCACACACCTTTGTACCATGAACTCCTCCCCGGAGTCCCTGGCCATGGCGCTGGCGACGCTGCAGGACTGGTGCGGCTGGATGGGCGTGAACGCGCAGTGCTCCCTGCTCATCCTGGGCATCCCTGACAACTGCCGGGAGGACGAATTTCAGGAGGCCGTGCGGGCTGCGCTGGGGCCCCTGGGCAGGTACCGAGTGCTCGGCAAGGTCTTCAGAAGGGAGCTGGGGACCAGGGCAGCCTTGGTCGAGTTTGCAGACTATCTAAACCGAAATGTGATCCCCCGACAGATACCGGGCAAGGGGGGACCCTGGACTGTGATCTTCCTGCCTCAGGCCCCTGATGCTGATTTACAGGACAGACCCCATTTCCCTGCAAGGCCCCAGGGTCAAGCAGTGGCCAGACGGGCAGGTGAGGAAGGAGGTGCAGGTGAGACAGGAGCCGCAGGCATGCCAGGAGCTGCAGTTGAGGCAGATACTTCAAGTGAGGCAGGAGCAGCAGGTGAGGCAGGAACTGCAAGTGAAGAAGTTGCAGGTGAAGAAGAAGCAACAGGTGAGGTAGGAGCAGCAGGTGTGACAGGAGCAGTAGGTGAGGCAGCATCTGCAGGAGAGGCAGGAGCAGGTGAGGTAGGAGCAGCAGGTGAGGCAGGAGCTGCAAGTGAAGAAGTTGTAGTTGAAGAAGCAGCAGCAGGTGAGGCAGGAGAGGCAGGAGCTGCAGGTGAGGCAGGAGCTGCAGCAGAGGCAGGAACTGCAGGTGAAGAAGCTACAGGTGAGGCAGGACTGTCAGATGAGGAGGGAGCTGCAGGTGATACAGGAGTTGCAGGTGTGACAGGAGCTGTGGGTATGGCAGGGGCTGCAGGTGAGGCAGGAGCTCCAGGTGAGGTGGAAGCCTTGCACTTGGCAGGAGGAATAAATGAGGCTAGAGGCTGGGCCCAGCAGTGGAGGCAGGTTTTGCAGGCTGTGTTGGAAAACATGTCCTACCAGCAACTGAGAACCTTTTCTGGAATGGAAGAGCCAGGCTGTGGGGAAGAGTCTTTTGAGAGCTGGCTGGACCACGCCAAGGACACGCTGTGCCTGTGGCGCCACACGTCAGAAAGGGAGAAAAGGAGGCGGCTGGTGGAGAGCTTGGGCGGCCCTGCCCTGGATCTCATGTGTGGCCTCCTGGCAGAGAATCCGGACACCCCCGTGCAGGACTGCCTGGCCGCGCTCGTGCAGGTGTTCGGAAACAAGGACACCCGGATGACGGCGCGGCTGAAGTTCCTGACCTGCTCGCAGCGTCCCGAGGAGAGTCTGTTTGCCTATGTGCTGCGCCTGGAAGACCTGCTGCACGAGGCCATGGAGAAGGGGGCCGTCCACCCGGCCATCGCAGACCAGGTGCGAGCCCGGCAGGTGCTGCTGCAGGCCCGGCCCAACGCGACGCTGCAGGACAAGCTGCGGAGGCTGCGGCTGGAGAGGAGGCTGCCTGGCTTCCTGGGGCTGCTGCGGCTCGTTCGGGAGACCGAGGCCTGGGAGGCCGCTCTAGCTATGAGGGAGCAGGAGCCCCGCACAGGAGAGGAAGGGACCCGAGGGGATGGTGGAGACCCAGCTGCCGCCCAGGCCGCCCCTGCCGCGGGAGGCGCTGCTGAGGCCTCCCCAGCCCGTGAAGGTGCCAGCGAGGCTGTTCCTGACCCTGCAGATGCTGCCCAGGTTCCTCCCGATAGCCCGGGTGCCGCCCAGGCCTCCCCTGCCCCTGAAGAGGTCGCCGAGGCCTCCCCTGCCGCTCGGGAAAACGACAGTGCCCCTGCCCTTGCGGGCCTGGGTCAGGCAGGACCCACTGAGGCCCCCGGGGGCCCCCCCCCAGCCCAGATGTGCAGTGCTTCTGGGGCGAGCCCAGGAGGTCCTGGCTGGGTGCCCGAGAGCCTTGCCCAGGCAGGAGACCAGGAGGCCGAGGAGCTTCCTCTGGAGGGGCTCATGTCCATCCCAGAGGAGTAGGGAGATGAGGACGGGGCTGGGGATACGAGCCACCCCGAGTCCTCGTCAGGCAAACAGGCTCAGAAGGCTCAGGGGCCTCCCACCTCCCCCAAGGGGCCCCGGCCACCATCTCCCACCCATCCCTGGCCCTTCCCGGTGACCCAGATGACCATATTTGCCACCCAACGGGGAGGGGAGAGGTTCCCCTGCCATGACACCACCGCACCTGGGGCCAGCCCCAAACCCTTCCAACTCGGGCAGCCGGCCTGGAAGCACCCGTGAGCGGCCGACCGTGGCCTGGGTGAGGGCACCCGAAGACATCTGCCACCCGCACTGGACTGGGAGACCTTAGAGGGAGAGAGGCCGTCTCAAGGGTGCCGGCTGCCTGGGCCTCCCAAGGGGGGCCCCCCATTCACCGTCCCCGGGACAGGCCTCACCCTGTTCTGGGAAGCCCGCCCTTATCCGTGTAGGCCCCGTAGTGACCCATGTGTCAAGCACACGCGCCCCACCCCCACCCCCACCGCCAGCCACCAGCCACCAGCCACCTTTCCTGTGCAAAGCCACTGTGCGCGCCAGCCCCAGGGGGCACGTCCCAGCCTGTCTGGCCAGCCGCCTCTCGGCCCGGGCACGGGCTGTGGGCTTCGGTGCCAGCCCAGGCTCTGCTCGCTGTTGTCCAGTGTCGTGAGCTCAGCCTCTGCTTTCTCGGAGTAGATTTAGGCCAACCGCCGCTTGTCCTTGCGGAGATGTGTGTGTTCTTATCCGAGCAGTTTCTCCCCAGAGACCCGGAGCACAGTCCCAGGAGGCAGCGGGGACGCGCACACCCCGTGACCTCGGGGAGAAGAGCTGGGCCAGGAATGGAAGGGGGGCTGTGCAAGGGTCCCCGAGGACTGTACTTTGACGTCCCACCCTTGCTGTCCCTTGTGACTCAGTTTCCTTGACGTGGTGGGGTGTGTCTTGCTGTGTTTTCCAGTGTCCCGCGACTGTCCTGTGCCGGCCATAGGGCAGGGCCGCACCCCAGTGCGTGGGCCGGGAGGGGGTCCCTGAAGGGAGTGGAGGTTGCCAGAGTCCAGCGTCCTGGCCAGGGGCAAATCCGGGGGCCCTCAGGAGGGAAGCTCGTGGCAGGGGGGCCACAATAGGGGCCAGGCAGTGGAGGCACCTGGCCAGGGAGCCCAGGAGGAGGGGGCCTGGGACCTATGGCCTCTAGTGGCCGTCAGCAGTTGTTCTTTATGTTGTCATTCCCTTGTCTCCAGTGGTTGCAGTAAATGTTTCTGCTCAATAAATTTCATTAAATGTTTCAGCTGAGTCTTGTCTCTGCTGTGGGCGTTGAAGGAGGGGCGGTCCGCTAGGGATGGCATGGGTGTGGAAGGGAAGAATAAGATCCCTGCTCAGCACCCGTGGGAGACATCTCCAATGAGAGGGTAAACACTTTGACCACCAGGATGTGACATGATGAGGGCTTTCTTTCCTTCCTTCCTTCCTTCCTTCCTTTCTTCCTTCCTCCCTCTCTCCCTCCCTCCCTTTTTCAATTTTTCTGAGACAGGCTCACTTCTGTTGCCCCAGCTAGAGTGAAGTGCTATGTTCATAGCTCACTATACCCTAAGACTCCTGGGCTCAACTGATCCTCCTGCTTCAGCCTCCCAAGTAGCTGGGACTATAGGCGCATGCTGTGACACCAGGCTAGTTTTTTTAGTAGAGCGGGGACTCGCTCTTGCTCAGGCTGGTCTCGAACTCCTGAGCTCAAGCCATCCTCCTGCTTTGGCCTCCCACAGTGCTAGGATTACAGGCCTGAGCCACCGTGCCTGACTGCATTTCTTATATTTTATAGGTGTGTTGCAAAGTTTTGAGGTCTCAGTGGTCCTTAAATTTGGCTCATCTTGTTCCCTGGGGCTTTAAAAAATTCGGGTGGATGATGCTGGTTGTCTGCCAGACTGGGGGAGGTGCCGCTGGCACGCGGTGCCTGGGGTTCAGGGCTGCTGAGTGCTGTGGTGTATGTGGTGGGGCCATGCAACAAAGAACAGCCCTGTCCACAAGGCCAATAATACTCTGATGAGAAAGCCAATATTAGAGTGATAGGGTTTTTGTAAAACCTCAAATGTTTTTAAATTTGAGATATCTTAATCTTGAAAATTTTACCATGAAGTAATGAGAACAACTTAATGAGCAATTCAGAATCTCTTGACGCCTGTGGGGATTCTAGGAGGATGGGCACACACATGTCCACACAACCTCCACCTGTAAAGTGACACTTGCTCTCAAGGAATAGAAGAGCAGGCTAGGGAGAGGGACAATGAAAGGGGTCTGTCGTCACTGGGGTGTGTGTGTGGGGGTGTTCTTTCCAAAGGGGTGACATTCAGGCTGCGAGTGGGAGTAGCAGGCTGTTCCAAGAAAAACGTTAGCCAAAATGAATTCGACAAGGTTTATCCGAGCATTAAAGGGTTCATGCTTTGGGCAGTATGCAAAACGAAGAGGTTCAGAGAGCTCCATGTTAGCAGCGAGCAGCAGGCTTTCAGAGACTGAATGCGGAAGCAAGGTAAAGAAATACTGGGTTGGCTACAGCTCGGTGTTTGCCTTATTTGGGTACGACTTGGTGGAAGGTACTTAGGCAGAGGTGAGTTGGCAGTTTCTGATTGGTTAAACTTAACATTTTGTTTTACTGTTTACATTGGGCTTCAGTTTGCTTATGCAGGAATCCAAGGCAGTGGAGCTGTCTTAGCCTAGTGATCTAACGAATTTTTTTAAACAAGGACAAGGGTATAGCATATATCATGTCCCTCGGAAGGGCTGGAGCTTGGCATCGTGATACTGAAAATTGGGGAAATAGGGTGCAGAAGGTGAGACCTTTTGGGCCCTGTGGAGATGGGGAGGAGTTGGGTTTAATGCCAGGGGCAGTGGGATGCTGTTGGACCATTTAGGTGGGCCTGGTGGGCACTGATCAATCTTTCTGTCCTGGAAAGTTGCCACTTTATGAGGTTGAGTACACCTCCCATGAGAGGGGCAGAACATGCCAGGTCTGAGCTCTCCCAGCTTCCCTTGCAGCTAGGGTGCAGGCACGTGACCTGGGCTCCGCCAGTCAGATGCACTCACTGCCGACTGAGTCTGAGGGTGGGTTGGGAAGAAGCAGGGCCCCACAGATCCCGCTCGGGCTGGGCTGCTGGCAGCAGGGCCAGCAGTGCCACCAGTTTCCCGAGGAGCAGTGGTAGGCGTGGCTCTCGTGGCAGCACCCTGAGTCCTGCAGTGTCTGTGCCCAGTCATGGGTGGGAACCACAGGGGAGCCCCCAGCCCAGCACCACGGTGGGATTTGGAACCTTGCTCCTCTCTGCAAAGCCTCCAAACCTGGTTCTTCAGTCCTCTAGTTAATTCCCTCTGTGTTTCCATCAGCCACAGTGAGATGTGATTGCTTATCACCTCACATGCCACAGGGGCCTTCTCATGACTCCTGCAGAAGAGAGCACCCACCACCCACGGGAGCAGACATTGGTACTGCAGCTCTGCCCAGTGGCCAGCAGTTAGGTCCCCTGTGTCCAGTGCTTCCAGGGCTACAGGTCTCCCTGGAGCTGCCAAGGTCCTCCAATCCTGGCTTCTTTAATGGCCTTCATTCGGAGCCGTGTGGCCAACTCTTGCCCCTGTCTTGCCCTCTTTCTGGGCCGTGCTAGGGCCCAGGTCCCCAGCCTTTCTATCCCCCAATGCCATATGTTCCCCAGTGGCCTTCCACAGGAGTATTACCAAACTACTCTGTCCCCTGTTTTCATCATATCACTGGTCTTGGAATAGTGCCATAGGCCCATCAGTCCCTATAGACCCAGTGTTGTCAGCATCTTGTCACTTGGTTGGCTACCCAGAATGCAACGGCCCTTCCTCTTAGCTCTCTTAGGGATTTGGGAGGATCCCTCACTGTTTGTAATTCTGGTGGAAAGTAGGGGTCCTGTCACGGCACTGCAGGCACAAAGACTAATTCTTCTCTTTCTTCCTGGGCCCAATCAGGAGGTGGGTATGTGTCTTAGGCTTTGCCAATCAAATGCCTTGTCCTGGGTTTCTGAACCTTCCCTGGAGATGCCAAGATAGGGATAGCTGGGGCCCTGGAATGGATTCAGGTGGCAGCAGCTGCAGCATGCTGGCCTGCCTGTCCCTGCTCTTGGCCTCTGCTCTGGTCTTGGAAGCCTGGCTCGCAAGGATCCCTTGGGGAAATCCCCTGGGACTCCCTTGTTCCAAACTTGATCTGTAGCCTCCTGCCCATTCTGCGAGCCCCCAGTAACCAGACCAGTGACTCCCTCTGTTCAAGCTGATCACTGACTGGCACAGCCTGCCCACTCTCTTCACCACTGTGTGGCCCTTTGAAGCATCTGCCCTCCTCCAACTCTTCTAAATCCTCAAGACAACCTCAAAGTGTCCCACCAGGTGGGAGTAGCTGGAGGGCAGGGCCTGTGTCCTGTTCATCTCAGTGTTGGGTATAGCCAGATAGGGGCTGGGGTGCAGCAGGTCTTCAGGTAGTGTTTGTGGAGGTGACTCTACCAGGCCCAGGCTGACGTTATCCTGTGCCAATTGCTGTGGTGAGAGTCCAAAAGACAATTCTCACCCTACAAGCCGAGTACACTCACCCTGATCTCTCAGCTCCTCTGAGTCGTCCCAATGTGACCAAGCCCCCAACCCTCTTCACGTGAAGAAGCTTTTCACACATCCCCAACCAGTGCCACCATTGATCGACACTTCATAGTGACTGCCCACCAATCAGTCAGTGAATAAGTTTGGGGGACGGGTAAGCCCCCCCATCCCATAGTCACGACCAAGTTCCCCAACAATCATCTCTACCACTTTACGTGGGGTCTCTACTTCCCAAACCGTGGGATGAGTCTAGTGACAGAGCCAATGCTGAGTTCTCCATTTTCAAGTCTGGGGCCCCACCTATGCCCAAGTTCACCCTTTCAGAGAAAAGAAAGAAGAACTCAACTCTTTTGGTGGTCTGGCTCCCTCCCACTTTCCTCTGCCCTGGAAGGAATCTGGACAAACAGCCACCCCAAGGCCACTGTGGACTGCAGAGCTGCTACTCACCCGTGGCCTGGCGTGGGACTCTGATGCTCAGGCCCATGGGGTGGGCAGGTCTGGGGAAGCAGGCTGGGGAAGGGGCCTAAGGTGTAGGGGGACAGGGCTTGGGGGAATGGGCCTTTGCCTCCTGTCTCTTGGAACCAGGTGCTCTGGCCAAAGGCTAAGGGGGAGCCTGGTAGAGAGAGGGGAGCCCGCGACCTGGCGTGAGCAGCAGGGCACAGAGCCCTGCCAGAGAAGCCCTTCCAGCCCCAGTCAAAGTTGGCACCTTCCTGCAGAGACTCCGGCTAGCTGGGTGCGCCTGCTCACAGAGAGGGCCACCTGGCGAAACCCTGGGCTGCGCGTGTGTCGTCAGAACGGGTGCATGGGTGAGAGAGTGGTGCAGGTGCGCGTGCACGTGGGGCAGGGCAGTTCCTGTTTTAGGCAACCTCACCTTCTCTGACTGGAGCTCGAGACTGCAGCAGTTTCCCTCTGCCCATGAGTGGAAGGAAGCACATCGGCTGACTCCGGCCCGGACGAGGGCTGCGCTCTCCCTGCAAGGCTCCACCAACTGAGGGGCAGAGTAGACTGGCTGCTGGGGGCACCTCTGTCACCAATTCCCCACCCTGTCTCCCCTTCCTGAAGCTTCTGGGACATGAGTAAAACACCAGAAGCTTTGAGGAGTGGAGACAAGGTCAGAGCCTTCCCCACAGGCCTTGACAATACCTTTCGTGTTTCCTTCTCAGCCTCCTTGTTGTGCCCTCTGTCTGGGCCCAAGGTCCACATTCATGTCCATGTGACCCTTTCCTGCCCCCACCTGTGGCCCCTCCACCCCACCCATCCCACCCTGTCCACCGACAGTGTCAGATGCCAGGGTCGACGCAGGCCGAGAGGCCACCACGTGGAGCGTGGCAGGCACCTGAGTGCCCAATGGACAGCCTTCCCTGGCTCCCGTCTGCAGAGGGAGAGACTGCATTCAGCAAATGGCCTTCAGGACCCCTCTATGGAGAGACCCTGAACAATTAGAGAGGCTGCTCGGCGAGCTGACTCGGAGGCCACACTGGGCTACGGGGGACAAATGCACCAGAGCAGGGCTCCAGAGACCATCCTAGCAGCCAGGTAAAGGGAGCCAGAGACTTCTGGGTGAGCCAGGGCACACTAAGGGCTCAGAGTGGCCTGGAGGGAGTGCTTGGTGTCCCCAGAGACCACCTTGCAGGCCCCAGAGCCCACATCTTCCAGAGGGTTTAGGGCTGGAGAAGCAGCCCGAGCCCTGCTCCCATAACAGACAAGTTTCAGCCTTGCCGTGAGCGCGTGAGCTGTCTTCCTGGCTTCGCTCTCCAAGAGGCCTGGGCCTGGGCAGCTTGCCCTCAGTGGCTCCCCAAGAACTCTGGATCCTCTATGGGTGGGTGAGGATCATCAGTCCAGTCCTGCCGTCCGGTGCTGTCAGCTGAGAGGTATATGTGGCACAGCCAGGCAAAGCAGACTATGTGTCCTACAAGGTGCCCACAGGGCTGTGGGGGCTTGGGGAGCCGGGGCAATGCATGCCTCCGAAGGGTAAGGTGATGTCCCCAGATACATGTACGCAGCGTGAGCGGGGAGGAAGCAGGGGGCATCCACAGGCTTCACGTGTACCGTGTCCATCGGGCTGGGCTGGAACGAGTTTTCTCAGGATTCCCTGTCCTTTATGTTCCCAGGTTAGGGTTGACCACAGGAGAAATTTGCATGAGATTTGGAAGGAAGAGATGAAGCCTGAGCCATTTTTTTTAATGTTCTGAAGGTGGTGTAGGCCAGGAGCCATTGCCACTGTGCCTGGCGCTGCGGATCTCCCACCTCACCTGACCGCTGCTCCGACCAAATGACCCCCTGCCTCTCCGAGTGCCGGGCCTCTGCGGTGAGGCTGGGTGGAGAAGGCACCGGCTACTCCCCAGGCCCCGTCGTGGTGGTTTGAGGTGGTGGGAGGCAGATGCGGCCTGTGGCTCTCCCTACTCCCCCTAACCGCCCTGCACCTGCCAGCTCTGCTTCTTGGCAGCAGGCACAGAGCCACAGCTTGGTGTGCACCCAGCTCCCCTAGCTCGGTGGCTGTAATCTGTGTCACTATAGCCTTTGTCTGCTCCCCCTCAGGGCCTCCTGCCGGGGACTTCCCCGTCCTGGCCATGCCAGCCTGGGGCTGCCTGTGGCTGGTTTCTCCCGCTCTGAGCCGCCTGCAGCCAGGGCACCTGGCTCTCCTTCGCCTTTCAGGGGTTACTTCAGGCCACATTCTCTTCAACGTCTTTCCAAGCAGATGAGAAGGGTCCTGGGGCACAGTTTAAGGAGCAGCTAAGAGTTGCCCAAGAAGCCTCATCTGCGCAGCCCTGCATGTCAGCCACTTCAGTGACACTTGGGGAGATGAAGACACCCCCTTCTCTGCACTGTCTTCATGTCCCTTGGGAGGCCTCTTCTGGCCAGTCAGGTGAGGACTGGCCCCCAGCTTGCCCACTCCTGCTGCACTGCGAGACCTAGCCCAGAGGCCCATTGTAACACTGCACTGCCGACGGTGGATGTGCAGTCACAAGTATGACCTTGGCAGAGGGCAGGGCTCAGTCTTATCCACAGACAGCCCTGGCTCAAACAGGTTAAGTTTTCCTGGCCTGGGGCTGGCTCCAAGCAGTATCCGCCTTGGCCTGGGGACAGATGGAGCTGGGGCACTAGCTCATGGCCTATGATGTTATCCATTTGCAAAAGATACAGACTTAAGAAAGCACATTCCTTCAAGGCCTTGGGCTCTTTTCCTTTCCAGTTATACAGAAAAATGATGAGCTGGCCTTACTTCAAATACAACTTCAAAGAGAAAAATACCATCAGAAACTGCTACAACCCCAAACCACAAATTAGCGAGCCCAGCCAAATATTGCTAAGGCTGGCCAGGGAGTGGGAAGCAAGCCAAGCCAACAATGCCTCCTCGGGGCTGCTGTGGAAATCGGATTGCTCCCAAGTTAAGGGGCACAGTCCCAAAAGTCATAGAAAAATCGATCAGATTATTGAAATTTAAGACCATTGGCCACTGGAGCCGTGGAACATCCCAGTCAGATAATGTGGAAGTGGGAGGGGACATGAAGATGTTGGCGAAGTGCAGCACATTCACAGACCAGCATGGGTTCCGCACCTAAAATGGCAACAGCAACAATTACAAACATAATAAGAGCAGGAAAGGAAGAGAAGCTAATAGCAGATGAAGAACACATTGCAAGGGGAATTACACAAAGGATACAGGAAGACTGGAGACAAAAAAAATTCTCGATACACTCAGAGAAATTCCAGAAAACATGATTTCTCAAAACGAAAGAGCACTTACAGAAGTGATGCAGGGTTCAAAGAAGAGATATAAGGAAACATACGGAAATGAAATTAAGGTAGCAAAGTTCAGGAAAAACAATGGAAGAGAAAAATAAAAATATTACCAAGATGAAAGTGACATTAAAAGCAATGACAATTTGAGGAAACATGACCAAGGAAGTCACATATATACTGGACATCTGGGACTTAATGGCAAGACTTGAAGAAGTCCCAGGATTGGAGACAAGATGACAGCCACAGGGGATACAAAAGGACACACAAGACACATATAAGTGGTATCCTGAACACGAGGACAAATAACTGAAGAAAGCAGTCTTGGAAAAAGTCATGTTGGCTCGGACTTCTTCACACCAGTTCTCAATGCTGGAAGACAGTGGGGCAAGCTTACAAACTGTTGAGTGAATGACAGTTTGCTTCAAGAGTGTTACATCCATCCAACTTGTCCTTCGAGCCTAAAAGCAAAAAGTAGAAATCACCATTGGACAATAAAATCTAGCCAACTAAAATATGTATCCAAATAAAGGACTCAGAAATGGAAGAACAATCATGCACACTGAACCCATTTATATACAGAACTAATATTAAATAACCGTGCAATTATACATTCACATCTCCCATAGAATGTAAATGTTAGAAACCTTGACAATATAAAATTAACAACAATCTGAGGTGGAGGACTGAGGCGGTGGGAAGAAGTGTGTAATGATTTCTTTGTCTGTTATAGCAAGAAGTCAGTAGATACTGTGTTGGAATACACAATTAAACATAATATTTCAAATAGTTTAGCATCTTTCATTGATTCCTTAACTTTAGTGGTGTCTTTTAGGACCTAATGCTTGTTTTGAAGAAACATTTATTAGAAGTTCAACAACTCTTTCAGCCTTATTTCAGTTTTTTTCCTTGTTCACAAATAAAATGAGTGTAACACTTTAGATTAAACGCAATGTATATATAATAATCCCATTTTTGTTGAGATATAATACACATATCATGAAATTCACCCTTATAAAGTGCACAATTCAGTGGTATTTAGTATATTCACAAAGTTGTGCAACCATCACCACTGTCTACTCCCAGAACATCCTCATCACCCCAAAGGAGACCCTGTTCCCATTAGCAGTTACTCCTCACTCCTCCCAGCCCTTGGCAACCACTTACTTATTTCCATCTCTGCGGATTGGCCTCCTCTGGACATTTCATAGAAATAGAATTACACGATACGCGGACCTTGGTGTCTAGCTTCTTTCACTGAGCACATTTGATGATCCCATTTGGGGGAAATAGTTTCGTCTCACCCACCCATTCCTGCACCTGCCCACCTTTCTATCTTTCATGCCCTTGGGTCTGGGATGATGTTGATGGTGGGTATGTCTGGGTGCTGGGATTTGCGTAGTCTCAGTCTTGTCTCCGACTTGTCTGTAATACGTGACTCTTCACGCCAGCGTGTATTCTCTCTTCTCCTCTCCTGGCTAGTTGCCCCAGGGTGATCTCTCTCTGCTTCTCAGTTACCGATTCGACAAGTACCTGCGGCGCTCCTGTGCAGCTGGCGAGCGAGTGGGACTGGGGCCCGGGCTGAGGAGGAGGCGGGCGGTGTGGAGAGGAGCGGTGGACGGGTGGGGCTCTGCTGAGACAGGACGAGCTCCTGGCAGAGGGCAATGGCCGGGGCTGTGCTTAAGGAAAGGCGAGGTGTTCTGTCTGCATGATGCCAGGCTCCAGCCTGAGCAGCTGGGCTGCTCTTGGGCTGCCGGGGGTGAGAGGGCGCTGGAGGAGGGGGCGAGGGAGCTGCGGGACTGGAAGTCAAAGGGATCCTGGCCTGTGCCCAAGGCCGCCTCATGCTTCTCCTCTGCGGCCCGGCCTCCCTGCCTTTCTAGGTCAAGGGGGCTCACGTGGCTGTCGGGGGAGCTGTGAGGGAGCGCGTGGTTCTCACCGAGAGAGAAATAGACGCCAGCCCCACTAGCGACTCTTGTGTCACTCTGCCTTTGGCACAGGGTATGTGTGTGTGTGTGCGTGCGTACTCTGTGGTATGTGTTGTGTGTGTGTGTGGAATGTGTGATATATGTGTGTGGTGTGTGGAGTGTGTGGAGTGTGTGTGGAGTGTTTGGAGTGTGTGGTGTGTGGAGTGTGTGGTGTGTGGAGTGTGTGGTGTGTGTGGTGTGTGTGGTGTGTGGAGTGTGTGTGGTGTGTGGTGTGTGGTGTGTGTGGAGTGTGTGGTGTGTGGAGTGTGTGGTGTGTGTGGAGTGTGTGGTGTGTGTGGAGTGTGTGGTGTGTGGAGTGTGTCGTGTGTGGAGTGCGTGGTGTGTGGAGTGCGTGGTGTGTATGGAGTGTGTGGTGTGTGGAGTGTGTGGTGTGTGTGGTGTGTGGTGTGTGTGGAGTGTGTGGTGTGTGGAGTGTGTGGTGTGTGTGGAGTGTGTGGTGTGTGGAGTGTGTGGTGTAGAGTGTGTGGAGTGTGTGGAGTGCGTGGCGTGTGTGGAGTGTGTGGTGTGTGTGGAGTGTGTGGTGTGTAGAGTGTGTGGAGTGTGTGGTGTGTGGAGTGTGTGGTGTGTGTGGTGTGTGGTGTGTGTGGTGTGTGTGGTGTGTGGTGTGTGGAGTGCGTGGTGTGTGGAGTGCGTGGCGTGTGTGGAGTGTGTGGTGTGAGGAGTGTGTGGTGTGTGGAGTGTGTGGTGTGTGTGGAGTGTGTGGTGTGTGGAGTGTGTGGTGTGTGGAGTGTGTGGAGTGTGTGGTGTGAGGAGTGTGTGGTGTGTGGAGTGTGTGGTGTGTGTGGAGTGTGTGGTGTGTGGAGTGTGTGGCGTGTGTGGCGTGTGTAGAGTGTGTGGTGTGTGGAGTGCGTGGTGTGTGTGGAGTGCGTGATGTGTGGAGTGCGCCGCACGTGTGGAGTGTGTGGAGTGTGTGGTGTGTGGTGTGTGGGGAGTGTGTGTTGTGCGTCGTGTGTGTGGTGCCTGTGTGTGTTTGAGGAGAGTCCCACAGAGAAGCCAGGCCACGCTTTAGGTGCAGCCAGCATTTGGCAGAGATGGTGGCTGCCTTCGCCCTGCCCTGTGCCACCCCAGCTGGGGAGTGGGCGTGCTGGGGGAAGTAGGGCCCCCTCCCCAGCAGCTCCCAGCGATGGAGACATGGGAGGGGTGGCGGCACTTCCAGACAGCAGCTGCAGAGGCTCCTCTGTGCTCTGGCTGGGGCTCAGTGACTTTCCCATGTGGGGAGGCGAATGTGGAGCACTCTCCCCCTTCCCATCTGTCCCAGCTTGTGCTCTCTCAGTCTGTGTCACACACACAAACACCAAGCCAGCGGAGCTCTCCCCTCCTCCCTAAAGCTGAGACCCCGCTGGGTACAAGGTAACACTGTGTGGCTTCCAGTCAAAGCCAAGAATTATCTAGCCCTTCCTGTTCTCGGAACTGTGCTGTTTCCTAGACAACGCATTTTGTGTAATCATGGTCAAGGCAACGTACATTTCTGCTTGGAATCAAGGTCACAGGATAATACCGATTCACCACGGCAACAGCAGACTACTCATCTGACACAGGAGATGGGATTTGCAATGGAAACCACGTGCAGATTGCTGGTTGCCCAGCGATTCTGCGCCACGAAATAGGTTTGACTCCAGTGGAGTCTGGAATCCATGTCCTTAAGAGGCACAGGGTCCCTTGTAGTTTGACATATGTAATTTTCGAGACAGAGCCAGCCAGGAAGACGATGCCAGTGGTAAACAAATGTGTCATAACAGGAGCAGTTCTACCTGACCCCCATGCAAGGAGCATTCCCTTTTTAAAGGAGCTCTGTGTTGCTCCAAACCAATGGAAGCATTTGATGAACTCTGCCACTGCTTCACTGTGGGTCTCAGATGAATGAACAAAACATTGTAGTTTAGGATTTGATGTTGTTCCTAATTTCTTGGCCCAAGGACAATTGTCAGTCACTCCCGAGCCCATGCCTCTGTTCTTGGCCCCCCTGAAATCAGAGAGGTGGCAGTGCCTTCCCTATTTCTGCAAGTGTGGGCCTGGCACCCTTATGAGGTCTGTGGGTCTGAGCGCGGCACCCACCCACCCATCCACAAGGGCCCCTGCTTGGGATGAGGGAGCTGGGAGTCCCAAACACCTGTGGGCTGAGGTCTTCATAAAGGTGAATGTCACCTAGAATGGTCTCCTTTGGGTATCCCCCAACCCCACCACCCGAGTGAGGAGGCCTTGGTGCCTGCCCGAGGCCTTGAAGGTCAGTTTTAAGTCACCCTCCCAGATGAGGTGATGAGGTCTTTGGGTGACTCCATTGTATTCATGTCCCCATTATCCAGCTGGAAAGGAGGCAGAGATCATCCCCCCCACCCCCACCTTGCCTTCTGCTCAGGCCTAGAGGAGTCAACTGACATATTTTGTCAAAAGAATCAAACCGCCCAGTGCACAGGCCCACTGGCTGCCTGGCGCCCTCGCCTCCTCAGGCCTTTGAGACTTTCAGACCCAGAGCCCCTTCCTACCACAGGACTCCTACCCTCTGGTACGCCCTCCAAAGGGTCTTGCCTTGGTTACTGCCGGTGACCTCTCAGGCCACCTCTGTCTCACCCACTGAGCTGAGGGCCTCCCTTGAGGCCCCTTGAAGCCCAGCTGACTTCTCTTCCAGCTGAGGGAGTTATTTCCAGCACAGAGCCCCTAGCCCTCGAGGGTGAGAACCGGGAGGGTGGCCGGTGTGCACAAGGGCAGCCGTCCTCGGTGGGCAGCTCCACCGACGGAAACGTGTGCTGTCATAGCTGCCCAGGAAGGGCCGGAGGCAATCTATATGGCCTGCCGGGAAAGCCCCTCCTAAACTCACATTCTGTTTGCACCTCAGTGGCTTGAGGAAATGGCAGGAGCACTTTGTAGCAGCCATAGTGCCGGGCATTTCCCTCCCTGCAGCTCGTTGCCTTGTCACAAACTTCTCCCTTCACCGCTTCCGCAAGGCCGAGCTCCTGGGCCTGGTAAGCTGGACACATGTGGCTCTGGAGAGCACAGGGGACACAAGAAGGTGGCCATTAGAAAGGAGTGCTGTGAGGTGCACAAACAAGATAAAGATGAACGGGGATCAGGCCCAAGGCAGGCACTCTGAGCAGGTAACCTTGAATGTGAGGCCCAAAGGGGGCAGGAGAGTATTCCTGGGAAGTGGGACAGGTGCTAAGGCCTTGTGCAGTGCGCAGGGTTGAAACTGCTGGACCTGTCAGGAAACCGAGGCTCACACTGGTGAATGGCGCGCCTGAGACAGCAACAATGAGTGGCTCTGCCACGTGGGACTTGGTGACAGTCCGGCTTTCCTTGGGGCTCCCGTCACCAGAATAGGTACTTCCCAGCCTCACTTCTTTCTTGGCATGATCCCATCTCTTTCCCTCTCGAGACCATGAGCTCTACAAGGGCTCCCTGAGGACCCTGTAGCTCCTAGCCCTTCGCCTGTGCGCAGTAGGTGTCGTTCAACAGCAATGACATTCGTGGAGCACCTACTTGGGCCAGCCATGGGCTAGAGGTTCAGGGCACAGACGTGGAGCTCAGGGTTTAGCGAGGGAGATGGAAAGCTCCCTGCAGACTCCACCCTCCCCACTTGGTGCCCCATGACCAGTTTCCCAGGCGACCCCAGATGTCCCCCTACCTCACCCCGACCCTTGGTGGTGGGCACTAAGGTGCTGGCTCCCTCCCCACACTGGCATGCTTGCCTCTGCTCTCCCCTCCCTGACTCTTGGCCCCCATACCCACCTTCTCCTCCTCTCCTGCTTCAAGTAACACTTGGACGCCTCCAGGGTCCACTGCTCCAAGTACCACCAGGGGCAGGAGAAACGCTGCACCCTCTTGGACCTACAACGTCACTTCTTGTGGCTGCACTCCTCCCCATTTAGTCATACCCATCTTGGATGTCCCTGTTGTTTATCCTCCTCTTGGTCCACTGCTCTCATAGGCACACCCTGGACCTGACCCCCCTCGACCTCTCACACCCAGTGGCCTCTCCCAGTGGAAGCCACCCTCTCCTGTCCTCCTCTGCATTCCTGTGACCTTGATGGGAGAGAGCGCCAGCCCCTGCCCTCAGCTGTCTTGGCCGCAGCCCCTCACAGTCCTGCCCCCTGACCACATTTTCACACCCCCACTGCTCCTCTCACCCCTGCCTTCCAAGTGGCTGCTCCACGAAACTACAACTGGGGACCACCTGGTTCGCCTTGTCCAATCCTGCTGGCATGCCCCTGTGTCCTGTGCCCTGACAGCGTGCCACGCGCCATGCCACTGCTCAGAGCAGTGAGCCCAGATCAACCAGCCTCCTGTCCTCGTGCATGTGACAGTCTAGACATTAAAAAATAACCTCCCCAGTTACATGACAATTACAAATGGAGATAGTGACGTGTAGGAAAATGCCGGGTGCTCTGGGAGCAGAAAGGGCCCTGAGGTGGTCTAGGAGGAGAGGGGATAGAGAAGGACCCCCTGAGGAAGTGACATTTGCAATATGACCTGCAGTGGTCCCATATGCATTTGGAGTGAATGCTTTCTGTGGCCCAACCCACAGCTTTTCCCCCTCCCTCTGTCTCCCTTGTTGGCCGGGTCCCCATCTTGTGGCCACGTGCTCAGCCCTCCAGCCAGGGGTTGAATTGCCATTGCTAAGGGTATTGGTTAGGCATTGCTGCACGACAGATTACCATGAATTTAGCAGCTTTCACCAACACTCTTTTATTAACTCTGTAGGGCAGAACTCATTGGGCAGAAGCTCTGGGCATGACATGACTGGGACCTCATCTCAGGATCCTACAGGGCCCTGATGGTCAAGGTGTTGCCAGGCCGCATTCCTACCTGGAGGCTCTGGGGGAGAGCTCACTTCCAAGTTCATTAAGGTTGTTGGGCAACTTCAGCTCCCGTGTGGCCCTAGGACTGAAGTCTGGTTCCTTGCTGGCTGTCAGTAGGGGGCTCCTGGCTCCCAGAGGCTGCTGCACTCATTGCCATGTGGCTTCCCCAGCTTCGAAGCCAGCAGGAGTACTTCCCTCTCTTTGAATCCCTTTCCCACCTGGAATCTCCAGCCTCCCTGTCTCTGGCGTCTAGACCCAGATTTAAAGAGCTCATGTGATTAGGTCAGGCCCACCAAGGACATCTTCCCTTTCTTAAAGTCACCTGTGCCCTATAACATGACCCAATCATGGGGTGATGGCCAATCAGATTCACAGGCTAGGGTATCACATGGGCAGGAACCCCAGGGGGCAAGGAACTGGGGGCCATCTTAGAATCCTGATGACCACTTCAGCCTGTTGTGGGGGTCTCATTCTATTTGCCAGCAGGTGGTTTATGGAGGATAGAGGTAGATCCATGGTTTGTGGAGCCTGAAGTTTAGGAATTTGGAGGGCCCTCTTTAAGAAAAAGAGCCTCTGTGAGTGAGGGGCTCTGAAGTTATACAACTGGCGGGGGGCTCAGGAGTCCAAAATCAGTTTTGAGGTGTGGGCGGGGCCACACTCTCAGGAGGCTCCGGGCGAATCCCTTCCAGCGCCTCCATGGCCACAGGGCTGCGTCCCCGCATTCCGGGCTCCTGGCTGCTTCCCCATCTTCCACCCTCTGCCTCTTCACTTGAGCTTCTCTCTTTTGTCTTTCAAATCACCCCTTATAAGGGTACTGTAACTGCATTTAGGATCCATGCAGGCGGCGCAGGATAATATCCCCATCTCTCAAGGTCCTTAATTAAATCCTGTCTGCAAAGTCCTTTTTTCTTTTTTTTTGCCATATAAGGTCACATTGACAGGTTCCAAGGATTAGGACATGGACATCTTTGGGGGCCATCACATGTCCAGTGGACTTGGCCCCATGGACCCTGAGCAATACAGGAGGGACAGCAGCCTGGGAGCAGAGCCAGGGCTGAGCCTGTCCCCTCTGGAAAATTCTGCTCTCTGAAGGGATTTATAGCACAATCCGAATGGAATGTAAGAAGTGGGAAGCCCGCCTGGAGGGTTTAATCCCTGTGACAGCCAGTCTCATGTATCCAGAGTTTAATTATGCTTATTTGGGAACAGAGGAGGATTGTAAAGGCCCTGGCCGAGCTGAGAGCCACTGAGCCTGAATCAGAGCCCGGAGGGAAAGGCCACGGCACTTCCCTGGGGGCGCAAAGGTGGCGGGTTGACTGGTCCATTGGGAGCTACCCAAGGGTTCAGCCGGGTACGGGGTGGGGAGCACCCTCATAACTGCCCTGTTTCCTGTTTGAGTTGCTTTCTCTGCTTACTTTGGATGAGTAAACAGTAAGCAGTGTCAGCTTCAATACAAAATCGAGGTCCCCCTGGTCTTGAAAGGGCGCTGTGCACACTGCAGGCCACATCTCTCCCAGCTGCCCCACGTTCTGTCCGTAGGGGCTGCATGCCTAAGGGCCTCTTTCCCGCCTCCTCTCCTGCCACCTGGCTGATTCCACTTGGCCACAGGTCTCCTGCCTGGGCCTCCCTCCTCCTCCAGCCCACGGAGACTGCTTTCTCACAGCTGCCTGCAGGCCAGCCCCTCCAAACCCTCCTCCGCCAGCCTGAGAGACCTTGACAAATTCTCGCACATCCTGCCCTCTTTGGCTGAAAGTGGCCCCAGCAGAGAGGCTAAGCGTGGCCACGCCCGACTCCTCCACGACCTCACCTGCCCCCTCCTTCGGGTGCACAAGAGCCACCACAGTGAGCCATGCATCTTCTGTGGACACACCCTGCGCCTGCCCAACTCGGCATTGGTTCTTACTTCTTTGTCTGTTCAAAGCCTTCCTTCCTTCAGCATCAAGCCTGATTCCACCTCTTTCATGCAAACGCCCTGTAGGTGTCCCCAGCCCATGCCCCTACCGGACTGGCTCTCATCCCCTCTGCCTGCTCCAAGTTCCCACTGGGTGGCACCTCTGGTAAGTAGATCCTGCACTCCACCCTGCACGCTCTCAGTTCATTCATTCACACTGGCAGCTATAACAAGGTACCACACACTGGGGGCTTAAATAGCACGGAGGGGGATTCTCTCACAGTTCAGGAGGCCGGAAGTCCTGAATCCAGATGTGTTAGGAAGGCCTTTCTACCTAGCATCGTTGTAAATGTCACCCATGGAGTTTCAGTTTTGCCATCTGGTTCTCTGTTTTCGGTGAGGATTTGGAGAGACTAAAGAACTGTGCCACTGCCATCTGCCCAGAAGTTCCTGAATTATTTTGAAGCCAATTCCAGACATCCTAGTATTTCACTCATGAATTGTATGGACCTATAAAACATACTCTTTAACATAACTACAGTGTCATTATCACACTAAGAATTAACAATAAATAATATCGTCAAATAGCGGGTCAGGTTCAAATTCTCTGTTGTCACATATTTTCCTTTACAGTTTGTTTGAATCAGAAGCCAATTGAGGTCCATACATTGATTGATATGTTTTTAAGTGTCTTTTAGTCTACAGGTTTTCCCTCTGTATCTTTTTTTCCCTTGACATTTATTTGTTGAAGAAACGATGTTATTTGTGCTGGGGATGTTGATGGCTGCAGCCCTGTAGGGGCAGTTTAATAGGTTCCTTTGAAGTCCATATTTTCTGCATTGGGAGCTGGATCAAGAGGGTTAATCAGATTTGGGTTCATTGCTTTTTAGCAAGACTAGTTCCTACGTAGTGTTGGGAGATGTTAACACACTTCTCTCGGTAACTGGTAGATCAAGCAGAAAAAATGTCAGAGCAACAATTGGCAGCTTGACCTAATGAACGCATGCAGAACATCACACCCAACTGCAGACTGCACGTTCTCTTAGGCGCACGTGTAATATTCACAAAACCCAACCGACACTGGAACTTAAAACAAGTCTTAACGCATTTCCAAGGGTTAAAAGCATTCAAAGCATGATCTCTGACTGCAGGGTAATTAAGCTAGAAAGCATGCGAAAGGGAGAATGAGCAGAGCAGGCCTTGACATTTGGAAGCTGGCCTGGCACTCATAGCCAGGCCATGTTGTTCTCTTAGAGGACATAAAGCATCTCACAGAATACCAACTCGGACAAGGTTACTTGGAGACCATGAGAAAATGAGACAAAGCAAGGCCACTTCATTATTTTGTCTAAGCACAGATAAAAACAAGGCCAATGTACAACCTACGAAATACCAAACATCCCCGTCTTGCTTGCGTAATGTGGGTGAGTGTGGCTTCTTTACCAATGACAACCTTGACTGCCTCGTTCTAGTCTGGCCTCCCTAGAGAGATTTCTTGAGATACTCAGTACAATCGTCCTTGCTTTCTGACAGTATCTAGAGCAAACCCCAGCTTCCTTGGACCCTCCCCAAAATACCCAACCAAAGTCCAAATCTTCAGTAGGGTTTTTCTAACACACCCTTCTGAGATGCTCCGTAGCTCCCCATGGTGTGTGCCCCCACTGCAGAGAGGAACAAGCCCATTGTGTTCCCCTATAGGTACATTCCTGGGAGTCTTTGGCAGGAGGGTATAGGCACAGCAAAAAGACAACTAGAAAAATCCCCACATGTTTAGAAATGAAGAAACACACATTTAAATAATCCTCGGTTCAAAGACGGTAACATGCAAATTAGGAAATATTTTATTGAATGATAAAAAATGCTGTACATCTGTGTCAGTCAGCTGGCTGACAGGAGGCAGATGGCACATGCAAACCGAATAATCCTAGGAGCCTTAAATAAAGGGATGGGGTGGCTTTGTAATGTGTTGACTTGGCCTGAACTGCATTTGCCAGAATTCCCTTTCCTGCGGGTTTCAGTTAGATGGGCCCCACGCGAGATTCTGATGGGAGGTTTGGAGAAGAGAAGGGAAGTAGGTACAACTGACAAAGTTCTCATAACTAGAAGACCGAAGGAACACAGTAACAAGAGAAAGACAAATAACACAATAGAAAAATGGGCAAAGACTTGAACTGACACATCTTCACAGTGGAAGAAAGCCAAATGGCACACACACATGCAAGGTGCTCAGCCGCACTTGCCCTTACAGAACGGCCGGTTACCACTGCCATGGCACACCAGATTGGTGGGAACTGAGCAAGTACGACAGCTCCGAGCTGGCAAGGCGGCGGAGCAATGGGAACTTTCACGCGGCTGACGGGCGTGTGCACTGGGGGAAGGGCTGGCATCCTGTGGTAAAATTGAGGACACCCTCCCCGCACAGCCAGCAATTGCACTGCCAACTATACAAACTCTGGAGAAACTTGTGTATGTGGGCACAAGAGAACAAGTGTAGATAGTTGTGGTGGGTTGAATGGTGCCCTCCCACCTCCGCCACCGCCAAAAAATATACGTCCATGTCTTAACCCCTGGACCCCGTGAAGGGGACCTTATTTGGAAAAAGGATCTTTGCAGATGTAATTCAGTTAAGGATCTTGAGATGAGATCATCCTGGATTATCCAAGTGGGCCCTAAATCCGATGACGAGAGTCCTTATAGGAGAAAAGCAGAGGGAGATTTGAGACAGACAACAGAGGAATATGGAAGCAGAGAGTGGAGTGATGCGGCCACAAGCCAAGGAATGCCTGGAGCCACCAGAAGCTGGAAGAGGTCGGAAAGATCCTCCCCTAGAGCTTTCAGAGGGAGTGTGGCCCTGCAGGCACCTTGATTTTGGACTTTTGGCCTCTAGAACTGTGAGAGAATAAAGTTCTGTTGTAAGACACGAGATCTGTGGTGCTTTGTTACAGGAGCCACAGGAAACTCGTGCGATGCCTTATTACTGCATTTGGTCTCTGAAAACAAACCAAATATGAGGTAGAATAGACAAATACGCCATGGTATAGTTATATAATGGAATACTATATGGAAATAAAAAGGAATAAAATCTCAACATATGCTACAGAATGGATGAATTTTAAAGACATAGTATTGAATGAAAGAAGCAAGACACAAAAGAATACATAAATATAATTGAATTTATATAACATTCAAAAACAGTCAACATTGAACCTCATTGTTTATGAATGGATGTGTGCATAAGAGCAAGGAAATGGTTACCACAAAAGTTCAGGAGTGATAGGGAGGTGATTGCAAGGGACACACTCTGGGATGGGGGGCAGGGCTCTCACACTTGACCTGGGGTGGTTAGGTGAGTATGTTCACTTTCTAACTGCAGAAAATTCATGCCAAACACATATGATTTACACACTCCTCTGTGTATGTGTGGACTTTACAACTCAAAAAGTTAAAACATTAGAAAGCAGAATTAAAACAATGACTATTTGCAGATGATACGCCTCTACATCTGGAAAATCCAAGAGAATTTAGTAAAAAATGTTGTCACAAAGAGTAAGGAAAAATCAGTAAGTTTGTTGAGTACAAAATCATTTAGACAAACGACACATCAGAAAACACAATAAAAGAAAAGACTCCATTTAACAAGAAAGATAAAATACCTAGACAGAAATTTAACAAGAAATATGCAAGATCTATATAAAGAAACGTGAAAATGGTCCTGAGGGACATCAAAAAAGGCCTGAATGAATGGAAAGGTCTTCTGTGTTCTCAAATACAAAAATTTAACTTCATAAAGAGGCAAAAATCTCCCTACCTCCATCTATAAATCAAATATGATCCCCAAAATACAATGACAGAATTTTTTGGAACTTAAGATTATTGGAACCTTAGTATGGAAAACTAAAGGAGTAAGAATAGCCAGAAATGATCTGAAAAAGAGGACTAAAGAGAAGGGCACTAGTCCTACCAACTATTTTTTTTTTTTTGAGACAGAGTCTCACTGTGTTCCCCGGGCTAGAGTGCCGTGGCGTCAGCCTAACTCACAGCAACCTCAAACTCCTGGGCTCAAGTGATCCTCCTGCCTCAGCCTCCCGAGTAGCTGGGACTACAGGCATGCACCACCATGCCTGGCTAATGTTTTATATATACATATTTTTTAGTTGTCTGGATAATTTTTTTCTATTTTTTTCAGTAGAGACAGGGTCTTGCTCGTGCTCAGGCTGGTCTCGAACTCCTGAGCTTAAGCGATCCTCCTGCCTCGGCCTCCCAGGGTGCTAGGATTACAAGCATGAGCCACTGCGCCTGGCTCTACCAACTATAAAAACATAATAAGTTTACAATAATTATAAAACAATGTAGTACTGGTGTATGAATGGAATGACAGAGCAATAGAAAAAAACAGAAAGTCTAAAATGTAGCCAAATACATGCAAACAAGAATTTAGAGTATGATATAAATGTTATTTCAGTTCCCTGGAGAAAAATGGGTTACTCTATAAATGATGTTGGGACGACTAGGTGGCCATTTGGGAAACATATAAAGTCGAATCTCACCTCACAACATGCAACAAACTAAATTTTAGGTGGATCAGATTTAAAGATTAAAACACTGAAACCATAGAAATGCTAGAAGAAACCATGGGACATTTAAAATATATTGAAGCAGGGAAGACGTTTTAAAGTATGACATAGACCTCAGAAGCCACAAAAGAGAAGCTTGATTAATTCAATACAGAAAAACAAAGTTTCTTCAATATAGAAATTACCGTTAGCAAAGTCCAAGGCAAATGGTAAACAGGGAAAATTATTTGCAACTTATATCCGAAACAAGGGGGCTAATTTTCCTAATATATAAATAATTTCAAAACAGTAAGAAAAATACCAACAATGTGATAGAAAAAATGGGCAAACGCTATGAATATGGCTCACAGGAGAGAAATACAGATGAGTTGTAAATAAGAGAAATTGAAATGAAAACTCCAGTGAGATGCTTGTTTTCATTTATCAGATTGGCAAAAGCACTCAGCGCCAGCAGGAGTGTGGGCAAATAGGCACTGCCATGCATTGCTTATGCAACTTGGAACTGGCACAACTTCCATGGAGGTAATTTGGTGACATCTATCAAAATTACAAATTCGTGTACTTTTAGACCCAGCAATTTCACATCTAGGAATTGATTTCTGCAGATATATATGCACGTGCGTGAAAAGATAAAGAAATACTAGATAAATATCAAAGAGAATGAAGAAACTAGGTGTTGATATAAAATCATCTCCAACGTACATTGTTAATTTAAGAAAGACAGGCAAAGCACAGTGTGAATAGCGTCCTGGCATGCATGTACCTGTGTGTATGTACATGCATAGAATATCAATGGATAATTGCTGAAGCTGGGTGATGGGTATGTGGAGGTTCATTATAGTATTTGCAGTTTTGTGTGTATGTCTGAAAATTTCCATAATAAAAAGTTAGAAATATACTTAATATAATGACAGTAAAAAGAATATCTCTAGAAAGATACACAAGAAACTGATAATACTGGTTGCCTCTGCAGGTAATGCATTCATTAGGAACTGTGTTCGATGGCATCACAGACACCCAACACTGGGGATTTAAACACAAAAGAGTTTATTTTCTCATGTATTGAGATGTTTGGAAGTTACTGGCTTTGGTTAGTTGCTCAAGGATGTTAAGAGAAAGGTCTTTACGATTTTTTTTTTTGCACTTTCCTAACTGTACCAATATAGCTGCTGAAGCTCCAGCCATCAAACATGTGTTCCAGGTTAGGAGAAAGAGAAAGGGGTGGGGGGACCAAAAGGAGGCAGTTCCCACTAATTCAGCCCACTGTAAAGAATCTTCTGGGAGCTCCCCCCCACTAAGTGATTTTTCACTCTCATTTTATTGGCCACTCCTATCTGTAAGGGAGGCTAGGAAATATAGATTTGAAACTTGCAACACTGCTACCCCTAATAAACTCAGGGTCCTTTTGCAAAACAAATCATGATAAGGGTCAAAATAAATGGATAAAAAAATCCAAGGAAAATACTAACAGAAAGAAGATAGAACAATATTCCTGTCATGTAAAATAGAATCCAAAGCAAAAAGCTTCCAAAGGGACAAATATGGATATTCCTATATGTAAAAGACACAAGCTCAATGATGGTAGGGCAGGCATAAACCTTCATGCCCAAGATAGCTTCATAATATGTGAAACCAAAAACTGATAGAAGTTCAAAAAGCGATTGACAAATTCACGGAGTGAAACAGACTTACTGTATTAATACTTCTCTCAGGAATTGACGGACAAAAACTAATTAAGAATAAAGAGGATCTGAATGACACGAGTCAGGAGCTTGACCTAATGGATATGCAGTATATATAACTGCGTGTGACAATCAGATAATACAGATTCTTCTCAAATGTACGTGAAACGTTATCCCAAACTGACTCTGTATTTGGTCACAAAGAAAATCTCAACAAATTCAAAGGCAGATTTCATATTTATTGAATCCAAAGCATTAGAATAAGAAATTACTAACCAAAGGAAAGCCCCTAGTACTGAAAATAATGATTAACAAAATAAATAAACAGCAAAAAGTCCGGAATAGTTGAAAAGACCAAAATAAAAAACTACACAAACTCATGGCAATTTTGGTGAGGAGAAAAGAAGGTAAAGAAACAAGACAAGGTGTAACTCCAGATGCAGAGTCAATTTTTCTAAAACTTATAACAGAATACTATATATAGCTTTGTAGGAATAAATTTGAAATCTAGCTAAAATAGATAACTTCCTAGGAAAACATAAATTATAATAATTGGTGAAGAAGTAGAAAATCAGAATAAACCAATAGCCACAGAAGAAATGTAAAGATAGTCAAAGATTTGTCCTTCAATACTGCATCAGGCCCAGGTGGTTTTATGGTTAAATTCTACTAACCTGAAAAGAAATAGGTAGTTCTCATATTGTACAAACCCTTCTCTGCACTGGAAAAGACAGAAAGCATACAAATCCATTTTACGAGGTGATTATAATCCCGATACCAAAATTGAGTAAGACAGCACAGTGACAGCACTGTGTAGACCAATCTTTCTCATGAACAAAAGCACAGAGACTAAAGCATATCCATGAGGGCATTGCTAGAATCCCTTGTCATGCCCAAGTATGGTTTTCTTCAAGAATGCAATAATAAATCAACATTAACAGCGTTATTAATGTAATTCTCTCCGTTACTGGTTAAAGGGGAAACATAAATATACTACCTCAATTGATGCAGGAAACGCATTTGATAAAATTCAACATCTCTTCATGCCATCCTTGCCAATCTTCTGTAATGGACTCATCCTGATCGATGTGAGGCAAGAGTATAAATATTGAAAGGGAAAAGACTACAATTATTCAGATATGTTATGCTTATTTTCTGAAGAATCTGAAAGAAGTACCTGACAAATCCTTAGAGCCCATCTAAGAGGTTTTCACAAGCTCTATCTTCTCACCAATGATTGATTAACAAACGTAATATTTTTTAAAAACTCCTAATCCCCAAATCAATGCAAACTATAAAATGCTTTGTACTAAAACGTGTTAAATTGCATATGACTGATGTGAAGGAAAATATAAAAACTCACTGCAGGTTATAAAAGCAGCCTGAGTAAATGATAAGATATATCATGTTTTTGGATAGAAAGACTCAACTTTGAAAGATGTCCGTTCTCTTTCAATTAATCCAATGCAATCCCAATAACAATCCCAAAAGAATTTTAATGAAAACTAACAAGCTGATTCTTAAATTCAATTGGAAGAGAAATGTATAAGATTGGCCAAAAAAACTTTAAAAAAAGAACCTACTAGATGTCAAAACATATTATAAAGCTAAAGTAGTTAAAACAGTAGAATATTGAAGCAAGAATCAGTATGTTAATTGTTAACACAACGGAAATTCCAGAAACATACCCATGAAAATTTGGCTGTTTAGTATTCATTCATTGATTCAGTTGACAAATTTGCACCTTCTCTGACGTGCCAGACATTGTTTTAAGGGTGAATAAAACAAAGCCTCTGCCTTCATGGAAGCACGGAGCTTACATTCTACACGATGAACTGGCATTTCAAATAATTGAGGAAAGGATGGTGTTGGGACAATTGGCTATCCATGCAAGGAAAACAAAATCATAGATTCTAACTAGATATCATAGATGAGAAAGTATTCCTGAGTGGTTAAAAAAATCTCAACAGAAAAAACTATAAAAAAAACTATACAAGCAAAATCATAAAAAACAAGATTAGAGGAGCATATCTTTCTAGTCCTTAAAGATGTTATTAAGCTAGCTCTCTGGGAGGCCGAGGCGGGCGGATTGTTTGAGCTCAGGAGTTCGAGACCAGCCTGAGCAAGAGCGAGACTCCGTCTCTACTAAAAATAGAAAGAAATTAGCTGGACAACTAAAAATATATAGAAAAAATTAGCCGGGCATGGTGGCGCATGCCTGTAGTCCGGGAGGCTGAGGCAGGAGGATCGCTTGAGCCCAGGAGGTTGAGGATGCTGTGAGCTAGGATGACGCCACGGCACTCTAGCCGGGGCAACACAGTGAGACTCTGTCTCAAAAAAAAAAAAAAATACAACTTCTGCATGACAATAAATGTACCATAAAGTAAGTTAAAAACAAGCGTGGAAGAAAGTATTTGCAACATGGATAATAGACGAAGGGTTACTATCAAGCATATAAAAAGAACTGCAAGTCAATAGGGAAGAACATGGACAAGCAGTTTCCAGAAGAGTCCGTTGGAATGGCCTGTAAATGTTTAAAAGGATGCTCGACCTGACTACACTAGTAATGAGGGAAATGCAAATGACAACATGACAGTTAGCATTTCTGCCCATGGCTGTTGGCTAGGGTGGAGAAACGGGAACTCTTGTATGTACTTGGCACAAGCTCCTTTGGAGGGAAAGTTGACAGTATCTGTTTTAAAAAATCCTGTATTCTTTGAACCCAGTAAATACCCTTCTGGGTATCTGTGGGGGAGATGGCTCACTGCCCCCGCCCGAGGGCTGCTCAGCTGGACTAAGCCTCCAGCCTCCTTTGGGGTAGGTGTGGTGCCCATGTGTAGGAGTTCACCAATACAATGGAGCAGTGGGGACGTGTCGCACTTCTGCCTCACCTGCTTGGGAGGGAAAGCGCTTGTCCTGGACTGGATGGGCCCCTTTCTTCCCCTTCAAAGGAGCCAGGGCACAGATGCGCCTGCATGGAGGCTCGACCTGGTGGCGAAGGCAGTGCCCTGGAGCTGAGCTTCCGGAGCAGGTCCCCTGGACCACTGCAGAGCCACAGCTACTTGCCAGCTGTCCACGACCAGGTTAGTATGGGTATGGAGAGGGAGTGTTTTGAAGCTTTTATAGCAACTCAGTATTGCCACGACATCGTTATTGCGTGTTACAAAAATTTTGTTCCCCAATGGGTTGGGAGGAAGTAAACTGGTCTTTTCATCATAGATGGTTTGAGAAGTGTTGCCCTAGAGGAGAGAGGAGAGACATGATGCAAGGAGCTGGGGTCCCTGAGTGACTGCGTGGAGCAGAGCTGCCCCGTTGCCCTGGACTGCTCGGCTCAGACTGATTAGATACGATCTTCACCTTCCTCTAAGCCTCTGCATTATTGCAGGCCTCTTTGCTGACGCCTTCTAGCGGCACCCTACTTAACCCAGCACCTGTCTTACAGCTCACACCTGTGCGCAGGAGCTGGGGCAAGGCTGCCCATGCTGCATTGTTTCCAAAAGCAATACCTGGAAAAGACCAAGAAAGGGAAGAGTCAAGTAGACCTTGCTACATCCATGCTGTGAAATACTGAGCTGTAGTTAAGAATATTTTCCCAGGCATGCTCAGTTATGGCAAGAAAGTAACTTGCATAATGAACAGATGGTGTGATAAACTCTATTGTGTATGTGCATGTATGATGTAAATATGCAGCAAAATGGCAGGACAGATCCCCTTGGGAGGACGGGCATTGGGAGGGGCCAGAGAATGGTTAAAAGGGGCTTTTATTTTATCCATATTTGTTTAATATTTTTAAATGGAATTATATTCATGTTTTGTTTGTGTAATTAAGAGTAAATTTAAAAGAATATAAAATAGACAGTGCTCATACATTTTTAGTAATAATACAAAACAGAATGAGAATTTTACTCAGTGGCTTGGTACACCAGCATTCATAGTATTAAATAAAGGAACTTTAAGAATGGAGTTTAGTTTTTAGTTGTTTGACTCTGTTTAGGTTATGAGTGTTTTCAGAAAAAGTCCCCTGGGGAATTCTCATCTCGCAAGAAAGCAAGCAAGCAGACCCTCCAGGAGGAAAAACCAAAACGTTGTGTACAATTGTGTCTTTGATAAATTGTCTCTGATCCCAAAATAAAAAAGAATATGAAAATATAGCGAAAAGAACAAAGTGTAAGAGGAAAATGAGGTTCTCAAACACATTTTTATCTCAAGAAACTTCAAAAGACTTTACAAAATGCTTTAGAAAAACAATTGCTGAAAATCTTGAAATCTTGGCCAGGTGTTCTGGCTCATGCTTGTAATCCCAGCACTTTGGGAGGTTGAAGAGGGAGGATCATTTGAAGCCAAGAGTTTTAGACCAGACTGGGCAACATAGCAAGACCCCATCTGTACAAAAAATAAAAAATAAAAAAAATAACCGGGCATGGTGGTGCGCACCTGCAATCTCAGCTACTTGGGAGGCTAAGGCAGGAGGATCGCTTGAGCCTCAGAGTTGGAGGTTTCAGTGAGCCATGATCACGCCACTGCACTCCAGCCTGGGTGACATAGCAAGACCCTGTCTCAAAAAATAAAAAAGGAAGTCTTGTCACAATGACTGCTATAGATGCCAGCAGTTTTCAGTAGTTAAAAGGCAAAGGGTCTTTGAGATTTGACCAAACTGTTAATCCTAGGCACAAAGTTCGTTCTGGAAAACATGCCACTGAAAACTTCCTTTTGAAATCTAGTTGGCTGCTAGAAAAGCGTCAGGTATCCTGCAGTGGTTGGTGTCCCCAGGAGCCAACTGTAGGCGACAGCACTGAGAGGCCCTGGTTCCCGCATTTTTCAGAAGGCCAACTCTGAAAGTCGGAGAATGAAAATGGATAAAATTATAGTAACGGTTATGTTTTGAGATAAATTTCAGAATTATTATTGAATCTTGGAGATTCATTCCCTGATGGTGAAATTTGGGCTTTGGCCTTGGCCATTTGGTATTGGCCAAATGTATCTTTGATGCCCTTCCAAAGTGGGCTTGGTGCTGTGAGACTTCTTGGGGTCAACAGCTCCCCAAGATCCACCATTTGACCCTTCCCATTTGGCAGCTCCTAGCCTTGGGACCTTCTGAGCCATGGCTGAGGCCGTGCCCATCTCCACCCTCCGGGTACCTTGACCCCCAGCTGCCACTTCTAACCAGAAGGCCAACACCTCTGCCCCAGCGGCTGCCCATAGAGGCCTGGGAGGGGCCTGGGTCTGGCCGGGTCTCCCGCTCTCAGGCCTTGCCCAGGGCTCTGGCACCGTCGGTGCCGCGCTCAGCCCCATGGGCTCTCTCTGCCATGGGCTCCCTGGGGCCCCCCACCTTCCCAAGGATCCCGGGCCGCAGCTCGCCCTGGCCGAGCCTCCCCGTGTCTCCCGGGCCGCAGCTCGCCCTGGCCGAGCCTCCCCGTGTCTCCCGGTCTGTAAAGCTCGAGGGCGGGTGTGGGCGGAGGAGGTGCCCAGGGAGCATGGGGAGGGGCAGTGGGGGGCACCCCCACCTGCACGTGCTGCAGGATCCGCAGGGCGCACCAGTCCCCCAGCTCCGCGTATCTGCCTGCCAGCTCCGCGTCCGCCTCCCCGAGCTGCTCCACGAGGTTGAGCAGCATCATGGGCACCGCCATGGGCTCTGCGGCCGGGGCCCCTGCCAGCTGGGGCCGGCCCAGCCCCGACGGGTCCTCCCGCACCCAGTGGACGATCTGATCCATCATCTCCATCGCTTCGCTCTAGGGGTGGGGGCAGGAGAGGGGAGGCCCTTTCTGCCCAGGACCCCTGTGGCAGTATGGGGGGTCAGAGGCGAAGGAGATTTCTGGGGGGAGGGGAGACAGCCGTAGACACATGACAGTACAGCGTGTTAAGTTGGGGCGGTGTTGCCAGAAGCCCCTGGGCCATGAAGGCTCTGGACTCTGCAGCATTTATAGCATGTAAGAAAGGGACGAACAGACTTAAACTTTTGGGGGGAGCTGGCTTGTCCAAGAGGCGGGGGCAGAGGGGTGGACAGGCAACTAGCAGCACAGTAGCCCAGAGCGACGTAGCTCACAGCACCAGGCAGGGCCCCACTTTTGAAAGTGCTCGGGCCTTTCTGTCCTTGTAGCACAGTAGGGCCTGCTGGGCAGCGTGGAGCTCTGGCGCTCAGGTGGGGACCAGCCCCCTGGAGCTGCTTCCTGGCCCTGCCTTCCGCCAGGCTGTTGGCAGGAGAGAGCTCACCTTGGGTGCAGAGAGCACCCCGGCTGCCCTGCCAGGTGGAACTGGGCTGGGCGGGGAGGCCAGCGAGGCCGCAGGAGGCTGGGACAGGGCGGGGATGGGGAGGAGCTCCGGAGGGATGTAAAATAAACAGAATCTGAGAATGAGGGAGAAGACTCACTTGCTAATATCGTGTGTGTGTGGCTTAGTGTTTTTAGTTGAAGTGTGAGCTGCATCTACTAAAGTGCTCTCATCCTGGGAGCACGGCTTGGAGACTATTCCTGTAGGACTACATGTCTTTCTCTCTCTGGCCTTCTGTCCTTGAGGGCAGAGAACTTGTCATTGCTTTTGCATCCCTGGGGCCCAGCACACAACAGGTGCTCAATATATGCTTCTTGGATAAAGGTCAAAGGGATGAGGGAGCAGAAGGTTTTTCTGACTTGCCTTGCCTGAAAAAAAATTGGGGGCCCTCTTTTTTATTGTGCAGTCAGCTGTTGAGTGAAACGTATTTAGCACAGGACTCCTGCGTTGCCATGGGCCGGCCCAGGCTGGCACACGGAAGGGGCTGTGTCTGTTAGGGGGACTAGTGAGGGTGGACAAAGACGCGGCTCTGGAAGCTTCAGGAAAATGCGTTGGGAGACTTTGCAGGCGGAGCTAAAATGCAGTGAGCATCAAAGCAGAAGCCCCCATTGCTAGCTGAGCCGGGTGTCCTGGGGTGGAGGGGTGTGGTGGGGAACCCGGGCTAGAGGAATCAGGAGTGTCCCGCCACCGGCCCAGGAGATGCGGGTCTGGGGACCATGAACTCTCAGGCCAGCAAAAGACTTCTAGGGGACCTCTGGATTTTTGAATGTTCCACCAAAGGGGAACAAGAGGCAGGTCCTGTTTCCTCAGACACCTTCTTGTTTGTTCTGCAAAGGGTGGTGCTAGAGGAGCTACAGGGCCCAGGAAGGCAGGGGCACTAGGAGAGGGGCAGGAAGGAATATCCTCAAACCCCTACCAGGGGCCCACAGGACCCTGGGGAAAAGCCCCAGGCTGTCCCCTCTCCCTCGGGTACAGTGGTAACTGTCCAAATGGGACATGCACAGCTGAGGCTTGCCGGAACAGAGCTTGCACAGGTTTCCAGAATAGGTGGATTCTCAGTAACAAGCACATCATGGTACTTTCCCGACAACTAACTGGCTTGCAAGCAGAGATGGCTGGGCTGGGAGTGGAGCAGGCATGAGATCTGGGGGTGGAGGGTTTGGGAGGCAGCTGCCCTGTCTAGTGGGTAAAGCAGCCCCCATGGGTGCCTAGAGCTGCACCCCGATGAGGAAGGGCCCTTCCTCTTGTTGAGCTCCCTGTCTGGGCTCACATCCCGGAGCCCTCTGTGTGTGTCCTTCAACGGCTGGGCAGCTGACTTGACAGCCTTGTTAGCATTTGAAGGGTCGGGAAACTGGGGGAGGGGGCCTGCTCCCACCCCCGCCTTTTCTGAGGCAGTGGTCATCAGAGGGAGGGCAAGCCACTGGCCACCAAGAGTACTGAGCCCACTCCCAACCCCACCCAGCTTGGAGAGGTGGGCTGATTCTCAAGTCCCAGAAGCCATTTGTCACCCTATTTCTGGTCCCTCAAAGGAGCTCAGGGTCTGGCCATTTTTTCTGCTCCCATCTGGAATCCAGACTCAGGGGAGCCCTAGCTGAGGTGGGGGGAGAGTTCCAGGCACACCTGCCTAGCCCCATCAGAGTACCTCCTCCACCCTCTAGGTGTGCAGCCAGCACCAGGCTAACCGAGCCCAGCAGGGACTGAGATAGCACACTGACCCCAGGAGGGGGCAGTTCTCCAAGTGTAAGGACAAGTACAGAACTCCATGGCATGGAGAAAGGAGAGAGGGAAGAACTGATAAATGAGGTGTTGACAAAAGAAGTTAAGGAGACCAATGCCATTTAACATGTATTTATTGAAGTCTACTTGATGCAAGGCACTGTGCTAGATTTGGCAGGGGATCAGACATGAAGGGCCACCCCTGTCTTCTAAGAGCTGACAATCTAACGTGTGGGGGAGGGTGGGGAGGGGAGGGGAGGGGGGAAGCCAAGTCCACAGACAGCTCTAGTGCAAGGCTGAGCATGAGTGCCATAAAACAGACAAGGGAGATCAAGGAGGAACAAGAAAAGATCACCAACAACCAAAATACGACTTGGGGCGGGACTTAGCTACTGTTCTCAGAGATATGCAAATCACATTGAGGGCCAAGTTTACAGAGACAGTTTCTATTTTCGAAAGTAAACACCCAAACAGATGCAATGAGAACTACAGAAAGTACGTATACTAGTAAGAGAGAAGTTATCACTTCCCCACCTGATGATGTGCCAGGATGGTGAAATGCTTCCGAAATAGAGCACAGGGTGGGCGGGCTGTGATTGAACTCATTTTATAGGCCCAATGTGGGTTGAGTAAAGGAACAACACCCAGACAGAAAAGCACTGGTGAAACTCACTGAGACTAGAAGGCATAGATTTCACCCATCTTAGCGAACAGAATACGGTACCACATTTTAACAGGTGTTCACAACGGCCAGTGAGACGATGAGGAAAGCCAGCATTGGGATTCTTCTCTGGAAGCAGCCAAATGGTAAAACGCAAGGGGGTCTGTGGTGGGCGTACATGTGTACTGATGAGGGCAGTTGCCAGAAGCCCAGGAACACGGCCCTGCCAGGCCTCCCTTGGGGTGCTGGGATCGCACCAACCCCAGGGGGCCCAGCAGGAGCCCACGATGTTCACCTCCTCTCAGTACCGTGTGGCGCCCTCCATCTTCCAACACCAATGAGAAGCTGCCGTTCCCTTGTTTGCACTGCACAGACCTGAAAGGCCCAGTTTGTCTCCTGCCAGCTCCGATGACTGGCTGATGCCCTTGGGTCAGGTGTTCCATTCTGGTTTCATTAATGTGGCCTAGAAGAGGAGTGGCAAGTCACATGGTACCCAACAGGGCCACAGCCCGGGTGGTGGGCAGGGCAGGTGCCGTGCCACTTCTAGTACAAAATCAAGCACGTGGACTGTGATACCATGAGAGAAAGATGCCACTGCGACTGGGCGGGGGATTATTCTGGAAATGCAAGAGTGGGGATGACACAACTAATCGACACAGTTATTAATAATCATAATAAGCAGCAAAAATGGTAAACAATTACTTTCTTTTGAAAATTTCAGCAAGTATTCAAAACTCTAATAAAATCAATGGAGGCTTTCTTAATTCGGTAAGACAAGAACCCAACTCTGGTGGGAGCTGGCATCGCGACAGGAACACGTGTGATTAGAAGGAAAAATGCAATGAGGTAGATACACAAATGCACAGACGAACACACGACAGGAAGCGGGGTCACATTTCGTACCTGCCGTAGCAGTATACCTAGAGGATCCAAGAAAATCCACCCCCACGTTACCAGAGGCAACAAATAAACTCAGCAAAACTACAGGACACACGTTAAAGCCACAGACTGCGTTCGAAGAGAGCAGATTCCACCGCAAACACCATGAGCAGCTGTTCGTCGACCGTGACAGGAAAGACGCGATCTTTAGGGTTAACTCTAAAAGAGGATTTGTTTGAGAGAAAATCATAAAACCAGAAATGGGGAAAGGTCAGGGAGGGCAGGAAGGGATGCCAAGACATCGTGTCCTGGCTGGAAGCAGTGATGACTGTGCTACGTTCCGAGTTAATGCTGTACCTAGACTTCAACGGGATCCTTTGTAAAACTCGAGAAATAATGAGTGAACGGGCAAGAAATGGCAGAGATCTTCTAGGTAAAGGTGCCAGACGTGTCCCTGGTAGATGCCAACATTCACTGCCAAATGACAGCTGTACAAAACACATCAGAACAGTTTGAAAAGAGAAAACTGATCAGAGAAGAAAGTAGTGACTTCAGACAAAGATTCACAACTACTGCAAGAACTGAGGCCCAAGGAACAAAAGAAATAGCTATGTAACAAGTGCTGTTGGATTCTCTCCAGCCTGGAGGTCAGGATGGAGATGTTGCACAGGGCCACTGTGGTGGCCTGGGGGACCATTTGTGAGGACCTCCTGGCCGAGGTCACCAGGGTCATTGTCGTACCTTGCTTCCAAGGAAGGGGGCCTGAGAAGCCCTTCTGGGTTGTGGCTGGCGCTGAGCCTGGTGGGCCCATCAGGAGGGCACACTTCCTCTCTAGGCCTCTGCAGAGTGCCGGGAAGTCACAACATAGCCCTGGTGTGGCCAGCTTCTATCTGTAGCCTCTGTAGGCCACTGGAAGGACCAGGTTCCTTGCCAGCCCTTGTAGCTGTTCCTCCTGGAGGAGGATGCTGGAAATGACAGCCCAGCCCGAGGATGACCAGCTCCTATTCTATGCCACGCAGGCTGTCAGAAGGGCATCGCTATCCTCTAAACCTTTGCTTTAGTGCCCCTCCTGGGCATGGCTGCTGCAAGTCAAAGCCGAGGCCTGGTACGGCCAGCTTCTGTCAGCATGATGCATAGGCCACCAGAGGGGCGTGGCTCCTCTCTGAGCCTCTGCTCTGTTGCCCCTCTTAGGTGTGGTGGCAGGAAGTGACTCCAGAACACGTGGGTGAATTGCCCCCTAGTTGCCCAAAGCAGAAGCCACAGAACAGATCTCTTCCTAGTTGTAGAGTCATTGGCTGGGAGGAGGATGTGGTCCACGTGACATAAGTCAGGCGTGTCTTCTGTGTCCAAGATGTCTCTTGGGTGGATTTGCTGCTCAGTCACTGAATCCACACTGGGTACTGCCAAGGCTCCCAGGAGCTTAAGGGACGGCCAGGCTGCTGCCAGACCAAGTTTGGACCACCCCACTGAGCTAGGTGAGGCCAAGCCCTGCTCCTGGTTGCTGAGGCTATACTGATGGACAGTCAGAGTGCTCTGGCCAATCTGTGATGGAAGCATCTCCAGCGTGCCTGAGCGGCCAGGTTGGATAGTCAAGTGCTGCCCACAGATTACACAGAGTCTGCATCTCAGATGAGGGAAGAGCCTGCTTCTCTGGCCCATTCCCATCTGGCCTGCCCATCTGGTGCATCCACCCTCCGATGGGCAGGGGTCTCAACTTTTCATTTGTAATTAAAATTCTAGAAGAAAATGTCATCATATCTAACTACGGAAGCAATGAAAGTTAAGACTTAGTGGACAAAAATGAATGCTTGGATATATAAGAATTAAAAGCTTGTACAACAAAAATGTAATAAAATTGCTACAAAGAGCAAAGCAATAAAACTGGAAAAGAGAGGATCACAATCAATATAGAAAGAACTGCTATATAAAGTCAATATATCCAAAGGTAACTTGATAACTAGTCAAAGGAGATCAACTTACAATCTGCATGCAAGAAAACAGAGACAGTGTTAAAGTCATCACATGAGAGAAAGAGGATGAGACTAGCAGTCAGGAGGCCTGGTACTAATGAGCCATAGAATGATAGCAGACAGCACTGACTGTGACAATGACAGCAGATGGCCTTCGCTGAGTGTGTGTACCTCCATGCTCTGCAGGCACGATGCAGTCCTCATGATCACCTTAGGAGGTAGGTACTGTGATTGTCCCATTTTATAGAGCTGGAAATGGAGGGCTGGAGAAGTGCCATCTAGGCCCAATTTGAGAGGCTCTTGTTTCCAAAAAGGAGGCATCACCTTACACTCCAGTCCTTGAGACTTATCTCTTATTAGGGGGGTGGTCTCAACTACTTTATGTAGAACAAAATGGTGCCGCTTGAGGACAAGACCCATTAGCCCAAGGCAACCCCAACTTATGGTAGTTTTGGATATGTATAGGGGTCACCAGATTGAACTGTTTTAAGAAAAAGGACACGAGACATTAAGCCAATAATTCAGTAATTATTACTAGGAGTATGACCTCACAATAACATTTCTTAAAAACCCTTTGAAAGGGCCGGGCGCGGTGGCTCACACCTGTAATCCTAGCACTCTGGGAGGCCGAGGCGGGCGGATCGTTTGAGCTCAGGAGTTCGAAACCAGCCTGAGCAAGA